>NC_137780.1:3630409-3923343 GCF_963455305.1 Plecotus auritus
GGTGTGCAGGAGGCAGCTGATGGATGTTTCTCTCTCATCGATGTTTCTAACTCTCTATCCCTCTCCCTTCTTCTCTGTAAAAAATCAATAAAATATATTTTTTTAAAAAAAAGAAAGAAAGAAACATCCATGATGAGAGAGAATCACAGATCGGCTGCCTCCTGCACACTCCCCACGACTGAGGATCGAGCCAGCCACCTGGGCACGTGCCCCTGACCGGAATCGAACCCGGGACCCCTCCGAATGGCAGCTATCCACAACCGTTTGGGTGGATCTCCCAAATATAGTGTTGATCAAAAGAACCCAACCCCAGAAGATACGTCGTCTCATTTATTCCCTTACAGAAAACATCGGCGAAGTGAGTCTGTGGGACTAGAGAGCGGCCACCCGTGGGGGTGGGGGGCGGTGGGGGGGGCAGCCTGAAGGTGGACATGCAGGGCCCTGGTGCTCTTCTGCTTCCTGTCCCGGGAGGGGGTCACGTGAGCCTGTGCGTGTGCAGTGAGGTCCCTGCACGTGGTATCGGTTTCTGTCCACAGGCCGCTCTGCAGAAAGTTTGAGGAAGGAAATAACCTGTCCTGGCCGGCGTGGCTCAGTCGGTTGAGTGTCATCTGTGAATCAAAAGGTCACCGCTCGATCCCCAGTCAGGGCACCTACCCAGGCTGTGGGTTCGGGCCCCAGTTGGGGTGCATACTCTTTCTACTAAAAAAAAAAACAAAGCTGAAACCGGTTTGGCTCAGTGGATAGAGCGTCAGCCTGCGGAGTGAAGGGTCCCAAGTTCGATTCCGGTCAAGGGCATGTACCTTGGTTGTGGGCACATCTCCAGTGGGGGGTGTGCAGGAGGCAGCTGATCGATGTTTCTCTCTCATCGATGTTTCTAACTCTCTATCCCTCTCCTTTCCTCTCTGTAAAATATCAATAAAATATATTTTAAAAAAACAAAAACAACCAGGAATAACCAAAAACGAGAGAGGAAGAAAAAATGAGCGTGTTTATTCACATAAATGATTTCATTGAATTTCCTGACAACAGCCCATGCAGGAGGCGTGTGGGGTGCTGGGCCTGGGCCCACCCCCAGAGGTGCACGTGGGTTACTGTTCTTGCTCCGAAGTTGCAAGGGTCTGGCCCACGCGTCTCCTGAGGCAGGTCCCTCAGTGCGTTCTCTCCCCAGTGGATTCCAGATCAGGGGCACATGCCCAGGTCTCAGGCTCCATCCCCAGCAGGAGGGAGCCAGTCCATGTCCCTCTCTCATCCGTGTGTCTCTCTCTCTATCCCTTCCACTTCCTCTCTCTCTCTAAAATCAATAAAGACATATCTTGAAAAAATAAATAAATAAAATAAAACAAAAACGCCTACCGGTGCCGGCAGCCAGCTGCGACGAGGAAGCCGGGGACCGACCGATCGGGGTCGGAGGGCACAGAAGGGCCCCCCCGGGTTGCTCGCTGCGGAAATGTTGGGAGAATTGTCTATTTCGGTTCCGTAGGCTTTTCACTCCCGTGACGTGGCAGGCTTCCTGAGCCTCGGTTTTCCCTGGATGGGGGGCCCTGCTTGCCCTCAACCTTGAGTAGGTGTTGGGCACACCCAGCGAGGTTGTAATATGCAGACTCTTGGCTCCCCTCCCAACGAGTCCTGATTTGGGGATCTGCGGTCCTCCCTGGAGAACGTTCGACTCCAAGTGAACTCTGGGAAAATCACTTACTCGATTAAGTGATGTGTATCATTCAAAAGACCTCCTCCCCCCACCCCCGCCCCGCCCCGTGGGTGGAGATTCAGGGGGGGCAGACCGGTTCAGGGGTGTGTGTGTGTGGTCCCCACGGCGTGGCTCACTTTAAGGAGCTAGACACCACGTAGGAGCCCAAGGGACATGGGACCAGGCAAGCTGGGTGACTAGGAGATGACCAGAAAGAAGCGAGTCTGTTGACACGGATGCAGGGGCCTGTCGAGCGCTTAGCGGAGGGGCCGAGACAGAACAGATACTCGACAAATGGCACCGAGACCGCGCTGGGGTCTGGAGTTCAGCTCAGGATCCCCTGGGAAGAGGGGGCCAGGGCGGGAAGAAGGGGTTACCGGATGCCAGACCCCCATCCTGTGCCCTGTGTCCCCTTCGAGTGGCGAGGGCCCTGCCTTCGGTGGGGCTCACAAGCGTCTCCTTCACGGGGAAATGCCGCGGTCAGCAGCCCGGTGGACCTAGGCTACGTTCGGAGGCCGTCTTTCCAAAGTGGGGGAGGCTGTCAACATGGGCCAGATGGACCTGTCCAAAAGCCGGCTCCTCGGGGGGCCCCTGGAGAACGAAGCCCAAAGAATCACCGAGTTCAAGTCCAATCACAAAGGACAAAGGCTCCTTGTGTTGCCGAAGTTTCCCTTCCCTCCTGCGGAAAATAACCCCATCAGATGGGCTCCTTCCCTCTTTAAGAATGTCAGCTCTCCAGGGACGCGCCCTCGCCAGGGGCAGGGCCAGGCCGGGGGATCTGTGAGCCGCTCCCCATGGCCCTGCTGGTGTGGGAGACGACAGTGCCTAAGCAGACGGGGTCACCTAGAGCGAGAACCCCCGTGAGAGCCGCCCTGTCATTCCTGGTGTGTTTCTGGGCTGGGATTCCAGCAGTAGAGATGGGAAAGAGGGAGGCTTCAGGTATGTTTTAGGGTTTCATCCTCACTTGGTCCTAATGCTGTTGATTCCCTCTGCTTGGGAGAACGTGGCTGTATCTACATGCTGTGTGTGACTGGTGGTGGCGTGGGACATGTGTTAGAGGCAGGCACAGCTCAGCCAACAATTGCTTCAAGACCCAAGTCCCGTCACGCAGAGAAAGACACGTACCCCATGATCTCACTCACATGTGGAATCTAAGGAACAAAATAAATTGCTGGACGGAGTGGATCCAGGGACATGGAGGCATGGGACAGAGGGCGGAATCTCAGAGGGAAGGCGGGGAGGGTGGGTGGGTGGGAGGTGATCAACCAAAGACCTTGTATGCACATCTGCATAACCCAGGGGCACAGACAATGGGGTGCTGAAGGGCTGGGATGGGGGTGGGGTGGGGGGGCAGCGGTGAGCTGGAGGGGGTCAATGGGGGAAAAAGGTGGCATATGTAACACTTTCAACAATAAAGATGAAAAAAAAAAAAAAAAAGACCTAATGACTATGGCCCTGGGTGGGTAGATCAGTTGCTTAGAGCATCATCCCGATACGCTAAGTCAATGTTTCTCTCGCTCTCTCTCGCTCTCTCTCTCCCCTCCTTCCTCTCTCTAAAATCAATCAATTAAAAAAAATAAAATAAAAGACTCAATGTCTCCGGAAGAGGAAAACAAGAGGGTGATTAGTCACCCTGAATCAAGCCTGTGCTTCGAAGAAAGAAGCCCACTCCTGCCGAAACCGGTGTGGCTCAGTGGATAGAGCATCGGCCTGCAGACTGAAAGGTCCCGGGTTCGATTCCGGTCAAGGGCATGTACCTTGGTTGCGGGCACATCCCCAGTGGGAGGTGTGCAGGAGGCAGCTGATCGATGTTTCTCTCTCATCGATGTTTCTAGCTCTCTATCCCTCTCCTCTCTCTTCCTCTCTGTAAAAAATTAATAAAATATATTTTAAAAAAAAAAAAAAAAGAAGAAGAAGCCCGCTCCTCCCAGAGACAAGGCGACCTCTGATCCCCCTCCTTCCTGCTCCCAGAATTCTTTGGGGTTGGTGCCTGTGTGTGCAGAGACAGAGACGTTTGGGGGATCCCCTCCCTAGGAATGATGATGTGCTGTCCTTCATTTCAGAGCTCAAAAGTTCAACGAATTGGCATTCAGCTCGGTGGACTTCTGACCGTCCTGGAGTACAGATGAGTCATTGCGGATAAGAACTCAGAAATGCTCCCGAGTTTGGGGCCCCCTTTAAAGATCTAATTCCTAAGAGGTGAGATAGCTCGCTCAGTCCTGGTCCGGAGACGAAGGGTGGGGATGGAGGAGAGGAGAGAATTGCATTTTCTCCCATTCCTTCCCCCCCGCTAAGGGGAGGGAGGTGCATAAAGGTCAACTCACATGTCTGTTCCCCTGCCTCTCCCCCCACACCTGTCCCCTCCAACCGCCCCCCCCACACACACACAGAGCTGTCTCCTCCCTTCTGGTCACTGTTCCCGTGACTTACAAATCCCCACCCACTTCCCGTGGTGCCCACTGGTGCGGTTAGTGGGGAGTGTGGATGTGGAAAGAAGTCTCGCCGAACACTGGGGTAAGTGACCGAGGGGGTGAGTGGGACGCCACACGGAGCCCAGAGCATGGGGCTGACCAGGAGACGCTCAGGAAGGATCCCCCACGGACGTGGCATTGAAGGCGAGTTCTGAAAGGTGAGCCAGCCTGTGCAGGTGGAAAAGGCAAGGGGGGCGGGGGGTACGTTCCAAGGTGTGACACGGTGGGGGGTTTCTGGGCCGCAGGGATTGGCTGGAGGCTAGGCGGAGGAGAGGCCAGGCTGGCGTGTGTAGGACTCTGGGTGTCCTGCTTAGGAGCTCAGATTTTATTCTGGAGGCAGCAGGAGGCCATTGTTGGCTTTAGGGCAGACCCGAATGTTGGTGGCGGGTCGGGAGTGACGGATGTGGGAAGAGCTGTAGACACTGAGTTTCCTCAGAAGGTCTTCGAAGTGCTTCAGGCCAGAGGTCATGGGGACAGAGCCAAAGCACTGAGGTGGCTGCCCGGCCGGTGTGGCTCAGCGGTTGAGCATCGGCCTAGGAACCAGGAGGTCGCGGTTCGATGCCCCGTCAGGGCACAGGCCCGGGTTGCGGGCTCCATCCCCAGGAGGGGGCGTGCAGGAGGCAGCCGATCCATGATTCTCTCTCCTCATGGATGTTTTTCTCTCTCTCTCCCGCTCCCTTCCTCTCTGAAGTCAATAAAAAAGAAAAAAAAAAAGGAAATGGTGTTCACCCTCCAAGAATCCACTTGGAGAGACAGACAGACAATAGCGAAGGCATTGAAATACAACAAGCCAAGGATGGCCAAGGAGGATCATAACGATCCGGTGACGTAGTCATGACAACCCAGGTGATAAACACGGGACCACATGCCAGGGAACCAAAGACGGGGGAGTGGGTCTGTCTGTGGCGGTTGCAGCCTGAGACGAGGTTAGGGCCTCGAATATTCCAGTCCCTCCGATCCTCAGCCTCGCCCTCCTCCAGTCATTCAGTTACCTCGTTACTGTCTGGGGTGGGGTCACTTAAAAATCCTTTTGCTAAGTGAACATTCTGCTGCCAGTGAACATTTTTCGTTGTTGTTTTTTTTTTTTATTCTTTGTTAATCCTCACCCGAGTGTATTTGTCCCACTGATTTTTAGAGAGCGTGGAAGGGAGGGGGAGAGACAGAGAGAGAGAGAGAGAGAGAGAGAGAGAGAGAGAGAGAAACATCGATGTGAGAGAGACACATCCATTGATTGCCCCCCTCTCATATGCAACCCGATTGGGGATCAAGCCCACAACCTGGGCACGTGCCCTGGACCAGAATCAAACGCGGGACTCCTCAGTCCAGGGGCCAGTGCTCTAACCACTGAGCAACCAGCTCGGGCGCCCGTAAACCTTTTCAAATTGCTGTGACTTTTGTGGCGTTTCCTCATCTCAGGTTTCCTGTCTCTTTACATGTGCTGGCCCACGGACAGGACAGAGAGGGGCATTTCAGGCCACAGAGGGTTCAGATCCCCAAGTCCTAGAGCAGACCTAACGGGGCGGACTCCCCTCCGTCCTCAGCCGGGACGGCTTTGGAGGCCCTGTGCTCCCGTGTTCTGGGAACTCTCTGGATGCAGGACATCACTTCCCCATTTCTCTCTCATCTTTAAAGAAAAGCATGGAGCAACGCTCCATCCTATTGATCTGACTTCACAAGCCATTTCCGGCGGGAGGCTGCTGGCCAGTGTCCCTGCTCACGACTGGAGCTGTAAACATCTGATCACAGGCCCAGACAGGAGCTGGTCACAAAACCCAGGCCCCGTCCCTGCGGCGGCAGAGACCTCTGTCCCAGCAGCCCCTTCTTGGGGGGTGGTGAGGGGGCCCTTAGAGGCGGTGTCCCCATCGGCGTCTGAGCTTCCACTTGGATAGCGGGGATGTTTGATGACCCTGCGCACGGATGTTACATTCTTTTGGTCACTGTTCAAATCTCAGATGCTTCCATACCAGGCCTCACAGTCGAGCGAGCCGATCGCCTTAAAATAAATCTCTTTCTAAATATACGTAGGTGGAGCCCTAGCCGGTTTGGCTCACTGGATAGAGCATCAGCCTGCGGACTGAAGGGTCCTGGGTTCGATTCCTGGTCAAGGGCACATGCCCGGGTTGCGGGCTTGATCCCCAGTTGTTGGGGGTGGGGAGTGCAGGAGGCAGCCGATCCACGATTCTCTCATCATGGATGTTTCTCTCTCTCTCTCTCCCTCTCCCTTCCTCTCTGAAATCAATAGAAAATATATAAATAAATGTATATATGTGTATCCTATTGGTTCAGTTTCTCTGGAAAGCCCTGACTGTGACACCTTCTGATAAGAAAGGAAACTGAAACAGCATTTCACTGAGACTGTTAGGTTCCGTTAGGCCCATGGTCGGCAAACTGCGGCTCACGAGCCACATGCGGCTCTTTGGCCCCTTGAGTGTGGCTCTTCCACAAAATACCATGGCCTAGGCAAGTCTATTTTGAAGAAGTGGCGTTAGAAGAAGTTTAAGTTTAGTCCTGACTGGTTTGGCTCAGTGGATAGAGCATTGGCCTGCAGACTCAAGGGTCCCAGGTTCGATTCCGGTCAAGGGCATGGACCTTGGTTGCGGACACATCCCCAGTAGGGAGTGTGCAGGAGGCAGCTGATCGATGTTTCTAACTCTCTATCCCTCTCCCTTCCTCTCTGTAAAAAATCAATAAAATATATTTAAAAAAAAAAAAAAAGAAGAAGAAGTTTAAGTTTAAAAAATTTGGCTCTCAAAAGAAATTTCAATCGTTGTATTGTTGATATTTGGCTCTGTTGACTAATGAGTTTGCCGACCACTGCGTTAGGCACAGACACAGGACAGGTGACAGACAGCCTCCACAGCCAATACGCAGCCTCCACGAACAGGGACTCTTCACAGGTGGGAAGCCCGGAGCACCGCTGTGGTGGCACCTGTTGGCCGGTTGACCGTGGGCGAATCGCTCGTCTAAGCCTCCGTTTTCCCGCCTGTACCATGTGGGTGACATTCCTCTTTTCCTAAGGAAACATCCCGTTCTTGTGGGAATTGAAAGGAACAATCTATGTGAAGTCTTTTGGGTTTTGCTTTTGGGTTTCTTGAAATATATTTTTTATTGATGTCAGAGAGAAAGTGAGACGCAGAGACCGAGAGAAACATCCATGAGGAGAGAGCATCATGGACCGGCTGCCCCCTACACGCCCCACACTGGGGATGGAGCCCGCCACCCGGGCCTGTGCCCTTGACCGGGAATCGAACCGTGACCTCCTGGTTCCTACGTCGACGCTCAACCACTGAGCCACGCCGGCCGGGCTCATTTCGATTTGTATTTAGAAGTGTGTTTTGTTTCCTTTCCAAGTGTTTGGAGAGACACCTGTAAAGTTCTGTTTCTTTTTTTTTTTTTTTTTTTAATATATTTTATTGATTTTTTACAGAGAGGAAGGGAGAGGGATAGAGAGTTAGAAACATCGATGAGAGAGAAACATCGATCAGCTGCCTCCTGCACACCCCCTACTGGGGATGTGCCCGCCACCAAGGTACGTGCCCTTGACCGGAATCGAACCTGGGACCTTTCAGTCCGCAGGCCGATGCTCTATCCACTGAGCCACACCGGTTTCGTCTGAAGTTCTGTTTCCAGCTTGATTCCATGGCGGTAAGATAAAAACACGCCGTGTGGTTTCCATTCTTCTCAATGGTCTGCGGCCTGTGTCACGGCTCAGGGTCTCGTTTATCCCGGAGAATGGTCCATGCGCACGGAGTCAAAGGGGTATTCTGAGGTGGCTGGGCGAGGGCGGGTCTCTAGCTGTCGGTTATAACAGACCAGGGGTCCTCAAACTTTTTAAACAGGGGGCCAGTTCACTGTCCCTCAGACCGTGGGAGGGCCGGACTATAGTTTAAAAAAAAAACTATGAACAAATTCCTATGCGCACTGCGGGCCCGGACGAGTCGGCTGCTAAGCAGGACAGGCAGCGGCCCCCTGCGGGCCGGATCCATGTCCTCGGCGGGCCGCATGTGGCCCGCGGGCCGTAGTTTGAGGACCCCTGTAACAGACCCTCCTGATGGTTGGGGTTGTCCCGTTCTCCCACATGCTCCCTGCTCTTCCTCGGAATTGTTCTCACAGCGGCTGGGAGAGGGATGGGGACGTCCTCCGCTGTAAGGGTGGGTTTGTCTGCCCCTCCTCCCGTGTGTTCCGCCGGTTTCTGCTTCACCGATTTTACTGTTCTGTGGCTCTAGTGCCGTGGTCGGCAAACGGCGGCTCGCGAGCCACAGGCGGCTCTTTGGCCCCTGGAGTGTGGCTCTTCCACAAAATACCACGGCCTGGGCGAGTCTATGTTGAAGAAGTGGCATTAGAAGAAGTTTAAAAAATGTGGCTCTCCAAAGAAATTTCAGCCGAAACCAGTGTGGCTCAGTGGATAGAGCGTCGGCCTGCGGACTGAAGGGTCCCAGGTTCGATTCCGGTCAAGGGCATGTACCTTGGTGGCGGGCACATCCCCAGTGGGAGGTGTGCAGGAGGCGGCTAATCGATGTTTCTCTCTCATCGATGTTTCTAACTCTCTATCCCTCTCCCTTCCTCTCTGTAAAAAATCAATAAAATATATTTTTTTAAAAATGTGGCTCTCTAAAGAAATTTCAATCGTTGTCCTGTTGATATTTGGCTCTGTTGACCAATGAGTTTGCTGACCACTGCTCTAGTGCGTTTACACTTAGAATCACAGTGTCTTCTTGGTGGATCGGCCTTTTCCTCGTTCTGTCCTGTCCCTCCCTGTCTCCGCTCATCTCGTGTGCCCCGTGGCCTGCTTTGCCTGATATTAGCGGAGCCTCCCCCTGGCCAGCTCCGGGATCGGTGGCTCCTCCGTGGCAGCCGGAGAGCTCTGAGTGGCTTTGACCTCCTCCTCCTCCTCCACCCGCAGGAACCACGGCCGGGGTCAGCGGCAGGCCACGGCCCCTCCCGGCCTGCCTCCCGCTCCGGTTTTAGGGAGGAGGCTCAGGATCTTGGCAGATGATGGAGAAGAACTCGCCAAGCCCACAGCTCTACGAATAAAAATAATGTGTAATTTGGGGAACCTCGCCTGTGCCCGAGAGAGCCCCACAAACGTGCTGCCCCGCTCCTGGCGCTGGGGACGCAGTAATGGGGTTGTTCTTGGAAGGCCGCAGGGATTGTTCCAAGGAAGGTAAACATTCCCTGAACCTCCCCCCTTCCCCAGCCCAGGGCCGGCGTAAGAACCTGAGAATCATTATCCGCCGGTCCTTCGGTCCCTTCCAACACACGAAGACCACACACGAGCATCTCTCTGCAGCTTCCCTGGCTAAATGTTGTTCCACCCTGAGCGCGCTTGGCCGGGATTAGTCCTGGAGCCCGAATATAAAAGTCCCAGGAGCCCCGGCGGCTGGATCGCCTGTTCAGTTATTGTTGTATTTTCTTGCATTGCGCCAGCTCAGGGGGCCCTGGGGGACAGCTGTAAGCATGTTGCTTCCCGGCCAGCCTGTTTCAGAACACGGCGGCCCAGAGCGGGCGAGAGGCAGCGGCCTTGACCCGGAGGCCTTGGAGGGGTGGAAGAAGCAGAGAGAGGCTGCCTTGTGACCGGAGGGCACACCCCACTGCAGGCGCCTGTGCTGGGGCCACGGCCTGGGCCTCTGTCGCCAGGCAGCCCCGGGGGTAAGCATTCCTGTGCGATGGGAAGCCAGCGGGCAGGGCTTTGGGGAGAAGAGTCCAGCCCAGGGGTCGGCAAACTTTTTGACTCGAGGGCCACCATGGGTTCTTAAACTGGACCGGAGGGCCGGAACAAAAGCATGGATGGAGTGTTTGTGTGAACGAATATACATTCAAAGTAAAGGAGCGGAGGGGAGAGCAAGAGAACCGGATAGAACAGCCGAATCCGGCCCGCGGGCCGTAGTTTGTCCAAGGCTGGTCCAGGCTGTTTCACAAATGCCATGAACGACGGGCCACGTGGCCACTGACTGTTTCCTTTGCTTATTATTTCTCTTTATTTTTTAATATATTTTTAAACAATTTTTTTTCCCTTGATTTCAGAGAGGCAGGGAGAGGGGAGAGAGAGAGAAACATCAATGATGAGAGAGAATCATGGCTCGGCTGCCTCCTACACTCCCCACACTAGGGATCGAGCCCACAACCCTGGCATGCGCCTCCAGCTGGAATCGAACCCGGGACCCCCCAGTCCGCAGGCCGACGCTCTATCCGCTGAGCCAAACCAGCCAGGGCTTAATATCTATTTGTTGATTTCGGAGAGGAAGGGAGAGGGAGAAAAATATAGAAGCATCCACGATGAGAGAGAATCATAGATCGGCTGCCTCCTGCACGCCCCACACTGGGAATGGAGCCCGCAACCCGGGCACGTGCCCTGACCGGGAATCGAACTGTGACCTCCTGGTTCACAGGTCGACACTCAACCACTGAGCCACGCCAGCTGGGATCCTTTGCTTTCCTGCCTGTTAGGAGAGCTAGGGGGGGAGTTGGGGGGTTGGAAAGCCTCTGGGACCTCTGACCATTCCTGTGGATTCGTGTTTGTTTTGAACTCTCTGGTGTCCAGGTGTTGGCTGTACAGATGTTGCTGAACTTGATGGAAAAGAATGGCTTTCATCAACAAACGCTGACGTTTTATTGCAGCCGGCTATGGGCTCGATACTCACTCTTTTGGCTGGACTTAAAAGATCACTAAACGAGGAGGCCAACATTCGACAAGTTTTATGTCATTTATTTTTTTTTTCCCCCTAAACAAACCCTCCTAAGCCTTCTTTTTTTCTGTGTTTTTCCCTCCCAGCCTCTATGATCCTATAAGCGTTCCTTCACTTGGCCTCACAGTCCTCTTGTGCGAATGAGGGTGTCCTTGCCGGGGTCCCGGCTGCCTGGCATAACTGGCCAGGTCCTCAGCAGGGAGGGGCGCAGGGGACAGGGTCCCCGCGGGCGCCGGTACATGTGTGATAGCGGACAGACTGTGAATGGGCGCCATGGTCCACACGGCTAGGTCGTGTTCATGGATGTAACGTCCCCACACCCTGCTCTCAGGCGGCCCGCTTACGGGATGCCTACGCCCGAGGACATGCCTTTACTGACCGGAATGTCCAGAACCCGACCACCTATGACCTTGGTTTATGACCTGGGATGGATTTCTCCTCCACAAAGTTTCCCCGAGTCCCCTGGTCACATTCTATGACCCCATGACCCCATGACCCCATGACCCCGGACTGGGCGGTTGCTTCACCTGGGTGAGTTTGCTTTTCTTCACGTACATCACCACCTATTATCTTTTTTTTTATTTTTTATATCTTTTATTTTTAATTAGCCCGCTATATTTGGTTAAACATTTATTTATTTATTTTATTTCAGAGAGGAAGGGAGAGGCAGAGAGAGATAGAAACATCAGTGATGAGAGAGAATCATTGGATCGGCTGCCTCCTGCACGCCCCACACTGGGGATCGAACCCCCAACCCAGGCGTGTGCCCTGACCGGGAATCGAACCGTGTGACCTCCTGGTTCATCGATGGACACTCAACCACTGAGCCACACCAGCCGGGCACGACCTGTTATCTTTTTATGTTTACGCGGCCTTCTTTTCCTTAGAAGGAAGACTCCTGGGGGCGGGGAATGCGTGCCTTTATTTCTCCCACATCTTCTCGCCGCCTCTGAGGCCCCTGAGACACCAGGTGACTTAAGCCCGTTCGCAGAGCACAGGTCAGGGCTGGGCAAGAACTCCCCTAGCATAAGACCTGCATTCAGTCCTCGGGTTTCGGGGTGTTTATAGGGCAGGAGGGAGCGGCCGCGTGTAGGTCTGCCCCAGTTCCCAGCGTCCAGGAGGTCCAGGTGCCGACAGCCCTCGCTCGGCTGCGGCAGATGGGGGCCTGGACCGGTGAAGACAGATGGTGTTTTATTTGGTGGTGGAGGTGGGGGCTGTTTCTGTTTTTATTTGTTTTTAACTGGGGGCCGGGGGGGGGTGTCCCGGGACCACACAGCAGCAGGGCAAAGCTCCCACCTGCTTAGAACAAAGCGACGGGCCCGCGTTTCCAGACCCGCGTTTATTCCGTGTGTCGCGTATGCAGTGCCGACAGGAGAGAGGAGGAATGGTCCAGGTTGGTCCAGGCACCCGATGTGTTAACACCCAAGGGAGCGCTCTCTAAAGTGCTTGGTTTTTAGGGACTTTGGGTGCGTAGATTCGTGGCCCATGGACGCAGATGAGGTCATACATACATGGGGCCGTGGGGGCCCATGGGGGGAAACGGAGACATGTGCAATACTTTCAACAATATTTATTTCAAGAATAATAATAATAAATAAAATGCTTGGGTTTTGCCCGGCCGGTGTGGCTCAGTGGTTGAGCGTCGACCTAGGAACCAGGAGGTCACGGTTGGATTCCCGGTCAGGACACATGCCCGGGTTGTGGGCTCGATCCCCAGTAGGGGGCATGCAGGAGGCAGCCGATCCATGATTCTCTCTCATCATGGATGTTTCTCTCTCTCTCCCTCTCCCTTCCTCTCTGAAATGAATAATAAAAATATATATATACATAATTTTTTAAAAAATAAATAAGTGGCTTGGTTTGGTGTTTTCCTGAGTTTTCCTGAATGCAGATGGGTTGGGAGCCTGTGAATGCCCGACGCTGCTCGGACCCCCGGGGAAGAGCCTGCGTGTCCAGGTGTCCGCGCGTCACCGCAGAGCGTCGTCCGGGTGTCAGGGCAGGTCTGCTCACAGGGAGGGGCCCCCAGAAACAATAACCCAACACAGGTCATCAGCCACTCTAGCTGCTCCGAGAGCGAGGCCGCACCCCAGGGCTGGTGGATGGGGCCCAGGTTCCCTGGGGTTCACTGAGCGTCTCCGCAGCTGGATCCTCCTCCACCACCTCCCGGGGCGCCCCGAGGTGCTCCTGGACCGGGGGCCTGGGCACATGGGTTCCCTTCTGTGGGGCAGGAGCGATCAGGGGTTCAGCGGCTGGCCGGTCCCCAACCCGGCTCCCTCCCAGGGTGCCTTCCCCCGAGGCCCCTCCCACCGTGGGGAGTCAGGTCCGCTCCCCATCTTACACGTGTCGACGTGGAGGCCCCAGGAGGTGAGGGCGCTGGGGTGTGACACTAGGTCTGGCGGGTGTTGATCTGGTTCCTCCGTGGGTCACCCGGCGGGGCTGGGCCAGGATGCCAGCCTGGACATCTTCCCCGAGGGGCCTGGACAGACCCCCTGCCGCCCGGGAGTTTCTCCGAGGCTCCGGCTAGAGATGCAGGCCGCACATCACAGAGCTGGAGGCAGAAGGCCACTGCTTTGTTTTTTCTTTGTTTGCTTGTTTTCATTGATGTCAGAGAGGAAGGGAGAGGGAGAGAGCGAGAAACATCCATGATGAGAGAGAATCATGGACCGGCTGCCTCCTGCACGCCTCACACTGGGGATGGAGCCCGCATCCCCGGCATGTGCCCTGACCGGGAATCGAACCGTGACCTCCTGGTTCCTAGGTCAATGCTCAACCACTGAGCCACAACGGCCGGGCTGCTTTGGGCTTTGATTCTGTCCTGAGCTGTGCTCTAGGACTAAGCAGAGAGGAGCGTCATCAGACGTGGGAGAGATGCACAGGGGAAAGCGGGCTCCGCTCCGGAGCGGGGAGTGGGGGCCACGGGCCGGGCGTGCATAGGATGTCCTGCTCCTTCTGCGAACGGCTGAGCCTCAGGTTGCATCTCACCCACCCGGTCCTCTAAGGGCCTCCCGCCACCAGCGCGCTGGGCCTGGACGGCGGCCAGAGGCGGCGGGAGAGGTGGGGACAGGGCCCGGCCCGGCTCAGCTTCTGCTGTTTCTCCCCCCTTCCCTCCCAACCTGCATCTGTGAAGCGGGCCTCTGTGTGCTTTGACTTGGAGCCAGGATGACCTCAGAGGCTGCTGGTGACTCACGCCGCTGGCCCCTGTGAACGGGGCCCAGGGACGCTTCCCTGAGCGTCCCCATCATCCGGCGGAGGGAGGGAGGGAGGGGTCGGGTTACTCTCTGCAGTCACACACCGTCCTGTGGTTTCGTGTGGCCTGTGGGCTCCGGGTTCTAGAGCCCCGGGCAGGGAGAAACCCAGTTGCTTTCATCAAGAGTCCAAAGGATGCCCAGCTGGCGTGACTCAGTGCGTTGAATGTCGACCTCTGAACCAGGAGGTCAGGGTTCGATTCCCGGTCAGGGCACAGGCCCGGGTTGTGGGCTCCATCCCCAAGAGGGGGCGTGCAGGAGGCAGCCGATCCATGATTCCCACCCATCATGGATGTTTCTCTCTCTCTCTCCCTCTCCTTTCCTCTCTGACATCAAGAAAAATATTTTTTATATATAAAAAGGAACATACTTCTGGTCTATTCTCCCCACCCCAGATCTTCTTCCCTTAATAAGAGGGTTAGGCCCTCACTGGTGTGGCTCAGTGGATAGAGCGTCGGCCTGCGGACTCAAGGGTCCCAGGTTCGATTCTGGTCAAGGGCATGTACCTTGGTTGCAGGCACATCCCCAGTGGGGGGTGTGCAGGAGGCAGCTGATCGATGTTTCTCTCTCATCGATGTTTCTCACTCTTTCTCCCTCTCCCTTCCTCTCTGTAAAAAATCAATAAAATATATTTTAAAAAAAAATAAGAGGGTTAGGCCCTCACACAATCTTCCTTGGCAAGTCCCCACTCGCCCCTCCCCCACCCCCACCCCCACCTTGCTCTCCACACACAGGGCTGCTCTGTAGGCCTGGGGTCAGGACGCTGCCTCCCCTAAGGGCGGGCTGGGAACAAACAGGGAAAGGGGACACCACTGTCCCCGCAGGAGGCAGGAGAGGAGGAGGGGAGAGCAGAGAGAACTGACCCACTTTTCTGGTCTGACGGGGAAGCTCCAGCTGTGCCCTGGGGCTGGGGAAGGAGGCTGGCCACCCGCCCTGACCCCTGCTCTCCGCTGGGTCATTGGCAGAACAGTGAGTAGGATCAGCGAGGTGGGTGAGTCATCCAAAAAGCTCACGGTGGCCGGGGGGGCAGCAGAGGGAGGGAGGCAGGCGCCAGAGACCCAGGGTCCCACCAGCTCAGCCGGAGGGGCTGAGGCCCCAAGACAGCAGGTGTGGCTGCCCTGGACCTGAGCAGTCCTGGGGGGGCCACCTGTCAAATGAATGAGGAAACCTGGGCAACACTCTCCAGCGCTCGAAGCCTCAGTTTTCTCCTCTGGAAATGGGTCTAATGATATTTGCCTCGGGAAGTATGGAAAGAGCAGCCATGTTCTCTACGGCACCTGGCGCTTAATAAATGGTGGGGTGGCTCAGTGGGTTGAGCGTCGACCTAGGAACCAGGGGGTCACGGTTTGATTCCCGGTCAGGGCACAGGCCCGGGTTGCATGGCGGGCTCGATCCCCAGTGTGGGGCGTGCGGGAGGCAGCTGTTCCATGATTCTCTCTCATCATGGATGTTTCTATCTCTCTCTCTCCTTCTCCCTCTCTGAAATCAATAATATATATAATAAATAAAATAAAGGGCGGGTTGGGATCTGACCCTATTTAGCGCTCATGAGACTGTTAGCATAGGTGGCTAGCTAGGTGTTAATAAAGGGGGGAGGCGAAGGGACTGGGACCCTGAGCCTGCTTGCTTCACCAGGAAGCGACAGCCTCACACACTCCGGGGGACCCCAGCACTGCCCCTCAAGGATGCACCCCCCTCTCCTCCCCACTCTGGTACCGAATTTTCAGGGGGAGCTGGGGGGCGGAGGAGGAGAGGGGGGAGGTGAGCACATGCTCAATAGAAGTCACAAGGGCTCAGGGGGAGGTGCTTGACCACAGAGGCCTGTCAATCTAACCTGGGAAAGGAAATTCATTGGCCAGGGTCTGGGCCCATCAGAAGCCTGAAAGTTCAGGAAGTTGACTGGTTATTTTGAAAAAGCTCCCTGGTCCTTCCCACCGCCCGCCCCCCCCCCCCCCACCGAGATAATATTATCCCAGGAACAAAGAATAGCTCGCTCTTCTCTCCCCAGAACATGTGCTACCCTGAGGGCCTAGCAGCCGCCTAGGGTCCCAGGACTAAGCTTTATTCTTTTTTTAATATATATATATAATCTAATAAATGAGTAATATGCAAATTGACCATCACTCCAACACACAAGATGGCTGCCCCCATATGGACACAAGATGGCCAGCAGGGAAGGGCAGTTGGGAGTGACCAGGCCTGCAAGGGAGGGGAGTTGGGAGCAATCAAGCCTGCAGGGGAGGGCAATTAGGGGCAATCAGGCTGGCAGGGGAGCAGTTAGGCATCAATCAGGCTGGCAGGGAAGTGATTAGGGGGTGATGAGGCTGGCAGGCAGAAGCGGTTAGGGGCAATCAGGAAGGCAGGCAGGCAGGCGAGCAGTTGGGAGCCAGCAGTCCTGGATTGTGAGAGGGATCCCAGATTGGAGAGGGTGCGGGCTGGGCTGAGGGACACACCCTACCCCTCCCCCCCCCCCCGTGCACGAATTTCGTGCACCGGGCCTCTAGTGTGTGTGTGTGTATATATATATATATATATATTTTTTTTTAATTGATTTCAGAGAGGAAGGGAGAGAGAGAGAGAAACATCAATGATGAGAGAGAATCATGGATTGGCTGCCTCCTGCACACGCCCTACTAGGGATCGAGCCTGAAACCTGGGCATGTGCCTTGACTGGAATCAAACCGGGACCCTTCAGTCCACAGGCTGACGCTCTGGCCACTGAGCCACACTAGCTGGGGCTCAGATATGTTTTAAAGTGATCATAAAAAGAAAAGCACCATCTGCGGAAGGGAGTTTATAAACCTGACGGGGACGTGCGAAGACGATGGGAAACATCTTTTCCTTTCACAGGCCTACTGCGAATGCCTCCCATCACCGTCAGGGGGTGGAGCCTGGGTGAGGAAGCCACGCCCTCCCCTGATCAACTACTGTCAGCAGCCCTGCCCTCCCCTCCCCTCCCCTCCCCTCCCCTCCAGGAGAGGAGCTTGCCTGGGGCCACAGCCCTTCTGTCTCCTGCTAAAAAGGGGGCAGGTCCAAGGGACCATTAGGACCGACAGGCAATTAATAGAGCACTCAGCAAACACTGAACCTGCACACAGCCTGAAGACGAACAGATGACAGGTGAAGGCCAGCAGGGCAGGGTCCTATTAATATCGCCATCTATGAATAGCGGCCGCCACGGCTGCGTTTAGGG
Source organism: Plecotus auritus (assembly GCF_963455305.1). NCBI lineage: Eukaryota > Metazoa > Chordata > Mammalia > Chiroptera > Vespertilionidae > Plecotus > Plecotus auritus. The sequence continues at coordinate 3,647,692 of NC_137780.1, forward strand.
CTGCCCAGGCCCTGCGCTAAACATGGCAAGAGTGTTGTTATTTCATCTCATCCTCCCCCTGGCCCAAGGAGGAGGGGCTGCGGGGGCTCCCAGTGTATCAGCTGGGGAAGCGGCTCAGGGTGTGAAGAAATCGCCCAGGTCCTCACCTTGGGGGGCAGGGAGGGGGGGCACCCCTCCAGGCCTGTGCGTTTCCCGGGGTGTGAGGCTGTCCTGCTGCAAAGCTGGAGAGATAGCAGCGCTGCGGTCCATGTGGAGATAAGGCCTGTGAGAAAGAAGGGACTCTTTTCCCTAATGGCCTCCCAGTTTGCAAGCTTTTGTTCCCAGCTGACTCAGGAGCTGGGGCTTGACACTGTAGCCCCCCCACATTTCCCTCCCTCCCCCACCCTTTCCAAACTGTGCCTCCCGGGTGTCCCAGGAATGAGAAACCAGCCTTGTAGGAGTCCCACAATTCAGACGGGAGTGACCCTCAGCTGTGCAAAGACCAGGCGGGCCAGCGCCTCAAAATGACCAGGTCCCCGCTAGCAGGGACTCAGTTACATTTTTTATTTTTATTTTTTTAAACACATTTTTATTGACTTCAGAGAAGAAGGGAGGGGGTGAGAGAGAGATAGAAACATCCATAATGAGAATCATGGATCGGCTGCCTCCTGCATACCCCACACCGGGGATGGAGCCAGCAACCCGGGCCTGTGCTCTGACCGGGAATCGAACCCTGACCACCTGTTTCATAGGTCGATGCTCAACCACGGAGCCACACCGGCCGGGCTCAATTACATTTTTCAGGCAAGAAATCTCTCCCTTCTGAGTAAGTGTCCGAGTGGCGGTGGAGGATTTCTATTTCCCCATTACATTTTTTTAAAATTTTTAATTTATTTTATTTTATTCTTTTTTTTTTCTTTTTCTGTTAATCCTCAGCTGAGGATATTTTTCCATCGATTTCTAGAGAGAGTGGAAGGGAGAGGGAAAAGCAGAGGTGGGCCACAGCTAACAGAAACCACAGGAACCTCGACTAAGGGGGGTGGGGGAGGACGACAGTATCTTAGGAACCTTCGTGGCATTTTCTGCTGCCTTTTAAGCAGGGAGCCCTGCCGTTTCATTTGGTTCTGGGGCAGTTAATGAGGCCAATCCTGATGATCGCACACTCTCCGCAGCCGTCCCTGCGCCCCAGGAGCAGCGAGGGGTTCCCAATGTGTGCTCACCACCGCCCCCCTCCCCCAGCCTCTTTCATGGTTCATTCGTCAGAGTGCCCGCCTTCACCACAGGTGCCCGAGGAGAGAGAGCCGCAGGCGCCAGGAACAATAAAGGCTATTCCCGAGCAGGGAGCCTGGCTGGGTAGACGCGATGGACATGATGAAAACCCAGTTAGGGTTTAATGAGCGCCGGTAGATCAGCGCCGGTTACACTTTCCAGTCTCCGAGGCAAAACAGAGGCTTCAGAAAACAGTGATCTTCAGAGACAAAGTCCACTAGCTTATCCATTTTGATTGTTGCTTTTGGAAATAGCTGAATCCAGCCGGAAGCTTTCATTTGAACTCAGGTGTTACCTATTCTGTTTTGAATCTAATCAAGCTAGGAGCAGTACTCAGTGGAGTAACAAAATGGAAAAGTGTTGGCGGGGCAGGGTCAGCTGACATGAGGTGTCATATGGATACATTGTAACCAGTGAGGTGTCATATGGATACATTGTAACCAGTGAGGCATCGTATGGATACATTGTAACCAGGACCCAAGTTCAGCTGCCTGCCACCAAGAAAACCAAACTCATTCGACAGATGCTGGTGGGGAAAAAGGAGAGAGGTTTATTCAAGTGCCGGTTACCTGAGGAGGTGGGAGACTCTTGTCACAAGGACCATCTCAACATCTCAGCTCAGGCAGAGGTTTTTATAAGGAGGGAGAGAGAAAGCAGAACAACAACAACAACAAAAATCGAGGGGAGGAGGTTAAAAGTTCTCTATGTGCAATCCAGTCCAGTCCAGTCCAATAAGGACCTTGAAACTGGTCAAGTGATGGTCTAGTATATGTCATCCTGGTTCTACATTTGAAGGTCAACAAATCTCTCAGAATAGGGATAACTAAAGATTGGAGTCTGTATCATATATATATATATATATATTTTTTTTAATTGATTTCAGAGAGGAAGGGAGAGGGAGAGAGAGACTGAAACATCAGTGATGAGAGAGAATCATTGATCAGCTGCCTCCTGAACGCCCCCCACTGGGGACCAAGCCCACCACCTGGGTGTGCCCTGACCAGGAATTGAATCACAATCTCCTGGTTCATAAGCCAACGCTCAACTACTGAACCACGCCGGCCGGATGGAGTCTGTATCTTCTGAAGTTGGTTCCTAGGATTCTTATACAAACATGCTGTTGATCTACAAGCTACATATTAGTCAGCGTCAGCACTGACAGAAACAATGTCAAAAGAATAGGAGGGTAGGTGACTATCACAACATCAGTGGCCACTGGGCCCGGGAGGAGCCGTGTCCCGCCAAGGATCAGGGGCCCCTTTTCTTCTGTCTCTTTAACACAATGCAGGACTGACTACATAGAGGGGATGAGACAAGACTGGCTGGGTCCTCCTGAGGCAGGTGGGTGGGGAGGGAGGATCGTGTGCAGGGGCCAGGCCTTGCGTGGGGCAGCGAGACAGGCAGGCGCTGGCTACCAGCACCCCTCTGGTCTGGGTGCGTGCGGGTGCGGTGCTCCGAACATGCCTCCCCATATCACATCTTACTTGGCCCCATTTGACGCGATTGCTCCACACTTTTCTTCCTTTGAGAGAATCTAGAAGAGAAAAAATACCGTGCAGAGAGGACTTGTTGACGTAGAGAGAAACAGGTGTGCCCTGGCTGCGGGCCCCGCCGAACCCTCTAATCTGATGAATTCTGCACACCGTGTACCCGCGCCCGGCAGCTACGGGGCGTGCTATCGAGTACTTCCTGCGTGATGCTCACGCCGCATTCCTCCGTGATCGTGATCGTGATCGCTGCAGTCCCGGAGCGCAGGGCCTCCCGGAATGAGGCTCTCTCCCAGGGCTTTCCGAGAGCTGATAGGTGGATCAGTCATAAATAATAAGAACAGCCACAAACGCCTAAACAAGCCATTTGGACTCAGCCCCGCGCCCCCGGCTGCCGGTCTGGATGGATAAGGAGGGTAGTCAGCTGGCCGTGCTCTCGCCCTGGTTCTGGATCAGTAAATCAGTCGTCACTGTGCTGGCTGAGTAGGTGGAGTGTAGCAGAGTCTGAGCCGGCCCCGCAGGGCCCTGCGCACCCCGCACTTGGACTTAACCCTGCCCTTCCGCTCAGCCTGCGCCTGCGCCTGCTGGAATCCTGGCCCCCTGGCCGCCCTGTGGCCCTAAAGCGCCCCTCCTGGGAGGCCAGCTGTCCCAGCACAATGTCTAGGGGCTCCCCAGCCTCAGTGCAGACCCCCAGGGCAGGCAGGGAGGGTGCCGGCAGAAGGAAGACAATGATGAACTTGGCCGTGGCCTGCATGGGCCTGGGAGCGGCCTTGGCTTGCCCTCCGGGCCGTCGCAGCATCATCACAACAGGCAGCGGTGGGCTTGTGCGGGAGTGTCCAGGCATCCCGTGTAGATGCCCACGGGCATGAAAACGCACACAAAGCCCCGATGAGAAGGGAAAGCCCCTCAGGGAAGCTCTCGGGGCTGGGTGGAGAGACAGGAAGGCGCCCCTCACCTCACACTTCAAACTTAGGGCACTATCACCCCAAAGTTGAGGGCCTTGCCTGGAGCGCATTCTGCTCAGTGGCTGCATCCACCCCCTCCACCTCCCCTCCCCCCACCCCCATCTCCCCATCCCTCACCTCCCATCTCCCCACCCCCATCCCCTACCCCTATCCTTCCAGCCCCCACCTCCCCTCCCTCCATCCCCATCTGCTACCCCCCACCCCTTACCTCCTACCCCTCCACCCCCATCCCCTACCCCCATCCTTCCAGCCCCTACCTCCCCTCCACCCCATCTCCCCATCCCTCACCTCCTACCCCTCCACCCCCATCCGCTATCTCCATCCTTCCAGCCCCCACCTCCCATCTCCCCTCCCCATCCCCTACCCCTATCTCCCCAGCCCCCACCTCCCCTCCCTCCACCCCCATCCCCTACCCCATCCTTCCAGCTCCCATCCCCCATCTCCCTCCACCCCCATCCCCTACTTCCATCCTTCCAGCCCCCACCTCCCCTCCCTCCACCCCCATCCCCTACTTCCATCCTTCCAGCCCCCACCTCCCCTCCCTCCACCCCCATCCCCTACCCCCATCCTTCCAGCCCCCACCTCCCCTCCCTCCACCCCCATCCCCTACCCCCATCTCCCCAGCCCCCACCTCCCCTCCCTCCACCCCCATCCCCTACCCCCATCTCCCCAGCCCCCACCTCCCCTCCCTCCACCCCCATCCTTCCAGCCCCCATTGCCCACCTCAGTCCCCAGCACCCAGTCCTCCCTCTCTGGGAGACCACACCAGGGCGCCGGAGGGAAATGCCATGGATGACAATTAACACAAATTCACGCTGAAAATATTTTCCAATGAGTCGTCTTCCCCGGGGACCTCCAATGTGCCCTCAATGAACCCTTAGTGCGGCTGAGGTGAGCTCTGGTTCCCACAGCCCAACCCCCTTTCTCCCTGGTGCCCCCCCACCCCCCACCCCACCCCCGTTCAGGGCAGTCCTGAGCCTGAGGCTCTGGGCCTTCTCACTGACAGCACCCCGCCCCCCCCCCCCCCCCCCGCAGCCCTGGGGGCCAGCCTCACAGCATCCTGTCCTTTACAAAGAAGGGGACCCAGCCCGGCCTGTGTGGCTCAGTGGTTGAGCGTCGAGCTATGAACCAGGAGGTCAGGGTTCGATTCCCGGTCAGGGCACCTGCCCGGGTTGTGGGCTCGATCCCCAGGGTGGGCATGCAGGAGGCAGCCGATCCATGAGTCTCTCATCACGGATGTTTCTCTCTCCCACTTCGTTCCTCTCTGAAATCAATAAAAATATTTTTAAAAAAGAAAAAAAGAAAGAAAGGGGACCCCCGCTCTGCGGTGAGAGCCACTCTTCCCTCTGCGGCACGTACACCGTCTCTAACCCAAACTGTCCTGGGTGGGGTATTTCACCAGGGAAAAGAAGAAAAAGGAAAAAAGAAGGAGGACAGGAGAAGACAGAAGCCCCACAGCAGGGCAACCCCTCCCCTCCCGGGGGAGCCCTGTGGACACATCTGGGACCCCAGCGAACATCTGGGTGTTTATATTCGCCCTGCGCTGGAATGGGGGGGCGGGGGGCGCTCAGCAACACTCTGTAGGTGGCCTCGCAAGGAAAGCAAACACGTAGGCTCTTCCTTCCCTCCCCCGGGCTGTTTACTCGGGGCGAGAGGTACCAGTAGCTCCTGATAAGAACTGGGAACGGGCCCTGTTGGAGCCTGCTGGCTCCTGGCCGGGTGCGCTGGGCTCACTTCCCCCCTCCCCCCCACCCCCCAGGGGCCTGGTCTCAGGGAAAACATTCCCGAGAGGCTGAAGCCAGAGCATTTGGGGGGAAACGGCTATAAAGTCGTGTGTGGCCCAGCCGTGTCCATGAGCACCTGCAGGCTTTCACAGACGGCAGAACAGACCACGGCAGCTCCAGGGAGGCGGGTAGGGTTACACGTCCTGGTTGTGGATATTGGATTCCAGGCAGCAGCCTGGGGTAAGGGCCGGATTGGACAGGGAACGCAGCGCCCCGGGGGATCCAGGAAATAGGTGGGTCAGGGGTGGGCCCCACGCAAGCCCGGGGAGAGCGTGGGAAGTTGCTTGGTTAGGTTAAAGAGGCACCTGTCTGAGATAATACACACCGAGTGGCCAGATGGTGATCATCTCTGAACGCATCATCATCTGACCACTCTGTGTACATCCTATAGAATAAACGGCTAATATGCAAATTGTCCCCGTGACCAGGAGTTCGACCAGCAGGCAGGCCGGCCAACCGCCCATGTCCCCTCCCCCTGGCCAGGGCTGGCCAGACCCTACCCATGCACGAATTCATGCACCGGGCCTCTAATATCCTATCTAATAAAAGAGTAATATGCAGATTGACCATCACTCCAACACACAAGATGGCTGCCCCCACGTGGTCAAAGATCCTGCCCCCATGTGGACACAAGATGGCCACCACATGATGACCAGCAGGGGAGGGCAGTTGGGAGGGACCAGGCCTGCAAGGGAGGGCAGTTGGGGGCAATCAAGCCTGCAGGGGAGGGCAGTTAGGGGTGACCGGCCGTCAGAGGAGGAAAGTTGGGGGTGACCGGGCCTGCAGGGAAGGGCAGTTAGGGGTGACCAGGCCTGCAGGGGAGGGCAGTTAGGGGCAAGCAGGCTGGCAGGGGAGCAGTTAGGCATCAATCAGGCTGGCAGGGGAGTGGTTATGGGGTGATAAGGCTGGCAGGCAGAAGCAGTTAGGGGCAATCAGGAAGGCAGGCAGGCGAGCAGTTGGGAGCCAGCAGTCCTGGATTGTGAGAGGGATGTCCGACTGCCCGTTTAGGATTGGGCCTAAATGGGCAGTCGGACATCCCTCATGGGGTCCCAGATTGGAGAGGGTGCAGGCTGGGCTGAGGGACACCTCCCCCCTGCCCCCTCCGTGCATGAATTTCATGCACTGGGCCTCTAGTATAATATATATACTGAGTGGCCAGATTATTATGGGTTCAGAGATCATAAAAATATGGCCACTCAGTGTAATGCACTTAGCAATGAAGTTCTCTCTCTCTCTCTCTCTCTCTCGCTCTCTCGCTCTCGCTCTCTCTCACCGGGGCCCACGGCACCCCGGGAACAGGCTGAGCTAGCTGGATCCGGCCGGAGACCCGGACTGAACTGCTGGTCCAAAATGCCTGTCCCTGGCCCTGTTTCTGGGCCCGATGAAGACGAGCTTGGACTTCCTTCTGAGCGGGATGGAGGTGAGACCTGGGGAACCTGGGGGCAGCCTCCTGTTTGCACCCGAATCAATCTTACCCACCAGACCTCGTCCCCCCTTGTGGGTCCCCGCAAAGGCTTTTCTCGAGACACCCCAAGGACCCCACTTCCACCGGCAACCGTACCACGCAGAAGAGCTTTGAGGACAGGACGCGCAGAGGAATGAGCCAGGAGCTTCCTGGACTCCGCCGTATGCTCCCTCCTCCATCCCACATGCCTATGTTCCCTCCTCCATCCCACATGCATGTTTGTTCTTGGAAGCAGTCTGTTGCGATCCTCTGTTCAACTCACATAACCTCTTTTATGACACTTCTCCGCGGGTTTGGGCATCTCTGTCTCTTTTTTTATTTTTTAAAAATACATTTTTATTGATCTCAGAGAGGAAGGGAGAGGGAGAGAGAGAAACATCCAGGAGGAGAGAGACTCATGGATCGGCTGTCTCCTGCACGCCCCCTCCTGGGGATCCAGCCCGCAACCCGGGCATGTGCCCTTGACCAGAATGGAACCGTGACCTTCTGGTTCCTAGGTCGACGCTCAGCCACGGAGCCACGCGGGCCGGGCTGTTTTTATCCGTTTCAAGGCTTAGTAGGGACTTCACTAGAGGGATGATGCACTGTCCTCGGCCCTCCCAGGGCTGCCGGGAGCTGCTGGAACCTTTGATAAATCTCTGCACCCAAGAGCCCAGGCAGATCCACATCCAGTGAGCCGGCTGCTGAGATTCCAGTGTGTCTGTCAGACCCCCCTTCCCTCCCTCCCCAGCTGCGTCTTTCCTTGAGACTCTGAACACAGCTCCTGCTCTCTCCCGGCCTCGACGTCTCCCTTCACGGCCCTGAGGAGGAACCCAGCCTCGTTTCGAAGAGTTCCACCTAATTCCTGGGATGGGAGTCACCCACAGAGTTTACTGGTGCGTTGTCAAGACAACAGGACTCATCCTTGAGTTCCTTGTCAACAGCCACCTCTCCCCTCACCCCGTGACCTCCCCTCCCTCCCTCGCTAGCCTGGGTGTGTCTCCCGCAGGTCACTCCGCCCCCTGGCTCTCCGTTCACGTGCAAATGCTGGGTCTGAGCCATCACAGACATCTGGGTCTAACAGCCTTGGGCAAACTACGGCCCGCGGGCCGGATCCGGCTGTTCTATCCGGTTCTCTTGCTCTCCCCTCCGCTCCTTTACTTTGAATTTATATTAGTTCACACACACACTCCATCCATGCTTTGGTTCCGGCCCTCCGGTCCAGTTTAAGAACCCATGGTGGCCCTCGAGTCAAAAAGTTTGCCCACCCCTGAGCTAGAAGAATAAAGGTGGGAGACAATGGGGAAAGAAACTCCGGCCCTGGCAGTCCGAGTCCAGCCCTATGCCAGGCCGCCCCAGGCTTTGCCGTCTTCACTCCACATTTTCCCATGAAGATCAGCCGCGGCTCCTGTCAGACTGGAGGAGTCTGGTTCGGCCGGTTCTGTGCAAAGCAAATGAGCCTCTTCCTTTTGGTCTCCTGTAGACTTTTGCGGAAACGGATCTGCCACTCAGCTGGCGCAAAACACACAGCCCCTTGGACTCGGGGTGCAGGGGAGATGGTGAGGATCAGGGGTCCTCAAACAACGGCCCGCGGGCCACATGCGGCCCGCCGAGGACACTGATCCGGCCCGCCGGGTGCCGCTGCCTGTCCTGCTTAGCAGCCGACTCGTCCCGGGCCCACAGTGCGCATAGGAATTTGTTCATAGTTGTTGTTTTTTGTTTTGTTTTGTTTTTAATTTTTTTTAATGTATTTTTTATTGATATTTTACAGAGAGGAAGGGAGAGGGATAGAGAGTTAGAAACATCGATGAGAGAGAAACATCGATCAGCTGCCTCCTGCACACCTCCCACTGGGGATGTGCCCGCAACCAAGGTACATGCCCTTGACCGGAATCGAACCTGGGACCTTTCAGTCCGCAGGCCGACGCTCTATCCACTGAGCCAAACCGGTTTCGGCCATAGTTGTTTTTTTAAAACTATAGTCCGGCCCTCCAACGGTCTGAGGGACAGTGAACTGGCCTCCTGTTTAAAAAGTTTGAGGACCCCTGGCTGAGGATGATCGTGACGACTAACGGCCGGCCCCGGAGCTGTCTCCTCCTCGCTGCGCCAACCTAAGTTGCCAGGGATTCTGCAGAGAAACATCCCTTCTCCTCGGGGAAGGAGGAGCTGAGCGCCCCGAAGGAGGGAAACAAATTGTGGGCCCTTTACGAGTAAGAGTTCTGCTGGCCCGGCCAGCGTGGCTCAGTGGTTGAGCATCGACCTATGAACCAGGAGGTCATGGTTCAATTCCTAGTCAGGGCATATGCCCAGGTTGCAGGCTCGATCCCCAGGAGGGGGCGTGCAGGAGGCAGCCGATCCATGATCCTCTCTCATCATGGATGTTTCTATCTCTCCCTCTCCCTTCCTCTCTGAAATCAATAAAAGCATATTAAAGTATATATAGAGAATATATGCCTTAACAGGTTTGGCTCAGTGGATAGAGCGTCGACCTGAGGACTCAAGGGTCCCAGGTTCGGTTCCGGTCAAGGGCATGTACCTTGGTTGCGGGCACATCCCCAGTAGGGGGTGTGCAGGAGGCAGCTGACCGATGTTTCTCTCTCATCGATGTTTCTGACTCTCTATCCCTCTCCCTTCCTCTCTGTAAAAAATCAATAAAATATATTTTTTAAAAAAATAAAGTATATATAGAGAATATATAAAGTATAGCATAGAGAATACAGTCAATAATACTCTCATAACTATGCATGGTGTCAAATGGGTTCTAGATTTATCAGGGTAATCACTTGTCAGTTGTATAAATGTCCAATCACTATGTTGCACACCTGAACCTAATATAATAGTGTATTATTTTCCATATGGACGACTGTACCTACTTCTGCCCCTACTGCGTGTCCCTTCAGAATGAAGGAGAGAGAGAGATTTTTCAACGTCCCAAGAACTTGAGCTGGATGCCTGGATGGGGCAAAACTGGGCAGTGACTGAGGGATGGACAGGAAATGCCCAAATGGTCAAAATGCAGACGTTTTAAAATATACTTTTATTGATTTCAGAGAGGAAAGGAGAGGGAGAGAGAGAAACATCAATGAGAGAGAGAATCATGGATCGGCTGCCTCCTGCAGGCCCCCCACTGGGGATGGAGCCCACAACCCGGGCATGTGTCCCGACCGGGAATCGAACCGTGACCTCCTTCCTGGTTCACAGGTCGACACTCAACCACTGAGCCACGCCGGCCGGGCCAAAATGCAGACTCTGACTTGGGAGGGAAATCCAGGCCCGGGAGGCCCACAGGGAGGCCCACAGCTGAGAGGGGAGAAGCCTCTGGCGTGGATGCAATCGCCAAGGAGACAGAAGAGGCGAAAAGGATCAGAGGGCGAAGGATCTTATAAAGAACTGACGTTGCATCGAGGGTAATGGCCAGCAAAGACGGCGGAGGAGGGAATTTAATGGGGACGTTAAGGAGCTTTCAAGAAGTGATCATTAAAAATGGCACCTGGCCTTGGCCGGTTTGGCTCAGTGGATAGAGCATCAGCCTGTGGCCTGAAGGGTCTTGGGGTCAATTCCGGTCAAGGGCACGTACCTCAGTTGCAGGTTTAATCCCCAGCCCTGATGGAGGCATGTGTAGGAGACAACCAATAGATGTGTCTCTCTCACATCGATGTTTCTCACTCTCTCTCTCTCTCTCTCTCTCTCTCTCTCTCCCTCCCCCCCCCCCCCCCACTACTTTCTCCTCTCTCTAGAAATCAGTAGAGAAATATCCTCGGGTGAGGATTAACAAAAAAATAGCATTGCATCTGGCATGGGTGGTGAGCACACCATACAATACACAGACGATGTGCTACAGAATGGCTCACCTGAAACCTGTCTAATTTTATTAACCACGGTCACCCCCATAACTCAATAAAAAATTGCATCTGGCCCTATATATAGAGAATATATGCCTTAACCGGTTTGGCTCAGTGGATAGAGCGTCGGCCTGCGGACTCAAGGGTCCCGGGTTCGATTCCGGTCAAGGGCATGTACCTGGGTTGCGAGCACATCCCCAGTAGGGGGCGTGCAGGAGGCAGCTGATGGATGTCTCTCTCATCGATGTTTCTAACTCTCTATCCCTCTCCCTTCCTCTCTGTAAAAAAATCAATAAAATACATATATATTTTTTTAAAAATTGCATCTGGCTACGAACAGGTCATCTGTCACTGCTCAAGAATTTCCAGTAAGCAATGGGGGCATGACCTTGACCGCAGTGGGTTAATAGGAAGGTGGGCCTGGAGGAAGTGGAGGCAGGGAGAGAGCAGGTGACAGGAAGCTGAGAGCTACTGGGTGGGCTGGAGGCCGGTGAGTAGCGGGGGCCGGGGGGGGGGGGGGCCCACCCCCAGGGGAGGCCTTGCATGCTCTTTAGCCGAGGGGTCATCTTTCCCCGAGGCCCGCTGGCCGGCTCACCTGCCGGGAGCATGGGCGTTTGGACAACAGACGTTCCTTCTCCGTCCGTGCATGCATGTATTCATGTGGCGTTGGCTCAGGTTCCCGCCCGCCACGGGCCGCCTCGGCTCGGCCTCCCTGAAGCGGCTGTGAGTCCTGCCCAGCTCTGAGCACCCACAGGTCGCGGGTTTCCAACGCCGATGCAGGCGCTCCGAGCACAGGAGCCAGGGCGACACGCAGACCCCCTTTCCCTCCTGGGGGAGCGGCATTAGCAGGTGGCATCCTTCCAGCTCAGCAGCGCCCACAGGTCACCTGCCCGCCGCTCACAGCAGGCCCAGCCCAGGTGGCTGAGGACCCTTGCGATGCGGGTTCTCGCCGTGTCCCGGCGGCCTGGGCATCCCGCTCCTGCTGCACCGGACCCCGCCGAGGGTCCCTGGCAAGCTGAGGGACCCCCCCCGCCCCAGGTGTGTCTCTCTGTGCCTCTTTTTTGTAATTTAAAAAGTTATTTAGCTCTGGCCGGTTTGGCTCAGTGGATAGAGCGTCGGCCTGCGGACTGAAGGGTCCCAGGTTCGATTCCGGTCAAGGGCATGTACCTTGGTTGCGGGCACATCCCCAGTGGGGGGCGTGCAGGAGGCAGCTGATCGATGTTTCTCTCTCATCGATGTTTCTAACTCTCTATCCCTCTCTCTTCCTCTCTGTAAAAAAATCAATAAAATATATTTTAAAAAATAAAATAAAATAAAATAAACAACACACACAGAGCTCTCGGCGGTATGGCTCCGTGGCTATGGCGTCACCCTGTGGACGAAAGGGCCCCAGGTTTGATTCCGGTCAAGGGCACGTGCCTCAGTTGCAGGCTGGATCCCCAGTGTGGGGGGCACCTGCGTGCAGGAGTCAACCAATGGATGTGTCTCTCTCACATCGATGTTTCTCTCTCTGTCTCTCTCCTTCCCTTCCACTCTCTCAAAAAATCAATGGGGAGCCCTCACCGGTGTGGCTCAGTGGATAGAGCGTCGGCCTGCGGACTCAAGGGTCCCGGGTTCGATTCCGGTCAAGGGCATGTACCTTGGTTGTGGGCACATCCCCAGTGGAGGGTGTGCAGGAGGCAGCTGATCGATGTTTCTCTCTCATCGATGTTTCTAGCTCTATCCCTCTCCCTTCTTCTCTGTAAAAAAATCAATAAAATATATATTTTTTAAAAATCAATGGGGAAAAATATCCTCAGACGAGGATGAACAAAGCAAAACAAACAAAAAAAGTTAAAAAAAAAACAAACAAAAAAACAAAAACACACAAATGAGAAAAGACAACACAGAAGCCCCTGCGCCCTGAGGACGGTGGCAGGAAGCCAGGGGCACGGGGCGCATGGCCAGGCCCTGGGGGGGCGTTTCCCAGCCTCGGCTCTCACAGGTCGGGAGACTGTTTGCGGGCAGTCAGCTGGGTCTGGCTCCGGGCCACTGTTTACGCTCGGTCCTCTAGGCCCGGTTCCCAGGAGTTCGCGGCGGTGGCCACCTCCTCACGCTGTTTCATCTGGATCCGGGCCACGGGCTCTCGGCTGATGTATGTTTTCCCGGAGAACGAAAGGGAGAGAGAGCCCAGCGCAGGCAAAAAGCCGTCTGCTCGCCATGGGGGCAGCCCCATCGCTGCAGGGAGCGGGTGCGTTCAGCTAAAACCAGAGCCAAGCCCTCGCCGGTTTGGCTCAGTGGATAGAGCGCCGGCCTGCGGACTGAAGGGTCCCGGGTTCGATTCCGGTCAAGGGCATGTACCTTGGTTGCGGGCACATCCCCAGTGGGAGGTGTGCAGGAGGCAGCTGATGGATGTTTCTCTCTCATCGATGTTTCTAACTCTCTCTCCCTCTCCCTTCCTCTCTGTAAAAAAATCAATAAAATATATTTTTTTAAAAAAAAATAAAATAAAAAAATAAAACCAGAGCCAACCCAAACACCGCGCCAGCACCAGCCCAGGAAATGGGAGACGCAGAAACAGAGGACGAGGCGGACTCCGGCCGGGCCATCGGCACGGGAACCACCTTCCGTGGTGGTCCTTGTGGGCCGTCAGGTCCTAACCGTTCCCCACCCTCTGCCTGATGCTGGGGAGGGCACCGTGGCCCATTACTCAGTGTCTCCCCAACACTCTCCGGAGATCGGTCCTCTCCCCAGACCCAGCCTGTCCCACCAGCTGCTCTACCCAGTCCCCTTAAGAGCCCAGCTGCTGGGGGGCAACTGGCAGGGCTGAGGGGAAGGGCCTGCGTTCCCCACTGTTCCGAGGAGCGGCTCTGGGCACAAGGATGGTGCTGACAGGGAGGAAAGGACATTAAAAATGCACACGCATGATCCGTGGCTGTGCTGCTCCCGACCCGGTTTCTCTCTAAACAGGATGATTTGATTGATCCTCACGTCTCAACGGATTGCCAGCAGCACACAGGTGGCCCTGCCAGGCCGCTGTGGGCACGTGTGTGAAGGACAAAGACGGCCAAAGGTGCTGGCTTTCCAGGCCAAGGCAGGGAGGACGACTAAAACCAGGGTGACTTCCGGAAAAACTAAGCAAAATTTAAAAACCCAACCACAGCCTGGCCGGCGTGGCTCCGTGGTGGAGCGTCGACCTAGGAACCAGGAGGTCATGGTTCGATTCCCGGTCAGGGCACAGGCCCAGGGTGGTGGGCTCCATCCCCAGTGTGGGGTGTGCAGGAGGCAGCCGATCCGTGATTCTCTCTCATCATTGATGTTTCTCTCTCTCTCTCCCTGCCTCTCTGACATCAATAAAAATATATATTTTAAAAAATAAAGCCCTCACCGGTTTGGCTCAGTGGATAGAGCATCGGCCTGCGGACTGAGGGGTCCCGGGTTCGATTCCGGTCAAGGGCATGTACCTTGGTTGCGGGCACATCCCCAGTGGGAGGTGTGCAGGAGGCAGCTGATCGATGTTTCTCTCTCATCGATGTTTCTAACTCTCTATCCCTCTCCCTTCCTCTCTGTAAAAAATCAATAAAAATATATTTTTTAAAAAACCAGATGTTTTTTTTAAAAAAATAAAAATGGAACATGTTGCGTTCTATATATTTTACCGCGATGGTGAAAATTGCAGGCGGGTTTTGAAGCCTCCTGTCTCCTGGCTGAGGGAGACTTTCCCAACACAACCCCTTGCAGGCCCCGACCTTTCCAAACAAAACATCCTCAACATGGAAAACGTCGGGCAGGCACTTCTCTCTGGCTGGGGAACACCAGAATGTGGTTAACCTTGCTTGAGCTGGGGAAAAAAAGTCCAAAGACTTCTTCTTTCAAGGGATGAAGACGTAACAGGACACCAGCCTCTGGTTCCACCTCCCAGGCATACACAGGGGGGCGGCGCCCTTTCTAAGAGGCTCCCAGGACCCCCGCTGTGAGCTGTGAGCTGCTGAGATGGGAAAAGCCTGCAGGAGGGTCCTTTCTTTGCTGCTAGCGGTGGTAGTAACAGCCACTCCTCTCCCCAACCCCAGCTATAAATCCCCTGAGGTTCGTGGCTCCCTGCCCCGCGGGCGACCCCGCATGATACAATGCAAGGCGTTTTGGCAACGCCCACCCACTGGCTGTCCTGGTCCCTCCTCACACCTCCCGAATCTGACCTGGATCCAAGGACCACACAGCCTGGCCAGGGGGGCTCCGTGGTTGAGCACCAACCCAGGAACCAAGAGGTCCCGGTTCAGTTCTCCCACCTGCGGGTTAAGATAAGTTCTTCCCCACCCACTGGGAAAAGCAGAGGGGGCAGCTGAGGAATTCTGGGTTCCGGCTGTTCCCTGCTGGGAGGGAGGGAGAGGCTTTCAATGGGTCCTTTTGGATACCCGGCTGCAGCCGGTCAGTCAGGTTGGCCTACTTTCCAAGCCCTGGGAACTGGGAGGACACGGGAGGGCGGGGCAGAGCGATGGGACGGGGCGGCCATTCCCCTGGGAAGGCCTCTGTTCTGGTAACCCAGTTACTGCTCCTCCGGCAGGTCGTACATAAAGAGGAAGACAGTGATTGTGGGGGGCGGGGGCCGGCTGGAGGGGATCAATGGGGGAACAAAGGGGGCATATGTAATACTTTCAACAATAAAGAATTATGAAAATACTAGAGGCCTGGTGCACGGATTCGTGCACCCGTGGGATCCTTTGGCCTGGCCTGCGGGAATCAGACCGAAACTGGCTCTCAGACATCCCCCGAGGGGTCCCGGATTGCAAGAGGGTGGTCCTCGGTTGATGCACCCCGGAATCGGGCTCCCTCCTCTCCGGTTCTAAGTGCATCACCCAAGAACCACAGCTGCCAAGTCGCTGGAGCTTGGCAGCTCCTGCATTGAGCGCCTGCCTCCTGGTGGTCAGTGCGTGTCATAGCTACCGTTCGGACGGTTGGACGGTCGCA
Organism: Plecotus auritus; assembly: GCF_963455305.1. Classification (NCBI taxonomy): domain Eukaryota; kingdom Metazoa; phylum Chordata; class Mammalia; order Chiroptera; family Vespertilionidae; genus Plecotus; species Plecotus auritus. The sequence goes on from NC_137780.1 coordinate 3,663,406, forward strand.
CGGTCGCTTAGGCTTTTATATATTAAAATATATTTTATTGATATTTAACAGAGAGGAAAGGAGAGGGATAGAAAGCTAGAAACATCGATGAGAGAGAAACATCGATCAGCTGCCTCCTGCACACCTCCTACTGGGGATGTGCCCGCAACCAAGGTACATGCCCTTGACCGGAATCGAACCCTGGACCCTTCAGTCCGCAGGCCGACGCTCTATCCACTGAGCCAAACTGGTTTCGGCATAGGCTTTTATATAAATAGACACATATACTAAGGGAAAAAATGGTGCGGGGACAACTGGATATCTACAGACAAAAGAATGAAGTAGGTTGCCTAGGACCAAACCAGAGAGGGTCGGACCTGCATTGCCACCATGTGCCCACCATCCAGATATCATTGTTGACATGTACACTTAAGGAACTGTTTGACATTGAAACGGGGACTCAGAACTGTTGGACATTGAAATTGGGACTCAAACAGTTTTTGTTATTATATGTTTATTTCTAGTCTGCAGAGGCAAGATTTTTTAAAGGAAAGAAATGGGGAAAAAATAGATACAGAGGCAAAGAAGCATTGAACAGACTGTCAAACTACAGCGGGAAGGGAGGGGAGGTTGTGGTGGTGGGGGTCTGTAAGAGATCAACCGAAGGACTTGTACGCATGCATATAAGCATAACCAATGGATACAAGACACTGGGGGGCGGGGGCAGGTAAAGGCATATACTGGGGGGTAGGAGAGGCTGGGGGGGAGGTCAATGGGGAAAAAAAAGAGACATATGTACTACTATTTGTAATACTTCAAACAATAAAAAAATAAATAAATAGGATATAAAATAAACTCACTGGATTGGCTCTGGAAAAATAAATAAATAAATAAATAAATAAATAAATAAATAAATAAATAAAAATAAAATAAATAAAAATTAAAAAAGAATGAAGTAGGACCCTAACATATACCATCTACAAAAATTAACTCAAACTGGGCCAAAAATCTAAGTGGAAGAGTTAAAACTGTAAATTCGTAGAATAAACAGAGGGGGAAAGGTTCATAATATTGGACTTGGCAATGATTTCTTGGATATGATAAACTTTATGTTATGTGTATTTCATCACCATTTCTTAAAAAATCAAAAATAAAAATTAACATTCTTGGCATCTTCAAAAAATGTGATTACAGTAACAAATCTCTACAGTTTTTTTTTTTTTTTTTTTTTACTCTCGCTGTACATTTCTTGTGTCCTCACATCTGTCTTGATATCTTTTCTTTGCATCAGAACCACCCCCTTGCCCGGCCGGCGTGGTCCAGTGGTTGAGTGTCGACCTACGAACCAGGAGGCCACGGTTCGATCCCAGGGTGGGGCATGCAGGAGGCTGCCAATCCATGATTCTCTCTCATCATTGATGTTTCTCTCTCTCTCTTCCTCTCCCTTCCTCTCTGGAATCAATAAAAATATGTTTTAAACAAAAACAAAAAAAAATCTTTTTTTTAAATAAAAAGTCCATTGGGGGACACTGTTGGTCTCCACACTTTGCAGAGAAGGGACAGGCACAGCGAGACTCCCACGTGGGACGAAGACTGGGTCGTGGCAGGAAGTGAGTGTGTTGGCTTGGACAGCGACTGCCCTTTTGATGCTTTTTTTCCCACCGCCCCACCCCCCCTCCCTGACTTCCCGCTCAGGAAAACACTGTCAGAGGCATGAGGGTGACTCATGAAATCACTAGAGAATCCACGCCCCCATCAGCTGCGGGACATGGGCAGCTGTCCCATTCTGTGGTTCCTCCCACAGAGCCCCCAAATCCCCCAGCTGATTGGCTGAGGCCAAGGGTCCTCTCTCCTCTCATTAGACCAGCATCTGTATAGTGACATGTTACCATCCATGGCCCGATGATTAGTTTCAGCTACCACTGTCCCACCACCTCCCCTATGGCCTGGTGGCTCCTAAGGCTTGTTTTAATTGGATGATATTCGTTTATCTTTTTTATATATACTAGAGGCCCAGTGCACGAAATTGGTGCGCGGGTACGGACCCTAGGCCTGGCCTGCGATCAGGGCCATCTTCTCCAGCTGCCGGCAGCTGGCCCCACCCCCCACCACCACCCACCCCCATTAGGGTCAATTTGCATATTACCCTTTTAATATGTAGGACTAGAGGCCCGTTGCAGGAAGATTCCTGCAAGAATAGGGCTTCCTGCAGCTGTCTCTCCCCTACCCGCCCCCCCCGCCCCCCGGCTTGCTTCTCCACAGCTTCGCTCCCTTCTGCAGCGCTTGGCTTCCTTCTACGCTCTCTTCAGTCTTCGCTCTGCGCCTGGATATGAAAATTAACTGCCATCTTGGTTGGGTTAATTTGCATACTCGCTCCTGATTGGCTGATGGGCTTGGCTTGTGGGTGTAGCGGACGTACGGTCAATTTGCATGTTTCTCTTTTATTATGTAGGATATTTTTTATTGATTTCAGAGAGGAAGGAAGAGGGAGAGAGAGAGAGAGAGAAACATCCATGATGAGAGAAAATCATGGATCGGCTGCCTCCTGCAGCACACCCCACACTGGGGATCGAGCCTGAAACCCGGGCATGTGCCCTTGACCGGGAATCGAACTGTGACCTCCTGGTTTATAGGTCGTTGCCCAACCACTGAGCCACGCCAGCTGGGCAAATTGGTTTATCTTAGTGGCAAATTCAAACCATGTTGCTAAAGACAGAGCTTGTGAGTTTTGAGTGAGGATTGGGCTAAGGAAGAGGTCGCCCGCAGCTTTTCCTGGGTAACAACACCCAGGGCAGCTGTCAGGACAAGCCTCGGATATTGACACCAACACACACTAGCTGCTTAGTGTAAACACTGCCGAAGCCGAGGGTGCATGGCAGGGTCACCAGGGTGAATTGCAAGGTCATCGCGTAAAACACCATGGGCTCTGAAGTCGAATTTCTCTCCTCTGCGAAATAACGGTAATTCACTGTCAGTTCACCATTTTTTGAAGGTTAAAAGTTCACACATCCCGACATCACTCACTCGTTTCTTCCTAGGGGTGTGCATCAAGGATCACAGCGGATTGCCTGCTGCATCGCATGGCTGGAGTGGGGAGGAGGGGGAAGGACTATTAGGGATATCCCCTGCTCCTCATGCATTTCGTCTTTTTGAATGACCAGGCACACAGCCTGGCTGGCGTGGCTGCAACATGGTTGAGCGTCAGCCTATGAACCAGGAGGTCACAGTTCGATTGAGCGTCAACCTATGAACCAGGAGGTCACGGTTCGATTGAGCGTCAACCTATGAACCAGGAGGTCACGGTTCGATTCCTGGTCAGGGCATATGCCCAGGGTGCAGGCTACATCCCCAGTGTGGGGCGTGCAGGAGGCAGCCTATGGATGTTTCTCTCTCATCAATGTTTCTATTTCTCTCTATTTTTTTTTTAATAAACATTTTTTTAAATGTATTTTATTGATTTTTTTACAGAGAGGAAGGGAGAGGGATAGAGAGTTAGAAACATTGATGAGAGAGAAACATCAATCAGCTGCCTCCTGCACACCCTCCACTGGGGATGTGACCACAACCAAGGTACATGCCCTTGACCGGAATCGAACCCGGGACCCTTCAGTCCGCAGGCCGACGCTCTATCCACTGAGCCAAACCGGTCAGGTATTTCTCTCTCTTTAAAATCAATAAAAACATGTTTTTTTAAAAAAAATCTGTTAGTACTCTAATAGTTCACCATCTTCTGTGGAAGATAAGTAGATGCCACAGCAAACCTTACATGATTAAGTACCAAAGGAAATATGTACACAGAGGATTCAGAGGGAGGAGGACATTGGGGGTTGCAGGTCACACCGGGGCTAGACCCTGGGGGCCCCCCAGGATGGGAGTAAGAGGAGGGACGGGAGATTTCCCCACTTCCCCTCCCTTCGGTGACGTTTCCTCCTGGGAGAAGAAATTTAAAAAGCTCATCTGCCGAAGATTGAGCCCAGGGTTCTCCGAGGGCGACTGAAGCAAGTCTCCTCTCTCAGCAAAGACCCGGCTTGCAAACCTCACCCTCCCTGCGTGCCTTCCGGCACAGCCCGTCTTCAGACTATTCTAGCACATGTGTTCCAAACTGTTTTCATCCGTTGGAACTTGCGATCTCACCTAGAAAGAATGTGGGTTTGTCCTGCTCCGGGGTTTCTGATGCGAGAGGCGGAGGGCGTGAGCCGAGAAATCCATCTGCTTGGGGCAGGGGTGCGGGGGGGCGGGGGAGGGGTGCCTCGGCGAGACCTTGGGCCCACGTTCTGGGTGGGACGCTCCTGAGGCTGCCACGCAGCAGTTTTTAAAACCAAAGAAAAGGAAAAAAGACCGTGAGACCCCGGGGAGCACCTCCCCGCACTGTTTTTGCTCAATCCGTCTGGGCCGATGGAGGAGCTGCGGAGAAAGGAGAGGACAGGGTCCCAGATCAGCGGGGCCCGGGGTCCCCTCCTCTCCTTACGTCACACGCCAAGGGACAGCCCGGAACGGCCGCATCCTGTTATCAGTAAACCTGGCTGTTGTGTGTCAGTAACTATGCCCGGCTGGGCGCCCCTGGGGTCCCCAGGGAGAGGCAGTGGGTGTCTGAGGAAAAGGACACAGGAGCCCGGCCGGTGTGGCTCAGTGGTTGAGCGTCGACCTAGGAACCAGGAGGTCACAGTTTGATTCCCAGTCAGTGCACATGCCCGGGTTTCAGGCTCCATCCCCAGGGTGGGGCGTGCAGGAGGCAGTCGATCCGTGATTCTCTCTCATCATTGCTGTTTCTGTCTCTCTCTCTTTATCCCTTCCTCTCTGAAATCAATAAAAAAAATATTTTAAAAACATGAATAAAATAGGTACATCTACACAATGGAATACTACGCTGCTATAAAAAAGAAGGAACTTCTACCATTTGCAACCGCATGGATGGAACTGGAAAGCATTATGCTATGCGAAATAAGCCAGTCGGAGACAGAGAAACATCACATGATCTCACTCATATGTGGGATATAATGATCAACATAATTTGACAAACAAAAATAGATCCAGAGACAAATGGCAGGGGAGGTGGCGGTGGTTAGAGATGTATGCATGCATATTAGCATAACCAATGGACACAGACACTGGGGCAGTGGGGGCTTGCCCGGGGTGGGAATGGCTGGGGGAGGGAGGAAGGGAGAGGGGTCAATCGGGGGGAAAGGAGACTTACGTAAAACTTTAGACAATAAAAAATAAATTAATTGCCCTAGCCGGTTTGTCTCAGTGGATAGAGCGTCGGCCTGCGGACTGAAGGGTTCCAGGTTCAATTCCAGCCAAGGGCACATGCCTGGGTTGTGGGCTCGATCCCCAATAGGGGCGTGCAGGAGGCAGCCGATCAATGATTCTCTCTCATCATTGATGTTTCTATCTCTCTATCCCTCTACCTTCCTCTCTGAAATCAATAAAGAAATATATTTTTTAAAAAATTAATTAATAAGTAAATAAAATAAAAGCCAGTGCCCAGATTGCCGCCTTCTCTGTTTCTGCCGAGCAGAAGCCCTGCCTGCCCACCTTGGTCAGACAGAATGAATGAAAAATGGACTGTTCTTCTCATGAGCCACGGTGAGCTTGAGCTTGAGCTTGACTCTAACCGCACGTGGCCTCACTCCCCTGACTGACGTCATGACGCCAGGTGGTGATGGTGAGGTTGCCACTGCCGCTGCTGCTGACAGAGGTGATGAAGAGAAGTAAATGGATATGCGGATCTTATTTCCCACCACGCCGCTACTGTGGGCCGGAAGGAAAGGCCCTGCTTCAATGCTCAAGGAGCCGACGGCTTCAAACTGCAGAGCCATGTTCTCTTTGGACAACTCCATGTGACCGTCATCACCAAAGCTACCTTTGGCCCGACCGGCTTGGCTCAGCGGCTGAGCATCAAGCTAGGAACCAGGAGGTCAGGGTTCGGTCCCCGGTCAGGGCACATGACCAGGTTGCTGGCTCCATCCCCAGTGTGGGGCGTGCAGGAGGAAGCCGATCCATGATTCTCTCTCATCATGGATGTTTCTCTCTCTCTCTCTCTCTCTCTCTCTCTCTCTCTCTCTCTCTCTCTCTCTCTCTCCCTTCCTCTCCCTTCCTCTCTGAAATCAATAAAAATACTTTTTATTTTTTATTTTTTTATTTTTTTAAATATATTTTATTGATTTTTTACAGAGAGGAAGGGAGAGGGATAGAGAATTAGAAACATCGATGAGAGAGAAACATCGATCAGCTGCCTCCTGCACACCTCCTACTGGGGATGTGCCCGCAACCACGGTATATCCAGCCGTGGGCAAAGTAGGGCCCGCGGACCGGATCCGCCTGTTCTATCCGGTTCTCTTGCTCTCCCCTCCGCTCCTTTACTTTGAATTTATATTAGTTCACACAAACACTCCATCCATGCTTTTGTTCCGGCCCTCCGGTCCAGTTTAAGAACCCATGGTGGCCCTCGAGTCAAAAAGTTTGCCCACCTCTGGATGCCCTTAACCGGAATCGAACCCGGGACCCTTCAGTCGGCAGGCCGACGCTCTATCCACTGAGCCAAACAAGCTAGGGCAATAAAAATATTTATTTATTTTTTTTTTTAAAAAGCTACTTATGATCACCTGCTCATGTTCTGGGTGTCTTCCCCATCGACTTGAACCTTCACAGCCACTTGACCCGGTGGACGCCATGGGGTCGCGTTTTACCATCAGGAGCCCGAAGCTTCGAGAGGTCATGGGACTTCGTGGCCACACAGCTGGCAGGCCGTGGTGAGGCGCGGCCCCTGGCGGTGGTGTCTCGCCTCGGACGCCCACAGCTCGTCCTCCTCGGCCTCTCCCCCCCATTTTCAACATCAGCATGTGCACAAGGAATCGCAGCGCTATCAGAGGCCAGGCCTGCGTTTTAAGCGTCTGCTGTAAAATCCTAAGCAGACAAGCACGTAAAAATAAACGATGGAGCCCTGACTGGTTTGGCTCAGTGGATAGAGCGTCGGCCTGCCAACTGAAGGGTCCCGGGTTCGATTCCGGTCAAGGGCATGTACCTGGGTTGCAGGCACATCCCCAGTAGGGGGCGTGCAGGAGGCAGCTGATCGATGTCTCTCTCTCATCGATGTTTCTAACTTTCTATCCCTCTCTCTTCCTCTCTGTAAAAAATCAATAAAATATATTTTAAAAAATAAAAAATAAAAAATAAAATAAACGATGGACGTCAGCATCACTCGCTGCGGATGACTTTGGCCATGCCATCCTGGGTGCCTGTTCCCACGTGTTTTGGTCTCTGGACCTCTTAGCAGACCATTAGGAGGAGGCATGAACATTTCATGGAAGGAATTTGAAAATAGAGATTGTTCTTTCTCTTAATTTTAGTTTAATTGGGACTCTTTGTTGTTGTTTTTTTTTCTTCTCTGTTGTTTTATTCTATGCCAGGGACCCCTGCGTGGAGGCCCACGGCCTACGGGAGTGCCCTTTAAAAAGGAGTAGGCGGGGCCTCTGCCATCCTGCCCCCCATCTGACCTTGACCCCCACCCCTCCAGCTCCAGGGAGAGAATTCCTCCAGTGGGTGGACGTCAGCCCTCGTGTTCCTGGACAGCGTCCACACGGACGGGCAGCTTGAATTGACCTTTTTGGTGTGATGTTAAACCCTGGGGATCTATGCACTGGGTTTGGGCAATTACCTCATCTCACAAATACTGCAAGAGTCACAGGATTTCTGAACTTCTGACCCGCGGGAAGAACCGAGGGCTCGGCCTCCTGGCTTGCCCTGAACTCTCCAGATAATCTCATTTTCGGCGCCTACCCTTGGCGCACACCCCGGTGGCAGCCTCCAGACCAGGTTTTATAGAGAGGCCATCAACATGGTGCCTTGGCCCGGCCGGTGTGGCTCCGTGGTTGAGCGTCGACCTATGAGCCAGGAGGTCTCAGGGTTTGATTCCCAGTCAGGGCTCATGCCCAGGTTGGAGGCTCTATCTCTGGTCCTCTCCGGCACATTGGGTCCACGCCCCAGGCCACTCCTCGGGGCAGTGAGTTTACTCATTCTGGAGAACTCCCTAACCTTTTATTTTATTTATTTTTAAAATATATTTTATTGATTTATTACAGACAGGAACGGAGAGGGATAGAGAGTTAGAAACATCGATGAGAGAGAAACATCGATCAGCTGCCTTCTGCTCACCTCCTACTGGGGATGTGCCCGCAACCAAGGTACATGCCCTTGACCGGAATCGAACCCGGGACCTTTCAGTCCGCAAGCCGACGCTCTATCCACTGAGCCAAACCGGTTTTTTCGGCTCCCTAACCTTTTAGAGAGAAAACCCGGAGAAGAAGCCAGCGGAGCCAATAAGGAGATCTGATTCTTTTTTTTTTTTTTTTTTTAATATATTTTATTGATATTTCACAGAGAGGAAGGGAGAGGGATAGAGAGCTAGAAACATCGATGAGAGAGAAACATCGATCAGCTGCCTCCTGTACACCTCCTACTGGGGATGCGCCCGCAACCAAGGTCCATGCCCTTGACCGGAATCGAACCCGGGACCCTTCAGTCCGCAGGCCGACGCTCTATCCACTGAGCCAAACCGGTTTTGGCAAGGAGATCTGATTCTTAATATTATTCCTGGACCCGTGTTCCCGGCCCCTGCCCTTGAGCATGACCCAAAGCCTTGGTCCCCTCCTCCCCCTCGCAGTGCCCCCCAGTGCAGTTCTCGACCCCAGCGGGGCGCGGCCGGGGAGCTGGGAGGACATGACCGTGAGGATCTGAGCCGAGGGAGCCAGCCCTTCTTCATCATCGCCTCTCTTCCCTGGCGTGTGTCCTCGGTCCTTGGAAAATATTAACGCTGTAACATGAGGCCTCTAAGTGGCCCCTGACCCCCAGCTCGGTCTGAGGTTGTTGCTTTTTGTCTTCATTGTCTCCACGTGAGACCAGCTCAGCGTGGCTCCGAGTTCATGATCCTTGGGGGGCTCTGCAGGCTCGGAGCCCCATGATGGCTCGTTGCCTGTCTTACCTCCTTGTGCTGGATCCCCCCCAATGAACCCTCTTGTTTAAAGTTCCTGGGGATTTTGCCCGGCCGGCGTGGCTCCGTGGTTGAGTGCAGACCTATGAACCAGTGGGGATGCCTTAGGCTTTGCTGGTAGAATGCACTGGGATAATGCAAGAGCCTCCAGAAGTGTGAGCCCCTCTTCCCTCTGGAGGAGAAGGACGTCTTAGAAACCCCGCCGCCCTCGCCAGCTCGTACGCGGCTGTCACAGAGCAGAAAGCATCTGAGGGAAGGGGTGGGGGCTGGTGGGGGATGAACAGTGTCAGTGAGCAGGGTTTTTTTAATATATATATTTTTTAATATATTTGTATTGATGTCAGAGAGGAAAGGAGAGGGAGAGAGAGAGAGAAACATCCATGAGGAGAGAGAATCATGGATCGGCTGCCTCCTGCACGCCCCCCACTGGGGATGGAGCCTGAAACCCAGGCCTGTGCCCTGACCGGGAATCGAACCCTGACCTCCTGGTTCCTAGGTCGAATCTCAACCACGGAGCCACGCCGGCCGGGCCCCACTGCCGTCTTCCCACGGCATCTGCAGAGTTAGCAAAGCTGCCACTTCGTGCGTCCTGCCTCCTGCGTGTTTTTAATCAGCCACTGCCCTTGCCAAGGCTCCCGTTTGGAGTTGTAGGATGCGGGGTGGCCTTTGCGTGACCAGTTCTGGTGGGCTCTGACCCGGGGCTGCTGGTAGGACATCCTCAGCAGGGGGGGGGGGGGGAGGGGCGCTGGCTCTGGGAGTCCCGGCTTTGATGTCAGGGCTGGGGGTGGGGCACCGTTGTCCTTTACACAGGACACCCCCCCGGGGCCCAACATCCTACACACACGAAGGCACAGGAGGTGGGGACACGGGGGCCTTGCTGATCGGGGCCTCACGTAGTAGGGCAGACCTGGCCTGCAGGCGGGGGTGGAGACGGGCCAGGGGCCCCCGCGCCACAGCCTGCGGACCAGGAGGAAGTCGGGGTGGTGGGCTCGTCCATCTGGCCTCGCTGCAGGCTGGCTGCCCCCTTTCCACATTGGGCTGCTGACACCGGGGGCACGGGCCACGTGGCAGGAAGCCCACAATTGCCGCTGACGGAAACCAGAGGCCCGGCCTGCAGGGGCCTGACCGGGAGGGGGAACCGGGGGGGGGGGGGGCCTTCTGGGACCATGGCCACGCGGGGCACAGGACTTCCCGCTCGGGGAAGACAGCCTACGTCATGCCTTCAAGGAACTCCGGAGCCGGGAGGAAGGACAGACATCACGCTGCGTGTTCCCGCGAAGGGGAAGGTGAGGCAACATTCCCAGAACTGGGACAAAGGCAGGCCCAGGACCAGCTTCCCGACGCCTCGGTCCCTGAGTGAGGACACAGAGGCCTTGCGTCCCTCCGTGAAGAAAGCAAGAGCCCTGGTCAAGGTCACAGGTCAAGTCCAGATGCAGAGAAAAGGCAGCAACATGCATTTTATACCTCGTTTCACCTCCGATGTCATTGAAAAGACAACCGCCTGGATCAGCCGTGGGCAAACTACGGCCCGCGGGCCGGATCCGGCCCGTTCGGCTGTTCTATCCGGCCCGCGGAGCCGAAAGAGCGGAGGGTTCTCTTGCTCTCCCCTCCGCTCCTTTACTTTGAATTTATATTAGTTCACACAAACACTCCATCCATGCTTTGGTTCCGGCCCTCCGGTCCAGTGTAAGAATCCATGGTGGCCCTCGAGTCAAAAAGTTTGCCCACCCCTGGTCTGGAGCAATGGTTATAAGATTGTGCTGAAAGGCTGGCCGGCGTGGCTCCGTGGTTGAGCGTCGACCTAGGAACCAGGAGGTCAGGGTTCGATTCCCGGTCAGGACACATGCCCGGGTTGCGGGCTTGATGCACAGTGTGGGGTGTGCAGGAGGCAGCGGATCCATGATTCTCTCTCACCGTTGATGTTTCTATCTTCCTCTCTCCCTCTTCCTTCCTCTCTGAAATCAATAAAAATAATTTTTTTTTTTAAGTGAGTGTCGTCCTAGCTGGTGTGGCTCAGTGGATAGAGCATCAGCCTGCGGACTGAAGGGTCCCAGGTTCGATTCTGGTCAAGGGCACGTGCCCTGGTTGTGGGCTCCATCCCCAGTGGGGGGCGTGCAGGAGGCAGCCGATCCATGATTCTCTCTCATCATGGATGTTTCTATCTCTCTCTCTCCCTCTCCCTTCCTCTCTGACATCAATACAAATAATATTTTTTTAAAAGTGGCTGCCATGAGATGAGGGGCCCTGACTGTTTTGTAAGCATCGCGCCCCGCACACAGTAGGTCCAAGTTGATAGAGGAAGGAGTAAGGGATTGAAACGTTCAGAGTCCCTGCTACATGCCTCCAGGGCCGTCCCGAGAGCGCACATCTGCTCCGGCTCCGCGGACAGCAGCCCCGCGGAGAAGGGGTGACGGCGATGACTCCGGGTCGCAGTGATGGGAACCAGATGTGCGGGAGACGGGCCTTCGGGCCGTCCCGGGCTCCCCGGCTGAGATTACCCTTATCAGTGAGCACACAGCAAGAGTCCTTGGCTCAGAGGCTCATTTTCCAAGAACGGACGAGCGAACGTGAGGCTGACTGAACGCTCTGGCCTCCGCTCAAGACCAGCCCTCCCTGCTCTCCCCCCAGAGCGGTTTTCCACGACGTCTTTACCCGGACGGGGCTCCTCTCCTCGGACGGGAGTTGGAAGCAGGACACGTAGAAAGTGGGTCAGGGAGGAACGCCGATGTGTGTGGGGGAAGTGGGAGCCTCGTTTGCTGTTCCCTGTGGTTCCCACCCCCACGCGGAACTCTACCACGGGCCCTCCAACGACGGCCCGCGGGCCACATGCGGCCCGCCGAGGACATGGATCCGGCCCGCCGGGTGCCGCTGCCTGTCCTGCTTAGCAGCCGACGCATCCCGGGCCCGCAGTGCGCATAGGAATTTGTTCATAGTTTTTTTTTTTTAACTATAGTCCGGCCCTCCAACGGTCTGAGGGACAGGGAACTGGCCCCTGTTTAAAAAGTTTGAGGACCGCCCTGACTGGTTTGGCTCAGTGGATAGAGCGTCGGCCTGCGGACTGAAGGCTCCCGGGTTCGATTCCGGTCAAGGGCATGTACCTTGGTTGCGGGCACATCCCCAGTGGGAGGTGTGCAGGAGGCAGCTGATCGATGTTTCTCTCTCATCGATGTTTCTAACTCTCTGTCCCTCTCCCTTCCTCTCTGTAAAAAATCAATAAAATATATATTTTTTTAAAAAGTTTGAGGACCCCTGAAGCCAGTGGAGAAGGCTAAGCCGCTGTAATACAGGTGCCCCGGCCGGCGGGCTCAGTGGTGGAGCCTTGACCTCTGAACCAGGAGGTCAGGGTTCGATTCCCGGTCAAGGGCACATGCACATTGCGGACTCGACCCCCAGTGTGGGGCGCTCAGGAGGCAGCCGATCCATGATTCTCTCCCATCACTGATGCTCCTGTATCTCTCTGCCTCTCTGAAATCAGTAAAAATATACATTTATTTAAAAGACATTAGCCGAAACCGGTGTGGCTCAGTGGATAGAACGTCGGCCTGCGGACTGAAGGGTCCCGGGTTCGATTCCAGTCAAGGGCATGTACCTTGGTTGCGGGCACATCCCCAGTAGGGGGTGTGCAGGAGGCAGCTGATCGATGTTTCTCTCCCATCAATGTTTCTGACTCTCTATCCCTCTCCCTTCCTCTCTGTAAAAATCAATAAAATATATTTTAAAAAATAAAATAAAAAGACATCAAAGGAAAAGACAGAGGCGGGCTCGATCCATCTGCAAGACACGCCAAATTCAAGGCTGCTGCCAGCCGGTGGGCTGGTGGGGAAACAGCAGTCCGCTTGGGCGTGGGGTGCCGTCCTGTGCTTTGGGGGGGCGGGTCTGACTCTGCGCAGTGAGATGAGTGACAGCAGGTCGCATCTCATCCCTAGCTGCTGCTATGACTCAGCACCCCTGGCTTTTCTCCTTTGTCGTATTGAGGGGCTCACTCTACACCAGAGGCGGTCAGACTTCGGGGATCCCCAGAGGTCTGTGACGGTTCCTGGACTCCCTCTGGTTGGTTGTGGGAGGAGCCCCAGTTTCCCCTGTAATCGCTCAGCTTATATCTTTTTTTTTAAATATATTTTTATTGATTTCAGAGAGGGAGGGAGAGGGAGAGAGAGAGAGAAACATCCATGATGAGAGAGAATCGTGGATCGGCCGCCTCCTGCACGCCCCACACTGGGGATGAGCCCGCAACCCGGGCATGTGCCCTGATCAAGAATGGAACCGTGACCTCCTGGTTCATGGGTCAATGCTCAACCCCTGAGCCACGCCAGCCAGGCCGTGACTTTTACATTTTTTATACAAAGTCACCCCTGAATGGAGGGAGGCAAAGACTGCGTGACCACGGAGGCAGGGGTGTCTGCGCTGCGCCTGCCTCCCCGCATCCTCCCTGTGCGGTCCCGCCCGCCCGCCGGCCTCTGGAACGCTGCAGCCTCTCATCCTCAGCAGCGCATCTGCTGACACTCAAACGTCAGCTGGGCCCCCTCCAGGCCAGTGTGAAACTACTGGAGGCCAATAACGCCCCCCCGCCCCCCCCCCCCCGCCGACCCCTGTGGGGGTTCCTCTCTCCATCTTGCCTCGGTGGGGGAGGGAGGGAGGGAGGGAGGACAGGAGGAGAGTGCCAGGGCCTGGTGCCGGGGCGGGGGGCGGGGAGGCCTATGAGAGGCCACTTACTCTGTCCCTCGACTTCAATGAAGCCACAGCTGGGACAGGAAGGCCAAATGGAGCAGGGTGCCCCTCCCCCACAGGCCATCCGTCTCTGTCGGTTGCCCCACGCTGTCAGCTGGGGCTCCCTCCGTGGGGTTCTGCAATAAACAAGACAGGCAGTGCAGGCTCAGTCACCCAATATTCCTCGACCTCCCGTGGCCCCGGGGCCCCAGGCCCTCCCGGAGGGGGTCCCTGTGGCTGTGGCCTCTGCTAAGGATGACAAACAGCCAGGTAGGGGAGGAACCCCGTTGTCCCTGGCAGAAAGCGCACTCATGGGGCACTGTAGCGTGCACCCTGGAGTCTGGCGCAGACCTGGCTCGCCGGCAACGCGTTCGTGCTGGTCAGCTGATGGATGCGCCCTCCGAGCCAGCCTCCCAGCCTGCCTGTCAGCAGCTGGCCCGTGGTATCCCCCTTCTCCCTCCCCCCCCCCCCGGGGGCTTGTTGACACCACCCTGGGGGCCCTGGCGGAGCTTTTAGAGAATTCACAGGCATTGGCACAAGGAGTATTTTCCCATGGGGGTTTGCAGGCCCCGAAACAGGGACTTATGAGCCTGCGGAGAAAGCTGGGTGCAATCACCGTAACGTATTTCTTTTCTTCCCACGTCTAGACTCAAGTGTTCCCCGAGAAAAGCGAGGCCCGGGCAGCCCTGAGGTTAGGCGCATCCTCGGGGTGTGGCCCAGAGAGATAAGCAGGGCCTCTGCTTACTCCCCGGAACTGATCACTGTGGCTTCTGGTTCCCCGAGGGATGTGCGTTCAAGACCAAAGAGAACGCTCTGTGGCTAGACAGCTGGATGCCTGGGCTGTGCTGGATTCTTTCCTGTTTGTTTTTTAATGTTTTTATTCATTTTTTTAGAGAGAGAGAGAGGGAGGAAGGGAACAGGAGAGAGAGAAACATGGATGAGAGAGAAACATCATCGATCGGCTGCCTCCTGCACGCCCCCGACTGGGAATCGAGCCCGCCACGCAGGCATGTGCCCGTGACCGGAATGGAGCCGTGACCTCCCGGTTCATAGGTGGATGCTCAAGCACGGAGCCACGCCGGCCGGTGGCGTTCTCTATTTATGAAAAGGTAATTCAGGGTGGCCTCATCGTCTCCAGCCTTCATGGAATGGCCCCCCCTCCTCCTGCCTCCTGTCTGCCTCCCTCACAAAACAGAGGCCTCAGCGGGGCCCAGGCGTCAGCGGAACCTTGCACAGCTGTGGCAGGTGGGCGGAGGGCACCCCCATTGCTGGTTGGGAAGGCTGGGAACACCAGGGAGCACCCCACCTCGAGTCCTCCAGGAGCAGCAGGAACCTTTGAGGTTCCTTTCGAAAAACTACGTCGTTCCTTTCACTCCTTCTCACTGCCTCTGCCCACCAACATGCACTTTCCCCAATTTATTTTGTTTTACTTTATCAATTTCAGAGAGGGAGAGAGAGAGATAGTAACATCCATGATGACAGAGAATCATGGATCGGCTGCCTCCTGCACGCCCCACACTGGGGATGGAGCCCACAACCCGGGCATGTGCCCTGACCGGGAGTCGAACCGTGACCTCCTGGTTCCTAGGTGGACACTCAACCCTGGAGCCACACCGGCCGGGCCCAAATTTCAATCTTATGTGAAAAATGCAAAATGTAAGACCTTTCCAACGTGTCCTCTATGCCTTGGGGTAGGAATATCTCCCTAGCTCTCCACACAGGTGCTCCTGGTGGCTGACACACGTAGGTGATATATTTGCAAATATTACTGCTCAACATGCAGCTCTTAGAAATCTCTCTGCACCTTGTTTGTTTGCTACCCAAAGCCCTTTGGTCTTCATACTTGGAGTTGAAAGTTTCAAGGACTTCTCCACTCTGACGCCTAAGTCCCCTTTCCTGTTTATCTCAAGTGGGATTTAGATAACGTGTGGCTGAGGAGACGCAAATACTCAGAAAAGAAAGGGGGCAGGAAAAGGAAGGGGAGAAAGAAGCGGGGAAGGGAAGGAGTGAATCTGCCGGGAGCCAAACACACCTGCAGCGAGCATAAGAAAGCAAGGATGCCCTCAGCGGTGTGGCTCAGTGGATAGAGCGTCGGCCTGCAGACTGAAAGGTCCCAGGTTCGATTCCGGTCAAGGGCATGGACCTTGGTTGCGGGCACATCCCCAGTAGGGGGCGTGCATGAGGCAGCTGATCGATGCTTCTTTCTCATCGATGTTTCTATCTCTCTATCCCTCTCCCTTCCTCTCTGTAAAAAAATCAATAAAATATATTAAAAAAAAAAAAAAGCAAGGATGCCCTAACTGGTGTGGCTCAGTGGATAGAGCATCGGCCTGTGGACTGAAGGGTCCCAGGTTCGATTCCGGTCAAGGGCATGTACCTTGGTTGCGGGCACATCCCCAGCAGGAAGTGTGCAGAAGCAGCTGATCGATGTTTCTCTCTCATCGATGTTTCTGACTCTCTGTCCCTCTCCCTTCCTCTCTGTAAAAAAATCAATAAATTACATTTGGGGAAAAAGGAAAAGAAAAGAAAGCAAGGATGCTCACGCGCCCACAGATCTCTCTCTGGGGTCCCTACAAGCAGGCTTTCCTCACACAAAAGTTGCAGTGGGGGACCTCAATCCTTGCATTTTCTTTTCTTTTTAAATATATTTTTATTGATTTCAAAGAGGACAGGAGAGGGAAAGAGTTAGAAACATCACTGCTGAGAAACAGCATCAGTTGGCTGCCTTCTGCACGCCCCCTCCTGGAAATCGATCCCACAACCTGGGCCTGTGCCCTGACCGGGAATTGAACCACAGTCCTGTCTGTACCCCTAATATCCACTGTCTATAAGCAATGACTATTTTTATCTGCATAACATCGCAATTTACAAAAGTGGTTGACTTTCATGATCTTGCTGAATCCTCACATTTTCTTTTCTTTCTTTTTTTTTTTTTTTTTTTAATCCTCACGCCTTTGTGAAGTATGCACCTCCTACTATTTTCATTTTGCAGGTGAGCAAACTAAAGTCAAGACACCAGTGGCCTCTAACTGCGAGTTGAACACACCCACTTTGGATCCTAAAGTGGGGACTCTTTCCTGTCCCTCCAGTATTCAGCAATATCCAGATCCTGTATGATGTACAGAATCCCAAGTTATTGAAGTAAAATTAAGAAGATTTGCTCGGCCCGTGTGGCTCCGTGGTTAAGCATCAACCTATGAACCAGGAGGTCACGGTTCGATTCCCGCTCAGGCCACATGACCGAGTTTCGGGCTCCATCCCCAGTAGGGGGCGTGCAGGAGGCAGCCGATCCATGATTCTCTCTCATCATGGATGTTTCTCTCTCTCTCTCCCACTCTCCCTTCCTCTCTGAAATCAATAAAAATATATTTATTTAGCCGAAACCGGTTTGGCTCAGTGGATAGAGCGTCGGCCTGCGGACTGAAGGGTCCCGGGTTCGATTCCGGTCAAGGGCATGTACCTTGGTTGCGGGCACATCCCCAGTAGGGGGCGTGCAGGAGGCAGCTGATCGATGTTTCTCTCTCATCGATGTTTCTAGCTCTCTATCCCTCTCCCTTCCTCTCTGTGAAATATCAATAAAATATATTTTTAAAATAAATAAATAAATAAAAATAAAAATATATTTATTTAAAAAAAAAAAGAAGAAGAAACATTGATTCTAGTTAAGTCCTGAGCAAAAGGGGAAACTTGCTGGAGAAGAACAAGCTGAGACTCCCTCCTGGGGTCTCCCATCTTGTGGGACAACAGGGGAAAAAAGAAAAGGCTAGAATGTTCTCAGTGGCTCTGAATTAGGCGCCTTGTTCGGTAACTTCAGAAACCCTGGAAGAGGAAGCCGAGGCCCTACAAACCACTTTGCGGTGACCTCAGGCTGCGTCACCGGGCTGACCCCTGCGTAAGCCACCTGCTCTCTGTCATAACCCAGCGATGCACACACAGGTTGTGGAGCCGGGGCGGGGAGGCGGAGGGCGCTGGGGAAGGCGCAGGTGGGGGGTTCCCATGGGGCGGCCTGAACTTTCACACACGCCCCGCTCTGTGCGAGACTGAGGGCCATTCACAGGGCTGACCCAGTTCCAGCGGCCAGTTCAGGGGGATGTAAGAGAACACCGTGTCCGGGACTGAGAGCCTGTCTGTGCCGGAACCACGGCCAAGTCTGCGCTGACCCCGCTCGCCGGGCGAAGGCCACGGATACCTGTGAGAATCCTGGGGGCACCTGAGGACAAAAAGCAGGATCTTGTGGGTGGAAGCCGGGGGCGCTGGTCAGAGCGGGTGCTGGAGACAGAGCCTGGGCACGGATATGGCAGGGTTCTGTTTTAGTTTAGTTTATTGAACCGATACTTTCATCTATATATACTAGAGGCCCGGTGCACAAAATTGGTGCATGGGTAGGGTCCCTAGGTCTGGCCGGTGATCAAGGCCAATCAGGTTCCCTGCCTCCCCACCTCCCCGCCTCCTCCTTCCCTCGATCCCTTAGCACCCTGCCATGTTCCACGCCACCCCCTGGTGGTCAGCGCATGTCATAGCGAGCGATCAAACTCCTGTTCTCCCAAACTCCCAAGGGGACACTTTGCATATTAGCCGTTTATATATATAGATATAGATACACACACACACACACACACATATATATATATATATATATATATATATATATATATATATATATTTCAGAGAGGAAGGGAGAAGGAGAGATAGAAACATCAATGATAAATCATCCATCAGCTGCCTCCTGCACGCCCCTTACTGGGGATCAAGCCCACAGCCCAGGCATGTACCCTGACAGGGGAATCGAACCCTGACCTCCTGGTTCATAGGTCAATGCTCAACCCCGGAGCCACGCCCAGGAAAGTCAAAGGGAGGGTAAAGGAGTGGGCGGCGTATTAAAAGATTTAAATTCCAGCTCTTTTGGATTCTGGGCACGGTGACAATCACAATATTTGAGTCAGGGTGGAGTCGATTGTATAACATATTTCAGCTTAAGGAACAGCTTAGGGTGCAAAAGCATTGCGTATCCACAGGCCAGCTCTACTCACAGGACCATCTTGCTGCAAAGCAAGCATTGAGGCAGCGGAGAAGCAAGAGATACATCCTGATTTGACTGGATCCACGTGAGACCTAGTCCACGGGTCAGTGTGACCTCCACAGATGCTGCCGTCGGTCGGTCTTGACCGTGTATGGTTGCAAAGATACAGTCAGGCCCTAGCCGGTTTGTGGACCAAAGGGTTCGATTCTGGTCAAGGGCACGTGCAGGAGGCAACCCATCGATGTGTCTCTCTCACATGGATGTTTCACTCTGTCTCTCTCTCCCTTCCACTCTCTCTAAAAATCAATGGAAAAATATCCTCGAGTGAGGATTAACATCATCATCATCATCATTATCATCATAATAGATTTTGAAAACTGAATGTAGCCGAAACCGGTTTGGCTCAGTGGATAGAGCGTCGGCCTGCGGACTGAAGGGTCCCGGGTTCGATTCCGGTCAAGGGCATGTACCTTGGTTGCGGGCACATCCCCAGTGGGAGGTGTGCAGGAGGCAGCTGATCAATGTTTCTCTCTCATCGATGTTTCTAGCTCTCTATCCCTCTCCCTTCCTCTCTGTAAAATATCAATAAAATATATTTTAAAAAAACAAAAAACAAAAAACTGAATATAAAATGCCCAGGCCAGCGCATGGCACAGGGGAAAGACTCAGGAAATGCGAATGCCCTACCACAGTCGGAGAGAACGGCGGGTCCCTGTTGAAGTCCCCTTTTTCCGGGGAAACATCCATGTGGCTCTCCGCCAGGGATATTACTAAAAACCATGGAGCCATCTAGGCACACGGAGTGGCCAATGTAATCTGAGCCTGGGAGAGGAGAATTGTCAGGCGAATTCAAAGGACTATAATTCCATTAATTCATTCGAGATTCTGTTGGGGGAGGGGCGGGGAGAGGGGGGTCCTGGGAGAGACGCCAGATGTCACGGACAGGCCTGGTCCGAGAGGAGGAACTTCTCCGTAGCCAGCGGCCCCCACCCCCAGGCTCCCCCAAACAAAGCCTGTGTTGTAGGCTGCCTGGGACCCTGTGCCAAGCGCGCCTGGAGCCGTGGGGACTGGTGCGCGGGGAGGGGGCAGGCGGGGCCCCGGGGGAGGCTCGGAGCCCCTGGGAACAGGGCTTATCCGTCCTGATGAAATCTCCCCTTCTGCTACGACTTCCTCAAGCAGAACAAAAGGGAGGTGCCGGGCGTCTTCGCCAAAGCAGCCCGGGAAAGGAAAGCGAAGTTAATCATTCTCTTCTCCCCGGCCCTCCAGGCCAGAGAGAGCAGGGATGGGAACAAACCACGTGTCATCGCCCGCCCCCCAGACGCCCTTTCTCTGCAGACAGGCAGCGCTGAGGCTCTGCGGGGTTCCTCCCCGCCCCCCCCCCCCCCCAGGCAGGGGGTGCAGCTGGAGCCCACAGCACGCTGTTCTCTGCGCATCAGAGGGATCCCTGATCTCACTGTGACTCCCTCATCCAAACAGCGGCCAGGCCTGCAGAGCCCCTCTCTGGGGGCAGGAAGGGCCGGGGTCAGAGAAGTCACTGCAAATACTGCCGGTTCGTCCAGGGAGTGCCGAGGCTCCCGGGGCAGGGCAGGGAGCGGGGGGGGGGGGGGGGGGGGGGGGGCGGAGGAGGGGGGGCGGAGGGGGAGGGGGCGGGGAGGGGGGCAGTGTGTGGCGCCAGCACGAGTCGTCTGTCCACGCAAGAGGCACTTGTTCCAAGCACACAGCCCCCACGTCGTCATGAAAACAAGCTTAGCATTGCCGGGCCCCGGTGGCTCAGTGGCGGAGCGTCCACCTAGGAACCAGGGGGTCACGGTTCGATTCCCGGTCAGGGCACAGGCCCGGGTTGCGGGCTCCATCCCCAGTGCGGGGCGCACAGGAGGCAGCTGGTCCATGATTCTCTCTCATCATGGATGTTTCTCTCTCTCCCTCTCTCTCTTCCTCTCTGAAATCAATACAAATATATTTAAAAAAAAAAAAAAAAAAAAAAAGCTTAGCTTTGCTTTTGGGATCTGCACCTCCAAAGCACGGGAACTTGCTCGATTCCCTGACCCCCGGGGAGCCTGCTTCTCATCGATGGGGGTGGTGGGCCGGGAACCCCAGCATGCTGGTGGGCGGGGAGAGGAGGGAGGGTCCCTGCAGCCCTCGGTGAAATCGCAGGCCGGCCCGGCCCACCGCCCAGTGTCCGCTCTGTCCAACCTCCGGCGAGCACCGCTGTCTGTCGACCACAGCCTCTCTCCTGTGGAGATGTCCGGGGTGGCCCGGGGACCTGCGGGGGGCGTGGGGGAGTAGATTCGCTTCTCCAGGGCCCACGAGTCTGCAGTTGGCCACACTGGTTCTGGGCCCCACCTGACCTAAAAGCTGAATCAAAAGACAAATAGGCCTCAGTCCCAGGGTGCTGTCCCTTGTTGGCAATGTCATCTGAGTGGCTGCTTCAGTTATACACGTGGGGGTTTGTTAAACCTCTGAACAGCCTTCCTACGGTGCTGATCTAAAGGACCCCAAGGGCCCTGGCCGGTGTGGCTCAGTGGATAGAGCGTCGGCCTGCAGACTGAAGGGTCCCAGGTTTGATTCCTGGTCAGGGCACATGCCCGGGTTGCAGGATCGATCCCTAGTAGGGGGTGTGCAGGAGGCAGCGGATCCATGTTTCTAACTCTCTATCCCTCTCCCTTCCTCTCTGTAAAAAAAAATCAATAAAATATATATATTTTTTAAAAAGGAGCCCCCGGGCGCTGACCAGTGTGGCTCAGTGGGTGGACCACCGGCCTGCGGACTGAAGGGTCCCAGGTTCCATACCGGCCAAGGGCACATGCCCGGGTTGCGGGCTCGATCCCCAGGAGGAGGCCTGAAGGAGGCAGCCGATCCATGGTTCTCTCTCATCATTGATGTTTCTCTCTCTCTCCCGCTCCCTTCCTCTCTGACATCAATTTAAAAAAATTAAAACTGATAATAAAGTGCTCAACAACCACGCGTGGGTTGTGGCTGCCGTCTGGACAGCAGGTCTCGTCTCCCGGCTGCTGGGTGGTGGAGGCAGCCCTGGCTCCCGGGGAAGGTGGCGAGTGCAGCCTTCGTGTCCCAGGTCCCCAAGCAGGCCGCTCCCAGGAGCTGGCCCACGGCAGCCCCTCCTCCCCGCCCTCGCTCGCCTCCTCCACCCCCACTGGCTCTGAGGTGGGGAGCAGGGCGGGGGAGGGGTGGAAGCCATGGGGCGAGGACTGAGCCGTGCCAGCAGCTGCCACCGGCCATCTGGCTGCCCCTGCTGAGGAGCCCACGCTGACCCACGCCCGGCCGCACCCCGGTCCTCGGAGCGGCCGCCTAGAAGCGCGCCTGGTCCCCACGTTGCATCTGGCTCGGCGGGGGGGGGAGGCGGGGGGGGGGGGGGGTGACAGCTGAATCCAATTACTGCGTCCACCGCGTGGCTTCCGAAGACTCAAAGCCTTCGATCAATTTGGGGGCAGTGCAGACACCCTCGATCCAGGGTGAGCTCATCTGATCAGAAGCCATCAGCCATATGGTGGTTGGCAACACGCCCACAGGCCCCCTGGAGGACCCGTGGGGTTCAGGGGCTCGGTGCCGAGCCAGGCCCTGGTGCCGCTGACCCTCAGAGTCCATCTCGCTCCCGGGAGGAGCTTGTGCATAGGATGACCTGGGGCGGAGTGCGGTTCCAGAATGTTCCAGCTGGGCTCGTCTTCATTGCCTCCTGGTCTTAAGGCTTTTTCACTTTTCCTTGTAAGTACAAAACTTTCTCCTTTTTTTTTTTTTATAATTTTCCATTCTTTTTTTTTTCATATATTTTATTGATTTTTACAGAGAGGAAGGGAGAGAGATAGAGAGTTAGAAACATCGATGAGAGAGAAACATCGATCAGCTGCCTCCTGCACACCCCCCACTGGGGACGTGCCAGCAACCAAGGTACATGCCCTTGACCGGAATCGAACCCGGGACCCTTCAGTCCGCAGGCCGACGCTCTATCCACTGAGCCAAACCGGTTTCGGCTCTCCTTTTTTTTTATTGATGTGTTTATTTGTTTATTTTTATTCCAGAGAGGAAGCGAGAGGGGGAGAGAGAAACATCCATGATGAGAGAGAATCACTGATCGGCTGCCTCCTGCACGCCCCTCACTGGGGATGGAGCCTGTGCCCTGACCGGGAATCAAACTGTGACCTCCTGGTTCCTAGGTTGATGCTCAACCACTGAGCCACACTGGCCGGGCCAAAACTTTCTTTCAAATGCGAGCGTGTGGGGGCCCTGAGAGAGACAGATTCTCTTGCAGGGCCAGGAAGGGGAAACAGAGCCCCCGCCCCCCCCCCCCCACTTTGCCCCCATCTTCCTCCCAAGCATCCGGGTGTGGTCAGGGCTTGTGTGGAAACCAGTGGTTCCAGACCACCAGTCCTTGCACACGTCGGAAAAGCAAGGCCCAGAGCAGCTGCGGGTGGCGTGGTCCCACGCGCTCTGACGGGGGGAGAACTCCGTCTCGGATTCCCAGACCTCTATTTCAGCGTCGTGTTCTTCCAGAAAGTTCTACGGAAGGTTTTTGCAAACAGACAAGTGAGCTCTTACTTAGAAACAAGTTGTTGCCAGCGTGGCTCAGGGGTTGAGTGTTGACCTATGAACCAGGAGGTCAGGGTTCAATTCCCAATCAGGGCACGTGCCTGGGTTGTGGGCTCCATCCCCAGTAGGGGCCGTGCAGGAGGCGGCTGATTCTCTCTCACCATTGATGTTTCTATCTCTCTCCCTCCCCCTTCCTCTCTGAAATCAATAATACTGGCATACTAGTACATACATTAATTTTTAAAAAATATATTTTATTCATTTTTTTTTTTTTTACAGAGAGGAAGGGAGAGGGATAGACAGTCAGAAACATCGATGAGAGAGAAACATCCATCAGCTGCCTTCTGCACACCTCCTACTGGGGATGTGCCCGCAACCAAGGTACATGCCCTTGACCTGAATCAAACCTGGGACCCTTCAGTCCACAGGCCGACGCTCCATCCATTGAGCCAAACCGGTTAGGGCACGTTAATTTTTTTATAATTTTTTAAAAGACCACAGAGACACCCTGGCTGGTTTGGCTCAGTGGATGGAGCGTCAGCCTGCGGACTGAAGGGTCCCAGCTTCGATTCCAGTCAAGGGCATGTACCTTGGTTGCGGGCACATCCCCGGGGGAGGGGGGTGTGTGTGCAGGAGGCAGCTGATGGATGTTTCTCTCTCATCGATGTTTCTGGCTCTCTATCCCTCTCCCTTCCTCTCTGTAAAAAATCAATAAACTATATTAAAAAAAAAAAAAAAAGACCACAGAGACACAAAGTAGGGCCCCAGGGGTCAGCCAGGAGCGAGGGCTGAGCTTCCCCCAGGGGCTCAGGACTGTCCCCAGCCAGCGGCCCGCCCTGATGCCTGTGGGCCCAGCACCCAGCCCAGACGAACATTGGGCAGGAGCACACGGGGCTCAGAGCGTGGCGCCCCGCGGCGCGGATGTGCTATCTGAAATGCGGACTTTGGACGGGGCCTCACCCAGAAGGAAATAAGCACGGAATCTGGAAACAAAAGAAAACGTGCGCCTGAACCGGCTGCTTTATCGGAGAGCCGTTGGGATCCAAGCATAGCTAGAGGCAGAGCCAAGATGAAATGGACAGGAGCAAAGTGGAAGGATTTCCAGAAAGGGTCAAGCAGGTTAGAGTCTGAAGTGCATTCAAAGGAAAGAAAAGCCCTAACCGGTGTGGCTCAGTGGATGGAGCGTCGGCCTGCGGACTGAAGGGCCCCGGGTTCGATTCCGGTCAAGGGCATGTACCTTGGTGGCGGGCACATCCCCAGTGGGAGGTGTGCAGGAGGCAGCTGATCGATGTTTCTCATCGATGTTTCTAGCTCTCTATCCCTCTCCCTTCCGCTCTGTAAAATATCAATAAAATATATTAAAAATAAAGAAAGAAAAGAAAAGGAAAAAGAAAAGGTAAAAATCCCGCCGAACTCCGACGAGGGGACCTGGCTCTCACAGCCGCCTTCGCTGCTTGCGGCTGCCTCTCTCCAGGATCCAAGCTCTTTCCTGTGGCCCCGGTCCCTTTTGTGCAGGGAGAGTTTGGGAAGTGGGGAGGACATGCTCGAGGAGAAAGGGCTGGAAAAGCAGGGACAACCTGAGAAAGAGGCAGCAACGTGCCCGGCCGGCGGGGCTCGGTGGTTGAGCGTTGACCTAGGAACCAGGAGGTCAGGGTTCGATTCCCAGCCAGGGCACATGCCCGGGTTGCGGGCTCCATCCCCAGCGTGGGGCGTGCAGGAGGCAGCCGATCCATGATTCTCTCTCATCATGGATGTTTCTATCTCTCCCTCCCTCTCCCTCCCTCTCTGACATCAATAAACACATCTTTTAAAAAAGACGGTCTGTTGACTCTAAAAAAACAAAAAGAGGTTTTGGGGCGGGGTCCACGCCAGCCATTGGCCGATGCTTCCCAGATGTGCGGGAGCTGATGGTGAGTTCCTATCTGGTCCAGACCCGCACGTTGGCCTGAGAGACCCTCACAAGAAACGCTCTTGCTTCCCAGGCCCAGCCTTGGGTTCCGCCTGTGCCCTGAACGAGACCTTGGGCCTGAAAGGCAACACCCAGCTTGTTCTTTAGGCTGTGAGAGGCCTTTTCCCACGAAGGCTCACGGAAAGAGGGAGAATTCAGAAGATCCGATGAAATGTCTGGCGCCCGTCCCGGATTTGTCCGCGGAAGGCTGTTTCCTTTCGTCCTGGTCCAGCGTTTAGGAAATTACCAGCGTAGCGATCGGAGAAATAGATGGTAAGTGATGTTGCTGTCGTCTTGATTTCATAATGACCGTTCAAGAGGTTTGTCTTTTTAACCCTTAGGGAAATGGATTTCTGGAATTCAGACTTTATTTTTTTTCTAATTTCTTTATTGATTAAGGTATTACATATGTGTCCTTATTCCCCCATTACCTCCCACCTCCCATTCATGCCCCACCCCCCTGTGGTCTGTGTCCATTGATTAGGCTTATATAGACTTTTTAAAACTTATATATTTTATTGATTTTTTTACAGAGTGGAAGGGAGAGGGATAGAGAGATAGAAACATCGATGAGAGAGAAACATCGATCAGCTGCCTCCTGCACACCCCCTACTGGGGATGTGCCCACAACCAAGGTACATGCCCTTGACCGGAATCGAACCTGGAACCCTTCAGCCTGCAGGCCGACGCTCTATCCACTGAGCCACACCAGTCAGGGCTGGAATTCAGATTTCTTTCTCAAATCTCCAGCAACAGGTTTTAGGGGACATTATTTCATTCATTTCACAAGGATTTTTTTTAAAAATATGTTTTTATTCATTTCAGAGAGGGGAAGGAAGAGGGAGAGAAAGAGAGAAACATCAACGAGGAGAGAGAATCATGGACCGGCTGCCTCCTGCACGCCCCACACCGGGGATGGAGCCCGCAACCCGGGCATGTGCCCTGACGGGGAATTGAACCGTGACCTCCTGGTTCCTAGGTCGACGCTCAACCACGGAGCCACGCTGGTGTCTGCTTTCTACCTCCTGCCAGGCAGGGAGGGGAGAGGGACGGGGTGGCCCGGACCCAGGTGATCAGGCCGGGGAACTCAGATGTGGCAGGAAAAGGGGGGGGGGATCCTTCCCCACGTGCCAGGAAGGACTGCGCTCAGCACAGGATGCAGGGAGGAAAGCAATGGGAGGGGGGGGATTTAGGCCAGGGATGCTGGCTTCCTGGAAAGGCTTGTACAATCTCGTTTCCTGGAGATTTCTAAGAAAAGGGAAGGTCTTTGGTGCTTGGAAGGTGTGGGGACAAGATTTCCTGAAGACGGAGGAGACAAGACACCATCGTTTCTCCAGGGCTGTGGTGATCATCATCCTGGGGTGGAGGGCCGTAGTTTTTCTAACTTATTACGAGTTCCCTGCCTGATAAGCGTGGCTCCGTGGTTGAGCGTCGACCTACGAACCGGGAGGCCATGGTTCGATTCCCGGTCAGGGCACATGCCCGGGTTGCCGGCTCGATCCTCGGCGTGGGACATGCAGGAGGCAGCCGATCCGTGATTCTCTCTCATCATGGCTGTTTCTCGCTCTCTCTCCCTCTCCCTTCCTCTCTGACATCAATAAACATATATTATTATTATTTTTTTTAAATAACAGGGTTCTTCAAAAACACTGAACAAAGCAACGTGATCAGGAGGGCAGCTAGGGGCGGGGAAAGGCAGCAGGAGGTGTACGGGAGGCCTGGCTGTCAAAGGGGCCGGAGGGAGGAGAGAAGGAAGAGGCCACGTGACCCGTCTCAGCTGGAGGCGATCTGAGTCTAGGCCGCTGTGGTCCGCAAACTGCGGCTCGCGAGCCACATGCGGCTCTTTGGCCCCTTGAGGGTGGCTCTTCCACAAAATACCACGGCCTGGGCGAGTCTATGTTGAAGAAGTGGCGTTAGAAGAAGTTTAAGTTTAAAACATTTGGCTCTCCGAAGAAATGTCCATCGTTGTGCTGTTGATATTTGGCTCTGCTGGCTAATGAGTTTGCCGACCACTGGCTAGGGCAGGGGTGGGCAAACTTTTTGACTTGAGGGCCACAATGGGTTCTTAAACTGGACCGGAGGGCCGGAACAAAAGCATGGATGGAGTGTGTGTGTGAACTAATATAAATTCAAAGTAAAGGAGCGGAGGGGAGAGCAAGAGAACCGGATAGAACAGCCGGATCCGGCCCGCGGGCCGTAGTTTGCCCATGGCTGGGCTAGGGGAAGAACACGTTGAGGGGCAGCACCTGGGGACTCCCAGCAGGCACCCCCCCCGCCAGCAGGCGCGCAGGGTTCCAACGTCCCGGAGGAAGGGATCAGGCCCTGCGTGCCCCCCCCCGTCCCCCCCCCCCCGCGGCAAGGTCAAGGTGCTGGGTGCCAGGAGCCAGGTAGGTGCTAGGAGAGGCGGGGGCCCAGGAGCTGGCTCTTGGGGGAACGAGGCATAGACCCAGTGAACACCCCTCCGCTGTGCACATGGGCCTTTTCCCTCTGAAGGTGGGCTGGAAGGTTCTGGACTGCCTTGGCCCTCCAAGTCTTAACAGCCGGGCCACAGTCCCCTGTCATTAGAGACCCCTGGACGTCTGGATGGCTGGAGAAGCCAGGTCTGTGGGGCACTAGACTGTGCGGCTGTTTGTTGTTGTTGTTGTAAATATGTCTTATTGATTTTTAGAGAGAGTGGAAGGGACGGGAGAGACACACAGAGAGAGAGAGAGAGAGAGAGAGAGAGAGAAACATCGATGAGAGAGAGACACATCGATGGGTTGCCTCCCGCACACACACCCCAACCAGCAGGCAACTCTTCAGTGCTCCGCCGCCGACGCTCTAACCACTGGGCACACCAGCCAGAGCCCGAGACCAGCTTTGACATGCGATTCGATACCAATCTTTATTGAGCACCGACGGTGTGCAAGGCGCAAGGCGGGCTTTGGGGCTGTGGGCAGGAGACCGGCCGACCCGCAGATGTCCCAGCTGCCTCTGACAGCCCTCCCCCCTCTCCCGGGGGAGCTGAGGGAGGAGAGGCCCCATCGATCTGTTTAACATGCAAATGCGACCGCTATTCTTCTCCGGGAAGCTCCGTGACTCACCCCTCCCCAGAGTAAATCCACGTGTTCCTGTTCGCTCTGCGGCACTGCTGGTTCCGGCTCCCCACCCCCACCGTCGCAGGCTCGGCTGTAAGAGCCAGGGGTCCCCCCATCCGCGGGATGTCACAGGGTTCACCTCCAGGCCTCATCTCACTTTATCGTGGCCGTTTGCCCATCGCAGCCTTCCCTGCGGGCAGCTGTGGCTCAGGCAGCGGTGTCTGCGATTGGATGGCCCCCGAAGACTAGCGACATACAAAGGGGTGCTTATTCTCTGCAGCCCCGCACCCCCGGGCTCGCTGGGAGCCCTGAGAGTTGATTCATTGTCAGCCTTGCAAAATCCGCGGTCAGCTCCGACGTCAGGGTGAAGGCAGGTGCGACCATGCACGGTCCCCAGGGGAGGCCTGGGTCTCCTCGGAAAGCACTCTCTCCACCGGCCGCACCCCCACATCTGGGGCCCGTGGGAAATGAGAATGGATGGGCACCCGCAGTGGGTGCCCTGGGCGATGCTCTCACCAGCCGAGTCACGCCGGCCCGGGCCAGCTTACACTTTGCTGGCACCTTCGCTTCATCCGGGAAGAGCTTTCTGTAACCAATGCCGTGGCTGCTGTAACCAATGCCGACAAACTGGGGGGCTGAAAGCAACTGACAGGTGTTCTCAGGTGTGGAGCGCCGGCGTCCGAAGTCAAGCTGTCCGGGGGGCCACGCTCCCTGTGAGGGGTTTTGACTTCGATTTTGGGGTTCACCAGCCAACCCCACATCAATGATCTGGGGCAAATGATTTCACCTGAACCTCGGTCTCCCCTTCTGTAAACACAGCTGTGAGGACTGAATGGGTTATCCCACCTGAAGTCCGTGGCACCTGCTTCATCTGTGGGACGCCTTCAGTCCCAGTAATCTACCGTCATAATTATTTTTTTAAATCTATTTTATTGATTTTTTTAAAGAGAGGAAGGGAGAGGGAGAGAGAGTTAGAAACATCGATGAGAGAGAAACATCCATCAGCTGCCTCCTGCACACCTCCCACTGGGGATGCGCCCACAACCAAGGTACATGCCCTTGACCGGAATCGAACCCGGGACCCTTCCGTCCGCAGGCCGGCGCTCTATCCACTGAACCAAACCGGTCAGGGCTCCGTCATAATTATTACTGTTCACCAATATCACCGTCCATGCTTCACAACTGTGCCATGAGGTAGAGATCTGGAGACAACGAAAGCACAGTGCACCCGTCATTCATAGATCCAGAGGCGGGATCGGGCCTGAACTCGGGATTCTAAATGTCCACCCTCTCCTGACAACTGAAAAGAAGCCACGTGTGTGTGGCTCAGCGGTGTAAAGCGCCAACTTATGAGCTAGGAGGTCACGGTTCGATTCCCGGTCAGGGCACATGCCCGGGTTGTGGGCTCCATCCCCAGTGTGGGGGCGTGTATGAGACTTTCTCCTTCATCATTGATGTCTCTCTCTCTCTCTCTCTCTCCCTCTCCCTTCCTCTCTGAAATCAATAAAAATCTACTGGGTCACAGGTTGGATTCCGGTCAAGGGCACATGCCCGGGTTGTGGGCTCCATCCCCAGTGTGGGGGCGTGTATGAGACTTTCTCCCTCATCATTGATGTCTTTCTCTCTCTCTCTCTCTTTCTCCCTTCCTCTCTGAAATCAATAAAAATATATTGGGTCACAAGTTGGATTCCAGTCAAGGGCACATCCGGGTTGCTGGCTCGATCCCCAGTAGGGGGCGTGCAGGAGGCAGCTGATCCAGGATTCTCAT
Organism: Plecotus auritus; assembly: GCF_963455305.1. Taxonomy (NCBI): domain Eukaryota; kingdom Metazoa; phylum Chordata; class Mammalia; order Chiroptera; family Vespertilionidae; genus Plecotus; species Plecotus auritus. The sequence continues at coordinate 3,693,436 of NC_137780.1, forward strand.
CATTGATGTCTCTCTCTCTCTCTCTCTCTCTCCCTCTCTCTCTGAAATCAATAAAAATATATTGGTTCACGGGTTGGATTCCAGTCAAGGGCACATGCCCGGGTTGCTGGCTCCATCCCCAGTAGGGGGCGTGCAGGAGGCAACCGATCCATGAATCTCATCATTGATGTCTCTGTCTCTCTCTCTCCTCTCTATCTCTCTCTGAAATCAATAAAAATGTATTTTAGAAAAAGAAAAAGTCACATGCTAAAAATTTCTAAAGGGTTTTCCTCTCCATCCTGCAAACCCAGCTTGGAGGGGGAGGGGGAGGCCGAGGGGGTGGGGGGATGGGGCTGTTCCTTGCTCAGCTGTCGGTTCTCCTCCATTCCCCGCCCCCCCCCCCCTCCCCACACTTTGCAAAACCCACATCAGGGAGCAGCAGCCAGTGAGTGCCTTGCACAGCTCATGAGTTCGGATCAGAGAAAGCACAGCCTCCCACTGAGAAGAAGACCGCCTTGGGAACTGAGTCTCAGAGACAGAGGCGGGGAGCGTGGAAATGGGGGGCCGGCGGGGGGGAGCATGCAAATGAGCCTACACCTTCTCACGGCCCTTCCAGAGGCCCTGGTCCTGCCTCACAGGGACCCTCCGAGCCTCCGAGAGGCCCTCCCTGCTCCACGCATGGTGGATGCTGGGAGTGTGGCTGCTGTTCGCACTGGCTCTGAATTGCACCCCGCCCCCCCCACCCCGGGGATCGGAGAGGAAATGTGAGCCATGTGTCTGGGTTAGCGTTCCTCCTGACTCATCCCCATGCGGGCCGGTTGCCTGGCTGCCCCTCACACTCACTCTGCCTCCAAAGTCCCGGGCCAGCCCCTTGCAGAAGCCCAGCTCTGGGTCCGCCCCCTTCCTGGCTCTCCTCCGTGTTTTTTTTTGTTTGTTTGTTTTAATCTTTTTTTATGTTTTTATTGAATTTAGAGAGAGAGTAAGGGAGAGGGAGAGAGAAACATGGATCGGCTGCCTCCTGCCTACCCTGTACTGGGGATCGAGCCCGCAATCCTGGCACGTGCCCCGACGGACCGGGAATCGAACTGTGACCTTTCGGATCACGGATGACGCTCAGCCACTGCGGGCTCTGCTCCAGTTTTAACGGCCTCCCTGCTCCAGCCCCTCCGCCCTCAGCCCTGCAACACAAACACCTTCTCCACATCACTCCTCTGCTCCAGAATCTTCCGTGACTCCCCCAGGGCCAGGGTTTTGGATGCTAAACACCCTTCACGCACATGTCAAGACTACCCATGGGTTGCAAACTGACTGGGAAATACGAGCATCGGCTTTCCTGCTTCTCCACGGTGGATGTTACAGTGAAGCCTGGCTGGTGTGGCTCAGTGGTGGAGCGTCGACCTAGGAACCAGGAGGTCACGGTTCGATTCCCGGTCAGGGCACAGGCCCGGGTTGCGGGCTCCATCCCCAGTGTGAGGTGTGCAGGAGGCAGCCCATCAGTGAGTGTCTCTCATCATTGATGTTTCTCTCTCTCGCTCCCTCTCCCTTCCTCTCTGAAATCAATAAAAATATATTTAAAAGAAAGAAAGGAAGGAGGGAGGGAGAGAAGGAAGGAAGAAAGGAAGGAAGAGCCCTAGCTGGTTTGGCTCAGTGGATGGAGCGTCGGCCTGTGGACTGAAGGGTCCCAGGTTCGATTCTGGTCAAGGGCATGTACCTTGGTTGCGGGCACGTCCCCAGTGGGGAGTGTGCAGGAGGCAGCTGGTCAATGTTTCTCTCTCATCGATGTTTCTAGCTCTCTATCCCTCTCCCTTCCTCTCTGTAAAAAATCAATAAAATATATTAAAAAAAAAAAAAAAAAAAAAAAAGGAAGGAAGAAAGGAAAGCAGGCGTTTCCATGTAATAATAGCCTTGAGCAGGAGCAGGAGGTCAGGGCCGAGCGTGGAATCCTTGAACCATCTTCATGTGAACACACAGCCAGGAGGGTCCCTTGACAGTCTGGCTAATGGTAAACCTCTGTGGGGGTTACACCACTGGCTCACTAATAATTAATTGCAGTCCTGTTTGCAATTCTGCTCCCCCAATATAACATATTCTGGGCCAGCTTTCTGTCCATTTCCATGAAGAAACGATTGAGGATGGTGAGTGAGTGAGAAATTATTGGTCATGTTGTAATGAAAGTGTAAAAAAAGCTGACCTAAAAAATTTGTTGTCTTAAGCGATAGAATTGGAAATAGGACTATAATTATTTTTTTGATCCTCACCTGGAAATATGTTCATTGCTTTTAGAGAGCGAGGAACAGAGAGAGAGAGAGAGAGAGAGGGAGAGAGATTAGTTACCTCCATCAGCTCCCCGACTTGGGATCGAACCCACAACCTAGGTATGTGCCCTGACCAGGCATTGAACCCCCAACCTTTTGGTGTACAGAACAACGCCCCAGCCCCGCTGGGCTCCCGGTCCCCGTGCCCCACTGCACTTCCGCCAGCTTGTCCCCCCCCCCTACCCTCATGGACATCTTGAAAGCCCGGCTCTTCACGCTTCTGGGGGTTGTTTCGTGAGAAACGAACCAGGAGCTCGGGGGTGGAGCACAGAGCCGGCTGCATGCAGACTGGTGTGGCCATAAAAACCAAACTCGGGCAGAGCCGTGCGGCGTGTCTGAAGCTGCAGAAGCGGGATCCATCTGCTATTTGCTTCCATGTGTTGCGACTCGAGACGGAACACTTCTTGAAGGAGCGGGAAACGTTATTTTGGGGTTTTTTTTTTAGATCCATGACTTCAGTAGATGATATTTCAGGCGAGCCGGGGCGGGGCTGGCGATGCCAGGTTGGCGTGTAAACCAGATGTGCAAGGAGCAGGCCCACAGTGTGGTGGGCATGAGGGTCCCTGGGCTCAGAGACATGAGGAGGGAGAGGAGGCGGGGCAGGACGTAGCGGGAAATGGGGGAAAAATTCTTTTTTTTTTTTAAAGTATATTTTATTGCTTTTTTACAGAGAGGAAGAGAGAGGGATAGAGAGTTAGAAACATCGATGAGAGAGAAACATCTATCAGCTGCCTCCTGCACACCTCCCACTGGGGATGTGCCCGCCACCAAGGTACATGCCCTTAACCGGAATCGAACCCGGGACCCTTGAGTCCGCAGGCCGATGCTCTATCCACTGAGCCAAACTGGTCTCGGCTGGGGGAAACATTCTTACCTGAAGAACACGTGTAGGAAAAGGGCCATAAACACAGGCTCCATTCGAACTAAGCAGGTCAGCCAGATGGCAGAGTCCCGTCGGAGCTCATTCTAATCAACGCAACTCTTCACGGCAGATACCACGCAGGAGTTTTCCAAACGGGGTGGGGCTGAGCAGAACAAGTTGGGTCAGACATTGGCATTGTTTACAATATATTTGTATGGCCCTGACCGGTTTGGCTCAGTGGATAGAGCATCGGCCTGCGGACTGAAGGGTCCCGGGTTCGATTCCGGTCAAGGGCACGTACCTTGGTGGCGGGCACATCCCCAGTGGGAGGTGTGCAGGAGGCAGCTGATGGATGTTTCTCTCTCATCGATGTTTCTAACTCTCTATCCATCTCCCTTCCTCTCTGTAAAAAATCAATAAAATATATTAAAAAATAAAAATAAATAAAATATATTTGTATTGAGTCCAGAGAGGAAGGGAGAGGGAGAGAGAAACATCAATGATGAGAGAGAATGCCTTCTGCACGCCACCTACTGGGGATGGAGCCCACAACCCGGGCATGTGCCCTGACCGGGAATCGAACCGTGACCTCCTGGTTCATAGGTGGACGCTCACCCACTGAGCCGAGCAGGCTGGTCTAGATCTCTCATTCGTTTATATATATATATTTCTATTTTTTTAAATATATTTTATTGATTTTTTACAGAGGGGAAGGGAGAGGGATAGAGAGTTAGAAACATCGATGAGAGAGAAACCTGGATCAGCTGCCTCCTGCACACCCCCTACTGGGGATGTGCCCGCAACCAAGGTACATGCCCTTGACCGGAATCGAACCTGGGACCCTTCAGTCCGCAGGCCGACGCTCTATCCACTGAGCCAAACCGGTCAGGGCTAGATCTCTCATTCTTCTTATGCGGCATTTTCCAGCCACCATCCCACCACCTGTTTCCCACCGCCCCCCCCGCCCCCGCCCCGGCACAGATTCTAACTCAGCAAAGGAAGGGAGCTGGCAAAGAGGGAACCCCCTTTGGTTGGGGGAGGCAGGAAATCAGGGAGTCTGACACGCTTGCCATGGGGGCGTCTAGGCAAACAGAAAAACGGAATCTCCTATGCCCTTGAAGGCGGCTTGGCATGCTTACCTCCTGCGAGGAGCTCTCTGCCAACTCCCCCGTCCACCACCCCCCCCCCCCCGCGGACTCCCACCCTCTCCCATCCCTGTCTTGGAACAAGAGGTAAACCTCCAGGACCTGTCGGGACCTGCCCAGGCTCGTGGCAAAAGCGGAAACACTTTGGGATCACCTGGCTCCCCGCCTCCCCGCCTCCCCGCCTCCCCGCCTCCCTGCCTCCCCGCCTCCCCCCTGGCTCCGGGCTGTCCAGCTCCTTCTAGCTGTTTCCGTACAAAACGTGATGATCCCCAGCGTGGAGCGGGCAGGGCCGCAGCAGGTGCACGCAGCGCCGGCTCAAACACTCCCCGCTCATTAAGTCCATCGGCCAGGGCGTCCACGCCTTCGCACAGCCATGGCCCGTGCCCCCCACGGAGATCAAACCCAGCCACCATTTCGATGTGATCCAAGGCACACACAGCCTCTCCGTCACGGAAAAACCCAGGCAGGACAACAATAGCGCATTGATCGCAGTTACGCAACCAGCGGACCCTGCACGGTCAGAGTCCTCCGTTAACAGGGCACCCCGGGAAGAGGGCCGCCGGCTGCCGGGCCAGCGTGGCTCCGGGGCTGAGCATCGACCTAGGAACCTGGAGGTCACGGTTCAATTCCTGGTCAGGGCACATGCCCTGGTGGTGGGCTCAATGTTCCTTTTTCTTTTTTTTTTAATGTATTTTTATTGATTTCAGAGAAGAAGGGAAAGGCAGAGAGAGATAGAAACATCAGTGATGAGAGAGAATCACTGATCGGCTGCCTCCTGCACGCCCCCCACGGGGGATGGAGTCTGCAATTCAGGCATGTGTCCTGACCGGGAATCGAACCGTGACCTCCTGGTTCGTAGGTCGACGCTCAGCCACGGAGCCACCTCAGCTGGGCTCACTGGTTCTTTTCTTTTTTTTTTTTTTTTTTAATATATTTTATTGATATTTTACAGAGAGGAAGGGAGAGGGATAGAGAGCTAGAAACATCGATGAGAGAGAAACATCGATCAGCTGCCTCCTGCACACTCCCCACTGGGGATGTGCCCGCAACCACAGTACATGCCCTTGACCGGAATCGAACCTGGGACCCTTGAGTCCACAGGCCGACGCTCTATCCACTGAGCCAAACCGGTTTCGGCCCTCACTGGTTCTTATATGTGCCCTGACCAGGGATGGAACCTGCAACCTTGGCCTCTCTGGACAATGCTCTCACCAACTGAGGTACCGGCCAGGGCTCATGCTAAGAGCCAGGATCATATCAAAGAACAGGACTGCCTTTTGCCCTGGTTCCTGGGCGTCTGTACATCCTTGGAATTCCCCAAGTAAGAGGAGTGCCCCTGTTTTTCCGAAGTCCCTGGGTCATACCTGAGTTTATGCTAATCAGGTGACTTCTGCGGGAGGGGGGGCCCTGGGTGGATTCAGGTAGGGCTGGTTCTGCAGGAAAAGACCAGTTGCAGGATTGCATGGAGGGCTGGGTTTGAACCACTGACCTCAGCCCAACCTCCCGACCTCCAGGGCGGGGTGGGGCCTGGTTACAGAGTTCAGTCACTGGCCGGGGATGGGATCCGTCCGGCCTCTGTCATGAGAACCCAGCACAAACTCAGGACAGTGATGCTCGGCCAGCTTGCCGGCTGGGGAACATGGATGTGCCGGGCAGGTGATGGGCCTGGATCCCATGGGCAGGAAACACAGAGGCTCTGCACCTGGGACCCACCCCCTCCCCCCCCAACCCCAGAACTCACCCCATGCGCCTACGTCTCCGCTGGGCTGCTTCTGATTTGTACCCTTTATCACAAACCCGTCATCCTCAGTGGAGCCCTTGGCTGCGTTCTGTGAGTCACTTTAGTGATTGATCAAACCTGAAATGATCCTGGGACCCTCCCCGATTGGTAGGGGGTCGGTCCGAAGGTGGAGCAGTCTTGTTGGGGACTGTGCCCTTTAATATATGGGTTCTGCCCCAAATCCAGGTGGTTAGTGCCAGAACTGAAATGCTGTACCGCCGGGCCTCTGTGGCTCCTGGTATGAACCAGGAGGTCACGGTTCAATTCCTGGTCAAGGGCACATGCCTGGGTTGTGGGCTCAATCCCCAGTAGGGGGCGTGCAGGAGGCAGCCGAGCAATGATTCTCTCTCATCATGGATGTTTCTATCTCTCTCTCCCTCTCCTTCCTCTCTGAAATCAATAAAAATATATTTAAATGGGAAAAAGGAACACGAACCGGAACTTTAAGAAAACACAATCAGCCCTAACCGGTTTGGCTCAGTGGATAGAGCGTCGGCCTGCGGACTGAAGGGTCCCGGGTTCGATTCTGGTCAAGGGCATGTACTTTAGTTGCGGGCACATCCCCAGTGGGAGGTGTGCAGGAGGCAGCTGATTAATGTTTCTCTCTCATTGATGTTTCTAGCTCTCTATCCCTCTCCCTTCCTCTCTGTAAAAAATCAATAAAATATATTTAAAAAAAAAAAAAAAGAACCCTTCGGTCCGCAGGCCACGCTCTATCCACAGAGCCACACGGGCTGGGGCCTGAATAAACCCTTTTGGTGATGAAATACCTCGTGGAGGTTCCTTTTCAGTCAACACCCGTGCAGTGAAGGTGAAGTTAACATAGGGGAGGGGCATGGGAACGATACGGATCCAGTCAAACAAAGTGAAGTCGGGGGCCCGGTGCACGCGAGGCTGAGCAGAGGTGCAAGCGGACCATGACGAGACTCCAGACAAAGAACGTTCTGTGGTCGGCAGTTGGACAGACAGGAGCGGGGCAGGGACGATGGGCCAGGTGCAGAAGGTCACCCGCGTGGAAGGTTCCAGGTGCCTAGCAATGGACGATGGTCGGGAGGGACCTGCCCCCCAACCCCACCCCCACTCCCCACTGTGACCTTTCTTCTCCTGGCACATCCCTGGTCATGCGGTTTGGAGCCCCTGACCTTCCCGCCCTAAGATCACATCTAGGCCTCAGTTGTATTTCAGCTCCAGGCCCAGAGACGCAGCGAATCAGACCAATGACCCCATGGCTGACGTCAGGGCCAGCTGCTTGGAGGAAAGACCCCCTGCCCTGGTGCCCGCCCACCCATCAGGGGAGACCACAGCCCTGAAAGGGACACGCCTGGGAAGTTGCCGAGTGTTCTACTGAGATCTCCCCCTGGGACCTCCCCCCCTAGAGTCTCCGCCCTAAACCCTTACTGCCTCCGTCCCGGAGCCTGTTCCTCTCCCCTTCCCTTCCCATCTCCCTCTCTCTCCCCGTCCCTCCCATCAGCTTCCTCGCTCCCAAGCTCCAAAGGCCCTTCCTTCACCTGCATAACTCGTTTCCTAAGCCCCTTTCTTCTAGGAATTACTCTTTCTACCTCTGTGAGTTACCCAGTAAATGTCTCTTTTTTAAATTTTTTTTAATTGATTTCAAAGAGGAAGAGAGAGAGAGATAGAAACATCCATGAGAGGGAATCATTGATCAGCTGCCTCCTGCACGCCCCACACTGGGGATGGAGCCCACAACCCGGGCATGTGCCCTGACTGGGAATCGAACCGTGACCTCCTGGTTCCTAGGTCGACGCTCAACCACTGAGCCACGCTGGCCGGGCCCCAGTAAATGTCTCTTACAATTGGGGTCTCGTCTCTGAATTCTTTCCTACCCGGAACCCGAGGACGGAGGTTTGCTGAACCCAGGTTTGGTCTGACCCACCCGCCTCCAGCAGTTCCAGCGAAGATTGATGAAGAGCTACCCACCCATGCCTCATCGTCTACCCTTCCCCTAAAGGGGAAACAGGCCACGAAATACACCTTGTCAAGGTTCAAGTTCATTCCTACTTTGTCCCCACTCTCTGGTTCTCATACCAGCCATTTCCCACAGAAACTACAAACTGAATAAGCTCAACCTCTGGAGACAGTTGGGGTCTCTCTCCCTCCTCTTTTGAGGTGATTTCTCTCGCTTGCCCTCTCTGCTCCATATACTTGCTTCCCCTCAACCTCTACTCTGGCTCCCTTCTCCAATTCTTTTCGCCCCTCCGACACCCAGGGCAATGCGTCTCCAGGAGCCCCCACAGGCAACTCAAGAACCCCGGCCCCCCTCAGTCCTTGCTAGTCCCTTACTTGCTTCCGGAGATGATGCCCAGGCCCGCAGGCCCGCGCGTGCTTGCTCGCTATGCTTGCGATCCGTACCAACCCTCTTTTAAAATTCTTTTTCAACTTTCCATTACCACTTCTTTCAATATTTTTTCCACAGTGTACGCCATGTTTATTTTATTAAATATGGTGTGTGTGTTTTTTAATATGTTTTTATTGATTTCAGAGAAGGGAGAGGCAGAGAAAGATGGAAACATCCATCGGTGAGCGAGAAACATCGTTCGATCGGCTGCCTCCCGCCCGCACATTGGCTCCTGGGTCAACGTTTGACCAGCTGGGCAACAAAATGTATTCACCTGGGATTTTAAACTCCCGGGGGGGGGGGGGGGGGGGGGCCAGAGCTCCCATCTGTTTGATGGGCTTTGTATTTCCTGAAAGGCAGGACCCCAGGCAGACAGGCCCTGACTCCTTGCGAGCGGTACACAGACAGAGGTCCCCCCCCCTCCACCTCTGATCCCCTGTCACCAGGCATTATCTCAGCAGCCACAGGCCCTGGGGAAATCCACCCTCGACCCCGTGCCAGGCCATCCCAGCTCGGACTTTCAAATGAGGCCTGGAAGCCCTATTGTTATTCCTCGGGTTTCGCCTCTCCCGAGCTCTTATCTAATCAACACACAAACCCAGTTATTCAGCCGTGTTTACACAACCCCTCCCTCCATCCCCCAGCTGCTCCCCCGGGCCCAGCTCTGGTTTCACTTAGTCCAGTGTCCCAGGTAACAGCCCCTGTGCGTCTGGCAGGATTTGAAGGGGAGGGAGACCCCGCGGAGCCCTCCCTGCTGCTGCTGCCGGGGCTCCGGGAACCGGCTGTGCTGGGCCTGTGCTTGCTAAGTTGCTTCCTTTGTGTCCATGGCTCACGTGGGTCGATGTCTTTTTTTTTTTTTTTTTTCCTTTTTTTTTTTTTTTATATATTTTATTGATTTTTTTACAGAGAGGAAGGGAGAGGGATAGAGAGCTAGAAACATCGATGAGAGAGAAACATCCATCAGCTGCCTCCTGCACACTCCCCACTGGGGATGTGCCTGCAACCAAGGTACATGCCCTTGACTGGAATCGAACCTGGGACCCTTCAGTCCGCAGGCCGAAGCTCTATCCACTGAGCCAAACGGGTCAGGGCTGGGTCGATGTCTTGCAGCAGCCCCGTTGTCTCCGAGGACAGAATCCTGACCCCTGAGACCCACCACCCACGCTCCCCGTGGGCGGGAAGCAATGACCCTCCCGGACTGGCGTTAGCTCAGCAAGCACCACGCTGAGCCCTCGCACGGAGCTCTTGAACCCTGACCGCAGCCCTGAAGTGCTGTGGTCCCTGCTCTGCAGATGTGGAGCCTGAGGCTGCGGACCTTGTCCCGGGACCGATGGCAGGGCATCCACTCCAATCCCAGATCAGTGCCACACAGCCATCTCCCCACCACCCCACCCCCACCCCCACCCCCAAGACCTTGCTTCATGGGGTTGGGTGGGTCTCAGAAATCTGCCTTTTTTTAACGATCTGGTTCTGAGAGATTTTAAGAAGAAAGGACAAGCTGGAGGCCCCCCCTTCACCTCCCCGCCCCCATCCCTAAGTGCTGTGCCTGCTGGTGGGACTCCCTGTCAAGCCAGGGTGTCTGGTTTCACGAGAGGACGAGAGGACATCGGACCTCCTGGAGCTGTTGGCCTTCAGATGGCCTGGGGGGTGGGGAGGAGGAGACCTGGTTGGCCTGGGGGGTGGGGAGGAGGAGACCTGGTTGGCCTGGGGGGTGGGGAGGAGGAGACCTAGTGGCTCAGGGGTTGAGCATCGGCCTGTGAACCAGGAGGTCACAGTTTGATTTCCCGTCAGGGCACAGGGTCCATCCCCAGTGGAGGGCGTACAGGAGGCAGCCGATCAGTAATTCTCTCTCATCATTGATGTTTCTCTCTTCCTCTCTGAAATCAATTAAAAAAAATTTTTTTTTTAAAGAGAGAGAGACCGTAGACCTTGGCTATAGACCCCAAAACACTGAGGACTGAGTGAAGGGGTGGGTGGTGGGAGAACCAGGCCTGAGCCAAGTCTCCCGGGCCCTGTCCAGGCTCATCGCACACCATGGGTTTGCCTCTTACCAATGAGGCCCTTTGGCCGGGAAGCGGCGAGAAGGTATTTCCCTTCAGGGCCCCCCCCACTTCTCCCCGCTTCCCCGTCCTCACTCTAACAGCCTCGGTTCACCGCTGACACACAGAAAGCCAGGCCCAAAGACGAACATAGGAGCCTTGAGCCCAGCCCGTGTGGCTCAGTGGTTGAGCATCGACTTATGAACCAGGAGGTCACGGTTCAATTCCCGGTCGGGGCACAGGCCCGGGTTGTGGGCTCCATCCCCGGTGGGGGGCGTGCAGGAGGCAGCCGGTCCATGATTCTCTCTCATCATGGATGTTTCTCTCTCTCTCCCTCTCCCTTCCTCTCTGAAATCAATAAAAAATATATATATTTTTTTAAAATAGGAGGCTTGGGAGATGCCTTTAAATAGAAGGTCCTCGCTTACACCCACCCTCACAAGCAGTGTCTTCAGCACTAGCCCTGCCTGGAAGGGCAGGTGCGGGCTCTGGAGGTGACAGGTATCACGCAGGGAGGCCTTGGAGCCCTGGGCATTAGGAGATGCTGGGAGAAGGCCCCCCGCCGCCCCGCCCGGGCCTCTGTGGGCACCAGTAGGCGTGCACACCCAAACAGCAATAGCCCTGATCAAGGCCGTCTGTCTGCAGGGCCGCGGGCAGCCAGCCGCATCCGAGGTGAAGATGGGGACCCTCGGGGGGGCCCACCTGGGCCAGGCGCTTCCCACCCATTGCACCACGTTGGACTGAAGGGTGTGTTGCCCCAGAATGAGGCCCGCCCCCAAGGAGGAGGAGACTGGCTTCAAGCCTGGTCCCTACCCCTGGGCGCTGGGGACACAGCCGCTGGAGCGTCTGTTGGCACTCCTGGGACCATGCCCCCCTCCACCCCCGGGGGACAGTGCCCTTGGTGGGCGCCCTTCTTCCCACGGGGCGTGAGCCACATGGATGCTGGGACAGCGTGTGCTCTCACCCTGGCTCGCCGTCCCTCGGGTGCGCTCACCAGCCCGCACTCATGCACGCACATGCACACACGTGCACACACACATCCCTCCCACACTCACTCACCCTCCTTCTCCCCTCCCTGGCGTGCTCGCTCACTCTCTGCTTACTCCTTCCTCCTGCCTTCTCTCTGCTAATTCGGGAACCCCAGCCAACCCGCCTTGTCCCCTCTGCAGAACGCCTCCTCGGGGAAATAGGAAAGGGACGTGGGGGCAGGAGGCTTCTGGGCAGCGAACCCATTGCTCCCCCCGCCCCCAGCTCCCACTGGATGTCAAGGGAAGCCCCTGCACAAGGACAGGGCCACGGTGGCCACCGGGACCCAGCAAGACCCCCGTCCCAGCAGGTGACTGCGGCCGTCTGCTCTGCTCTCGGCCTCGGCTTGGTGGTCCTTCCCTGGGGAAAACATCCTCCAGGAGCCGATCCAGGCGCAAATGACTGCTCGGCCTTTTAGAAAAACACATCAGCCACCAACCTGCTGGCGGAGGAGGGAGGGAGGGAGGGAGGGAGGGAGGGAGGGAGGGAGTGAGGGAGGGAGGGCGGCCCTATCGGTCCCGGACAAAGCGTCCTCCCTCCCTGATAAACAGGGTGGAGGAGCCCAGCTTCCCTCTCCCCGCCCCAGGGAGAAGCCCCCGCCTTCGCCCTCGGTCACAACAGCCCCAGGGTTTAATCAGCGGACGTGTGGGAAAAAGCGGGGAGGTCAGGTCTGCACCCTCACAGCTAAAGGGGACCCTACGGTTTCCAGAACCGCCCCGTCCAGCGACCGCTTTCCTTTCGCCGCCACCCAGATACCCAGCCGCACGTCTGCTCTGGCGAGTGGGGGTGGGGGGGGAGGAAATGACACACAGACATCGGCTCGGTCCCGGCTGGTGTGGCTCAGTGGATAGAGCGTTGGCCTGCGGACTGAAGGGTCCCGGGTTTGATTCTGGTCAAGGGCACATGCCTGGGTTGCAGGCTCGGTCCCCAGTAGGGGGCGTGCAGGAGGCGGCCGATCCATGATTCTCTGTCCCTCTCCCTTCCTCTCTGAAATCAATAAAAATACATTTTTTTTTAAAGGATAACAGCATAAATAAGTGACATAGACTCAGACTAAGAAAATGATACAAAAGATCAGGTTCTTTGAAAAGATAAACAAACCCAAAAAAAAGAAAGAAAAAAGAAGAAATCAGCTCGCCCAGGAGGTCACTTCAAGTCGGGGAGGGGGGGCAGAAAAGAATCCATCACTTGGCACAGGGGGCGGGAGAGGGACCCCTCACCCTGGCTGGCCCGGCTTCTCAGAGATGCTCCCAGTGACCCCCCACCCTGAGCCAACACAGCACCACCTCGCAACCCAGTGAGGGCCCGCCCACGGGAGCCGAATGCCTTCCCCATCCCAGGCCTGGGCCACGTGGGCCACTGGTGGGTAGGGGCTGCCCGACTCACCGTGCCAGCGGGTGGGCAGACAGGGGACCTCACACTGTCCATCCAGGAGAAGGACAGCAGGCCAAGGCCTGGGCCTGCTTTATTTATTTATTTATTTATTTATTTATTTATTTATCTATCTATTTATTTATTTATTTATCTATTTATTTATTTATTTAAAATACGTTTTTACTTATTTCAGAGAGAGGAAGGGAGAGGGAGAGAGAGATAGAAGCATCCCTGATGAGAGGGAATCATGGATCGGCTGCCTCCTGCACGCCTCACCCTGGGGATGGAGCCCGCCACCTGGGCCTGTGCCCTGATGGGGAATCGAACCGTGACCTCCTGGTTCCTAGGTCGACGCTAACCACTGAGCAACACCGGCCGGGCCCAACTTAGCTGGCTTTAAACCAGGCACTTTCCTGCCAGGGGGACCCCCAGAAGTGAGCCGGCAATTTCCTGCTCAAGCATCGCATCGCGCAGCCTCCCAAGCTCCCCTTCTGATCTCAAGGAGAAACTTTCTCGGCTCAGCCTGGAGCCGCAGACTCTTCGGTTTCCGCCCACACCTACCGGGAAAGCACGCTGCAGCCGCCCCCGCCCCACCTGCTCCCCGCTCCCTCTCTTTTCTCTTCCCTCCCACTCCGGCCACTGGCTGTTTTTCTCATCTTTCCGCTTCGGGACTGCCGCATTTGGATTTGCTCCTGAAAAATGCTTTTCCTGGCCTTGGGGTGAGCTGGTAAAGATGGGAGGGTCCGAGGACTCGGAGGGAGAAGCAAGTTCTATTCTATTTGGTGTTTTTGTTTTTAATATATATATATTTTTTTTAAAGATATATTTTTATTGATTTTTTACAGAGAGGAAGGGAAAGGGATAGAGAGTTAGAAACATCAATGAGAGAGAAACATCGATCAGCTGCCTCCTGCACACCTCCCACTGGGGATGTGCCCGCAACCAAGGTATGTGCCCTTGACCGGAATCGAACCTGGGACCTTTCAGTTCGCAGGCCGACGCTCTATCCACTGAGCCAAACCGGTTTCAGCTTAATGTATATTTTTATTGATTTCAGAGAGATAGGGAGAGGGGGAGAGAGAGAGAGAGAGAGAGAGAGAGAATGATGGATCAGCTGCCTCCGGCACACCCCACACTGGGGATCGAGCCTGCAACCCAGGCACGTGCCCTGATCAGGAACTGAACCATGACCTCCTGGTTCATAGGTCGATGCTCAACCACTGAGCCACACCAGCTGGGCTCGGGAAACATTTCTTGAACACCTGGCAAGGGTCACCGACTGGGGTGGAGAGCTCAGGGCTGTCTCATTCTCCGGCAGAAACTCTGACAGGGGTCCTCAAACTACGGCCCGCGGGCCACATGCGGCCCGCCGAGGACATTGATCCGGCCCGCCGGGTGCCGCTGCCTGTCCTGCTTAGCAGCCGATGCATCCCGAGCCCGCTGTGTGCATAGGAATTTGTTCATAGTTTTTTTTTTTTAAAACTATAGTCCGGCCCTCCCACGGTCTGAGGGACAGTGAACTGGCCCCCTGCTTAAAAAGTTTGAGGACCCCTAAGATGTTTATGCACCAGCGTCCCCAGTTTGCATGCTGGGGAGGAACCACGTTGGTCCGAGCCCAGGAGCTGTGCCTGAGAGCCTGCCAGCCCTGCTCGCAACCCGACCGCAACCTGACCACGCCTGTGCCTCGGGCTCAGACAAGCCCGCCTGTGCCGCACCGCAGCCACGCAAGAGCGGGTGCGTGATGGAGGCGGCGTGCCCAGGGCTGGCCGGCTCGGCATGGTGGCGTCTGCCTGTGCCACCCACTTGCTCTCGATGGGCTTGGCATCTGTCTCCCAGCCACGAGGGTTCTTACTCCAAGAAGCAGTGCTGGGTCAAAAGGCTCAGCCGACAGCCGTGGGCAAACTACGGCCCGCGGGCCGGATCCGGCTGTTCTATCCGGTTCTCTTGCTCTCCCCTCCGCTCCTTTCCTTTGAATTTATATTAGTTCACACAAACACTCCATCCATGCTTTTGTTCCGGCCCTCCGGTCCAGTGTAAGAACCCACTGTGGCCCTCGAGTCAAAAAGTTTGCCCACCCCTGGCCCTAGTCCCAGAAAACAGAGCCGAGCTGGGCCTGCAGGGGCGGGGCCTCCCTCCCACTGACAGAGACAAGCAGCACAGTGCGGGGTGGGGGGGGGGGGAACGCCCCGAGGTCCCCCTGCCCTCAGACCCAGGTGCCTTGGCCGCCAGATCCCCACTAGGTCCTCAGAGGCGGGTCCCTTTGAACTTCTCCAGGGTATGGAAGGGAGCCGGGTTTTATGAGTTCTGCTGCAGGCGGAGGAAGGGGCTGAGTGCAAAGGCGGCCAATGGCAGGCAAAGGTCCGGAGCTGCTTCCAGAGGCCTGCTGCAGCCTGCAGGCCCGGGGACCAAGGAGCCCCCCCCCCAGGCTCCCCGCCCCCCGCCCCCCGTGCTGAACTCTGGGGGAGCGTGGCTTGGCCTGGCGCCCCATTCATTAGCAGCTGTGAGCAATGCCCGAGGAAGGCCAGGACCCGTCCATCACTCTCCCCACAGGGCCCTGATCCCTCCCACCAGGAGACCCCAGTTTCTCATGGAAACAAAGCTAAACACACACCCCTGTGGCCCGGCCGGCGGGCGTGGCTCAGGGGCTGAGCGTCGACCTATGAACCAGGAGGTCACAGTTCCATTCCCGGTCAGGGCACAGGCCCGGGTTGCGGGCTCCATCCCCAGCAGGGGGCGTGCAGGAGGCAGCCGGTCCATGATTCTCTCTCCTCATGGATGTTTCTCTCTCTCCCTCTCCCTTCCTCTCTGAAATCCATCAAAATATTTTTTAATTATAATAAATAAATAAAAGTTCAAGGGGAGTAGGAAAGGGTTTATACGGCCCCTTCTTAACCTTGTGGTGGCTCACCCTCTAGCTACCCTGGTGCCAGGCCCGGGACACAGGCAGTGACGGGCAGGGAGGGAAAGCAGAGCCGAGGGGTGGGAAACGGAGGCGGAGGGGCAAGGAGAGAGACAAGATCCACGCGGGTGTGCGGGGTGTCCACGGAGCAATGACACCTGGCACCCTGGATGCCGTGGTGGCTAAGATCTCTCCCGACACCCCCCCACCCCCCGCACCCCGATGAGGGCGATATTTACCCAGAAAGAGCCAGGCCTACGGGAGGGTGAGCCACCTGCCCAGGTGAAAAGCCTCCCCCAGTCTGGTCTGGCTGCCAGGCTCGCAGCAGCTCTGATGCACCGTTTTCTGTCTCCTGAACGCCTACCTGCCGTGAGCTCCAGGCCAAGGTTTCCATCTCCCGGCAGAGAGGTCCCTGGGTACGTGCCCTGTCCTGGGAATTCGAGAAGAGACGCACGTGTCAGCCTCACACCCTGGCCTGGGCCTGGGACACAGCCCCCGGGCGCCCCCTGCCGGCCCCCCCGAGAGCCGGGTCCAGCCCGGGCTGGCGGCGTGGCCCCGGGGACAAGGATGCCTCCCCAAGAAGCAGAAGGCAGCCGTGCCGGCCCGGCTCTGCCCTCGGAGCCTGTCATTCCGGAGACACGAGGCTGGATCCGCCAGGAGCCCCTCAGAGCGTGGTCCCCAACATGCAAGGGGCCTTCCGGGAGGATTCCCGCAGCCTGAAGGCGACGTGCAGCCGGCAGGAGCCATCTGGTCCTTGCCCAACAACAGAAACGAAAATAAAAACCACACACAGCCCTCGCCGGCCTGTGTGGCTCCGTGGATAGAGCCTCGGCCTGCGGACTGCAGAGTCCTGGGTTCGACTCCCGGTCAAGGGCACCTGCCCGGGTGGCGGGCTCGATCCCCAGTGGGGGGCGTGCAGGAGGCAGCCGATCCGCGATTGTCTCTCATCCTGGATGCTTCTATGGCTCTCTCCCTCTCCCTTCCTCTGTGAAATCGGTAACAATATATTTTAAAACGTAAAAGCCACACACAGACACAGAGGAGAGGCTGACGGGAACAGTCACTGAGCACTTAACTCTTCGGAGGGTCTGACCTTGAGTCTCTCATTCATTCCCTCTCCACAGCAGCCGCAGGAGAAAATAGGATGATTAATGGATCGATCCGATGTGGGACTGTGGGGCACAGAGCTGTAACGTTCCTTGCAGCAGGTCACACAGCCAGAAGGTGGGAGGGGGAGGGCAGGCAACTGTGAGCGAACGCCCCGTGGGAGACACAGTATGTGCGTAGGGAACAAACGTTTGCGTCCTGCTGTGTGTGAGCCATGACAGCGTTTCCAGGAGTGACAAGGTACCTGGTCTGCCCATTGCTCCTTCCTGGTCCCCATCCCCCTGGTCATCAGAAACAAACAGCCCTGGCCGGTGTTGCTCAGTGGTTAGAGCACCAGCCTGCAGGCTGCAGGGTCCTGGGTTCGATTCCCCGTCAAAGGCACACCCCCCTGGGGTGGCGGGTCCCATCCCCAGCCCTGGTCTGGGCACAGATGGGAGGCAACCAATCGATGTTTTTCTCTCTCTCTTTTTCTCTCTCTTCCCCTTCCTCCTTCCCTCTCTAAAAATCAATGGAAGTCCTAACTGGTTTGGCTCAGTGGATAGAGCGTCGGCCTGCGGACTGAAGGGTCCCAGGTTCGATTCCGGTCAAGGGCATGTACCTTGGTTGCGGGCGCATCCCCAGTAGGAGGTGTGCAGGAGGCAGCTGATGGATGTTTCTCTCTCATCCATGTTTCTAACTCTCTCTCCCTCTCCCTTCCTCTCTGTAAAAAAATCAATAAAATATATTTAAAAATCAATGGAAAAATATCCTCAAGTGAAGATTAAACACACACACACACACACACACACACAACAAGATACTCTAAAGAAGCAACAACGAATGAACACACAGTAAAGTATTCGTTCGTAGGGCCGTTAAGGAAGATGGTAGGTGCCTGGCCACAGGAGAGAGGAAGTCCCGCCCACCACCCCTCCCAGAAGGAACCTTTCTGCCCCTCCCCTCCCCTCTCCTCGCTAACCTCCCCTCCCCGGAGCTGAGAGCCCCATGAAACAAGGGGGTCGCTGAGGGGCGTCACTAGGGTAAGTTCCTTCTCGAGGTTTCTTTCTTTCTTTTTAAATAGATTTTATTGATTTCAGAGAGGAAGGGAGAGGGAGAGAGAGAGAGAGAGAAACATCCATGATGAGAGAGCACCATGGATCGGCTGCCTCCTGCACGCCCCCCACTGGGGATGGAGCCCACAACCCGGGCCTGAGCCCCGACCGGGCATCGAACCCTGACCTCCTGGTTCCTAGGTCGACGCTCCACCCCTGAGCCACGCCGGCCCGGCCGCAGGGATCCCTTTGAAACCTTAAAACTGAAAACTTCCCGGGGATGTTGGCGGGACCTGAGCCTGCTCACCTGCTCACCTGCCTCCAGGTGCGGGCGGCCCAGCTGACCTCCTGGCGGGGGGCCCCGGGGTTACGCAAGGGAAGCGCTGAGCTCCTGGCAGCGCACGGAGCCGGAGCCGGGCTGTGCCAGGGACATTCTGTTTACACGGCACAGAGGGCAGGAGGAAGGAACAAGCCATTCTTGTCCCCTGATGAGAGGGCTCCATTGTGTCTGTCCAAAGTGACGGCATCGGTTTCACTGAAGACGCCGCCATCGCCACCAGCGTCAAAGCCAGATCCCTCCAAGCCCGGCCCGCGTCCCACCGCTGGAGGGAGGCCTCCCACCCCCTCCTGCTCCGATCCCCACCCCTCCCCCAGCTCCTGCCGCCCTCGGCTCTCTGCTCAGTCCATCAGCTGAGCCGCCACTTTCTTTTTCACTGACTTCGAAGCTCCCTCGACTGAAAAAAACGACAGAAGTTCCCCCAGAATGAATGATGTCGTGACTCGCCCTTACCAGGTACTATGGCAACATTCCCAAGCAAACACCTGTTACTGTCAACAAACAAATGTTAGCTCACTGA
The DNA here is from genome assembly GCF_963455305.1 of Plecotus auritus. Classification (NCBI taxonomy): domain Eukaryota; kingdom Metazoa; phylum Chordata; class Mammalia; order Chiroptera; family Vespertilionidae; genus Plecotus; species Plecotus auritus. Next base: position 3,712,206 of record NC_137780.1, read on the forward strand.
CATATCTAAAGTCTACTCTCAACAAACCCCACCAGGCTATTTCATCTGTTAATCCTCGCCCGAAGCTATTCTTCCATGGATTTTTTTTCTCTTATATTTTATTGATTTCAGAGAGGAAGGAAGAGGGGAGAGAGAGATAGAAACATCAATGATGAGAGAGAATCATTGATTGGCTGCCTCCTGCACGCCCCCTACTGGGGATCAAGCCCGCAACCCAGGCATGTGCCCTGGGCTGGAATCGAACCTGGGACCCTTCAGTCCGCAGGCTGACACTCTATCCATTGAGCCAAAGCAGCTAGGGCATCCATTGATTTTTTAGGGAGAGTGGAAGGGAGAGGGAAAGACAGAGAGAAACATCGATGGGAGAGAGAAACACATTGATGGGTTGCCTCCTGCACGCTGCACCCCAACCAGGCCCCGGGCCGGGGAGGAGCCTGCAACCCAGGTACGTGTCTTTGACCGGAATCGAACCCGGGATCCTTCGGTCCACAGGCCGACACTCTATCCACTGAGCCACACCGGCTGGGGCCTCCCACAGCCTGTGGATCTCGCTGTGCTAGAGGAATTTTCCAGCTGCCCGAGGCAGCCAAGCACCCTGTACGTGCTGGGTCAAACCTTTGAAGTCTCTAGACGCCTGCAGGAAAAAGGGAATAAAGCTCACAGCACACCAGGAAGGCCTGTTCTTGCTGAGGGCCCCACAGTAGCCACCGCTCCATATGCTAACTAGCAGGGGTCCTCACACTTTTTAAACAGGGGGCCAGTTCCCTGTCCCTCAGACCGTGGGAGGGCCGGACTATAGTTTAAAAAAAAAAACTATGAACAAATTCCTATGCGCACTGCGGGCCCGGGACGCGTCGGCTGCTAAGCAGGACAGGCAGCGGCACCCGGCGGGCCGGATCCATGTCCTCGGCGGGCCGCATGTGGCCCACGGGCCGTCGTTTGAGGACGCCTGATAGAGTCAAGAGCACAAAAAAGCTAAGCGGCTGGAAGCAGACATGGGGCCGGAAAGGAAAACCAGGCCGGCTGGGAACCCGAGAGATGCTTTCGGAAGCAAAGGGACAGGGGAACGGGGGACGGCGGTGACCTCGCCTCTGAGGTCAGAGTGCACGCACGCGGGGCCGCGGGGCGAGCCGGACACTGATCAGGCAGCCGGTGAGCGTTGCTGATGCTTCCACTACGTGCCTGTCATCGTGGAGTTTATCCAGGCTCTTCTAGAAAAACAAGGCCACCCTTATAAACCTTTTTGTTCCTTTATTCTTTTTATTGATTTTAGAGAGAGGAAGGGAGAAGGAGAGAGAGAGAGAGAGAGAGAGAGAGAAACATCCATGATGAGAGAGAATCATGGATCGGCTGCTTCCTGCATGCCCCCCTTCACCTCCCCTGACTGGGGATGGGCCTGCAACCCCGGGCATGTGCCCTGACCGGGAATGGAACCCTGACCTCCTGGTTCATAGGTCGACGCTCAACCGCTGATGCACGCAGGCCGGGCAAGATCTCATTTTCAAATAAGTCACATTCACAGGCTCCAGGGGTTCGGACTTCACCCTATCTTTTGGGGGGCGGGGGACACTGATAAAGCCTCAACACTTTTCAGAAATCGTGGGACTGGGCCTGGCATGGGGAGTCGTGGGCCTGTTTTCGCAGGTGCCTCTGCTTTGCTGCAAAGCGCAGCCTTGGCCACGAGAGGCCTGGAAAGTACACCCCAGTCCCCACCAGGGGGCACCCCTTGACCGGAGAAGAACACCCGGACCTGTGGTTTCATTCAATTCCCTGGTGAATCTGTTCCTTAGCTTGCTTTCTTTCGTGAGGATCCGAACATGTGATGGCCCAGAGAGATTCGAGGGTTTTCTGATTTTTCCATACAGAGAGGTCCGAGCAGCTTTAAAACTCATTTTCCCACATACGGAGCGAAGGGGTGGGAGTCGACCTGTGCAGGTAGATTTTTGGGGAGGGGAGGGGGGCGCCTCAGAGTCCCTACAAGAGGGCACAGCGTTGGGAAGCAGGAGAGCCAAATTAGAGGGGCCTGGCGCTCCCACTGGATCCAAGATTTAAATGAGATCACACATCAGAAATTAAGTTGAGCCCTAGCCAGTTTGGCTCAGTGGATAGAGCGTCAGCCTGCGGACTGAAGGGTCCCGGGTTCGATTCCGGTCAAGGGCATGTACCTTGGTTGCGGGCACATCCCCAGTAGGAGGTGTGCAGGAGGCAGCTGATCGATGTTCCTCTCTCATCGATGTTTCTAACTCTCTATCCCTCTCCCTTCCTCTCTGTAAAAAGTCAATAAAATATATTTTTTAAAGAAAGAAAAAGAAATTAAGTTGAGCCCAGCCAGCGTGGCTCAGTGGTTGAGCGTCGACCTATGGACCAGGAGGGTTCCCGGTCAGGGCACGTGCCCGGGTGCTGGCTCCATCCCCAGTTAGGGGATGTGCAGGAGGCAGCCGATCCATGATTCTCTCATCAGTGATGTTTCTATTTCTCTCTCCTTCTTCCTTCCTCTCTCTAAAATCAGTACAAATATATATCTTTTTTAAAAATAAGTTGAAAGAATAGGAGTAGAATCGCCGGCCCTCCAGCACCAAATCCACCTGCTATCTCTCTGGGGTGATTTTCAGCTGCAAACAAAGCTGTGGGGTAAGAAAAGTGGGTGCTAGGCCACCACCTCCTTGCTGGCCCCATCACCCCTCCCCTCCTTCCCGCTCAGACGCAAACTTGCCCCCAAATGCCAGTGCATATCGCTGCCCAAAGAACCCCCAAGGTCCAAAACAATGTCTCTCACAAACCAAGTCCCGAGTTCCCTTACGGTCGGTGGTCGGGAAAAGCCCCTTTTCACGCAATCACCATGGGAAACCCTTTAGGCTGAGTCAGAAGGGAGTGGAAAAAGCCGCAGAAGTGGCCTCAGTGTCAGCGTCTCTGAGTCTGACCCCGCTCCCCCGCCCCCCCCCCCCGCCCCAGTCACCTGTTCCTTGGGATCCTGACCCTTCCCCTGAACACAGATTGGGGACTCACCTGAGATGGTTTAGAGACGCAACATGGTCTCCATGGTTACCTTCCCTGTTTCCTTACAGGTGGTACCCATTCATCACCCACCCAGCCAACCATCCATCCATCCATCCATCCACCCATCCATTCATTCCACACAATTTGGGAGACACCTAAAATGTGCTTGGCTAGGGCATATGCTACGTGGGGGTGGGGATAGAGAGGGGGACAAAGGAGAACCATGAAGGGAAGGTCTCTACCCTCAGAGAATTTACCTTCCCGTGTCAGAGGGCTCCAAGCTCCTTGCTTACGCTAAACCAGTGGTCGGCAAACTGCGGCTCGCGAGCCACATGCGGCTCTTTGGCCCCTTGAGTTTTTAGCAGAGGCCAGATTAGGAGTAGCCTAATTAAGTTAATAACAATGTACCTACCTATATAGTTTAAGTTTAAAATATTTGGCTCTCAAAAGAAATGTCAATCATTGTACCGTTGATATTTGGCTCTGTTGACGAATGAGTTTGCCGGCCACTGCGCTAAACTATTGCTATAGTATGAGAGGTCCAGGAGAGTAAAAGAAAGAAAGAGATGTTGTGCTTCACGAAGAAAATCACCCGTCTCCACAGAGAGGACCGAGGGAAAGTCCTTGAGTGGCGATCCTCCCTAAAAAGGTGGGAGGGTGCAAGAGGGATGACGAGAATCGGGAAAGGATGGGGGGAGTGCAGAGCCCCCCTATGGCATCAGCTTCTGCAGGTGTCTCCTGCCTGCTGAGCGTTGGCTGTTTCCCCCTGAAAGAAAGCTCTGGCTGAGGAATAATGACAGATTCCTGAAGGGGATGCGAGTCTCCCACAAAAAATATGGACGGCTTAAAATTCCATAGTCTCTTTCTTTCTATTATTGACTAGAGGCCCGGTGCACAAAATTCGTGCATGGGTAGGGTCCCTAGGCCTGGCCGGCGATCAGGGCCAATCTGTGGGGTGACCAGTGGGGCGATCTGGGGGCCCCCGCCAGCACCCATCTTGGCTGGCCTGGGGCCTGCGGGCTGAGGGCGGCTCTTGCGTTGAGCGTCTGCCCCCCTGGTGGTCAGTGCGCATCATAGCGACCGGTCGTTCTGCCGTTTGGTCGATTTGCATATTAGGCTTTTATTATATAGGATTTCAGAGAGGGAGGGAGAGGGAGATCTCTGTGTCTTTGTCTACAAACTGGGATGCTCCCTACCTCCTGAGTCTGTTGTAAGGACTAGCAGGGGTCCTCACACTTTTTAAACAGGGGGCCAGTTCCCTGTCCCTCAGACCGTTGTAGGGCCGGACTATAGTTTAAAAAAAAAACTATGAACAAATTCCTATGCGCACTGCGGGCCCGGGACAAGTTGGCTGCTAAGCAGGACAGGCAGCGGCACCCGGCGGGGCCGGATAAATGTCCTCGGCGGGCCGTAGTTTGAGGACCCCTGGACTAGGGTTTATAACACAGGCCAAGCATTTAGTTCTGTTTCTAGTGTTTATTAAGGACCCGGTGACATCACACTAGTAGTAGGTGGCACTTCAAAATGGTTTTATTACCGTCTTTCTACAATGACATGGTGGCATATAAAAGATCCACTTTTCATTTCTCATAAATCAACAAGTTAAAAATGAAGCTCATTACATTTCATTAAATCCACCTTACATGGGGAGGTGCTGAGTTTTATTTCACTCATCCCCTCAGTCAACAACCATTTAATTACGGAGGGCTTGCTATTTTAGGCAAGGGGATCGCACAGAGAGTAAGACAGGGGCAGAGTGTACCATCTAGAAGGGGAGCAGACAACATAAAAAAATAACCAATATATGTGTTAGATGGTGTTTAATGCTGTGGGGTGGGGGGGACCCAAAGTAGTGTTAGGGAGGAGAGGGAGGAGGGAGGGAGGGAGGGAGGGAGGAAGGAGGGAAGGAGGGAGGGAGGGAGGGAGGAGGGAAGGAAGAAAACCTCTATGACTAGAGCCAGGAGCGTAAAGGGGGGAGTAGTGTGAGAGAGAGAAGTCAGAGGGAGGCAGACCATGGAGGATCTTATAAGTGAGATGAGGCATTTTGAGCAGAGAGTAGCATGATGGGACTTATATCACACACACACACACACACACACACACACACACACACACCTCCAACACGGGCTGCTTGCAAAGAGAAATGTTCTTTTTGTTGTTGTATATTTACATGGCGATGGGATCCCTCTAGCAGCTGCTGGGAAGTGTGGATGCTGGGTTTTTCTCGTGTGCGCATGAAGAAGCTGGGCATCCTGGTGGGGGAGATAAGCCACTGTTTATAGAATCCTGGGCAAGAGAGGAATTCCGCACTCACCAGCTTCCGACAGCATTTAGATGCACAGACTGTGCTGTGGGTTAGTGTCAGGAGGCAGCCCCTCGCTCTGAGCTGAGAGGTCACGCTCTGAGCTGAGAGGTCACGAGAGTCCTAGGGGCGCAGGAAGGAGAGGACCAAGCTGAGGGGAGGGAGGGAGAGAGAGAGAGAGAGAGAGAGAGAGAGAGGGCGCCAATATTTCCTTTTCTAGTTGACATATTTGGCTTTTATTTTTTTAAATATATTTTATTGATTTTTTACAGAGAGGAAGGGAGAGGCACAGAGAGTCAGAAACATCGATGAGAGAGAAACATCGATCAGCTGCCTCCTGCACACTCCCCACCGGGTATGTGCCGGCAACCAAGGCACATGCCCTTGACCGGAATCGAACCCGGGACCCATGAGTCCACAGGCCGATGCTCCATCCACTGAGCCAAACCGGTTAGGGCACATATTTGGCTTTTATATTTGCACTCTAAATTATTTCTTTGGGTGGCTTTCCCAAGACAAACAGTCCCTTCCCAAAGGCCTATAAAGTCTCTGTTCTCCACGGGAGAGGAAACCGCTCTCTGCTTTGAAATAGCAGCTTCATTTTTCTTTCCATCACCCTGTCCAGGTTTCAGAGATCTCCAGGTCCGGTTTCGGTCAGTAACCCCAGCGAGTGATCCCTGTAACCCAGGGAGGCCTTTCGTATCCACAGACGTTTCTGGTAGGAAGAAAAAAACTTAGGTCTAAAGAATGGGATCGCTGTCTCTTTCTTCTGAAATAGTTTTCACCGGAATCGGTCTGCCTGGCTCGGGAGTGTATGCCAAACCGAAGGTGCAGAAAGCCAAATAAGAAAGCGATAGAGTGTCTGAGCCGCTGAACGAGGGATATATGGGCAATAATTCCAGACAAGGAGAGATCCCGAAATATTCCAGCGTGGGGCCTCCTCTGCGATTTGGGAGCAAGGATATTTATTTGCTATTAGGATCGGAAATGAAAATAAAACGGAGAGGCAAGTAGACATAGGGGAAGAGGAGAAACAGCCTCAGATAAGATCTGATGGAACCAAATGGACTTGGGTGGGGTGGGGTGGGGGTGGGGGGGTGTACTTCCTGGCATTTCCCCCACGGTCCACGTCGCCCGGGAGCTGAGCCAAGGCATATTTTTAGTCTTCTGCTGTGTCTTTTGAACACGGTTGGGTCGTGTGAGATATGACGTCACCCTGCTCATGCTCCGATGACGCACGCTCCCCACCAAAATGTCCTTCGCCATGCGTGCTTCTTTCTCCGTTTCCAACGCAAGGGGATCCTGAATTCCTCCCGGACCCCCGATCTCAGAAACGCGTCCCAGCCGAGGGCCAGGGGTGCCTCCTGCCGCTGGGCCACGCTGTCCACAGTGGGCTGCGGGGACCATGGTGCACAGACAGGGACCCCCTTCAGCTCTGGTCGGTGTGGCCCAGACCCGGGGGGCGCCGGCAGGTGCAGCGCCGAGGGCTCGCCTGCGTGCAGCCCAGGGCTGGCCTCCTGGTTGCACGTTCACCACCGTCCCGGGTGGCTCGTGACAGCCGGAGGAAGGTCTTTGCAGGCTGAGAGCCGCACAGGACGACGATGCGGGCTGCCTGATGCTCATACAATACAAACCCAGCATCCAGATGTCCCACCAGCTGCTCCAGGAGCCCAGTAACCTGCAAACATACAACCACAGAGACGGCGGCGACCTCTTCACTGAGGCGGGTCCATGTGGCGAAAGGACTGTCTCCCTCCTCTGGCCAAAAGCTGGACCCCACTGACCCCCGCCCCCCTCCCCCCTCCCCCATCCCCCTCCCCGAACCCCAACCCCCACCTCCATCACCCGCCGGGGCCGTCCCGCCCACTCTGAATTCAGCGAGCCGCGCGGGCTGCGTGCGCATGCGCAACCGCGGGGCGGGGCGGGGCCTCGCGCTCTCCCGCGGCCCCTCCCCCTCCTCTTCCCGGGCCCGTCTCGCCAGCGCGGGGCGGAGTGCGCCTGCGCGACAGCGGGTGGGCGGGGCCTCGCGCTCCCTCTCGCCCCTCCCCCGCTGCGCCCGGGCCCATCCCGCTGGCGCGGAGCGGTGTGCGCCTGCGCGGAGCCGGCAGTCCCGCTGGGCCGCAGCCGCGGGGTGGCGGGCGGTTGCCTTGGGGACCGCGGGCCCCTCCCTCTTCGGTCCCCGCCCCACGCCGTTCGCCACCGCGACACGGCGGACGACCCCGGCCCTCCCCTCCCGCCGCCCGGCCGGCGCTGCAGCCGTGACCCGCGAGAGGCGGCGCCGCTCCCAAGATGTCGCAGACGGCCATGTCCGAGACCTACGGTAGGCGGGCGGGCGGGCGGGGGCGCGGGCCCGAGTGCGGGCGCGGTCTGCTTCCCAAGTTTCCTCCTCTTCTCCGCGTTTCCTCGGAGTCCGGGTTCCTGGCCCAGGGTTCGTGGGGTGGGGGAGGCGGCCGAGCCCCCGTCTCTGCGCGGCAGTGTCCCCAGGGAGGGATGGAAGGACTTGGGGCGACTCCTGCGTGTCCGGGAGCCTCGGGCGGCCCAGCCTGACCTCGCGTCCCCCGGTTGGCGATGCCTTCCTTCGCACCTGAGCACCTAGAGTTGTCGGTAGTGGGATCCAGTGCCTTCTCCGGAGACCGTCCCCCCTCCCCCCCCCCCCTCCTCTCTCTCTCTCTCTCTCTCTCTCTCTCTCTCTCTCGTTTTGTGGCCCTTCCTAGCTGCATTATCACTATTTATAAATGTGTCTTTTTAAGGCCGGGGGCACAGTCCTGAGTGTGTGTGTGTGTGTGTGTGAGCTTTGCCACCGCACAAATACAATTGCGAATAAATGAGAGCGTCCCCGGTCCATATGCTGGGTGCTCCCGGTTTGGTCCCGTCCCGCGTGGGAAGCACGGGCCGCTCGGTGGACCTCCAGGTCCTCCGCGGGTCGAGGCGGCGTCCCCAGCCCCGAACCCCTCCCAGGTGGGCGCATCCGGGCGGAGACTTGCCAGAGTTCTGATTCGGAGCTGTGCAGCCCCGGGGCCAGGCTCCGCGGCCCGCGTGGCTTCCGCAAGCCCGGTAGCTCGTGCCTCCTCCGTGGGTGCTGGTGCCGCTCCTCCCCCGGGAGTGTGCGTGCAAGGACACGTGTGCAAGGGGCACCTGGAGCCCGCATGCTGGAGGGCACACTCAGCACGCGCGGCCCTGGGCTGGTGGGGCCCCCTGTCTAGTGGGGGGGGGCGGGGAAGTGGGGGGACACGGTGTTAATCCAATTACGACTCTAATGAATGGTTCAAGCCCTGGCAGGACATCTGAAGGAATGCGGTCGGTGAAAGTGCGTTACAAAGAAACCGAACCCGGACAAAGAACCCTAACCCAGCCTGGGGGGGGCCCCCCCAGAAGACCCGAACCAGCCAATACAGCAGAACTGCACATGCCCAGGCCCTGAGAGAGGGAGGTCCCCTAAGGGGAGGGTGGTTTAGGCCCCACAGCCCTTGGGGGGAGCCCTGGGGAGAAGGGCAAGGGTGAGGCAGAGAGGACCCCAAAAGGTCAAGGTGCGTTTGCTCCTGTGGTGGGTGCGAGCTTGGTGACACTGGGGGGCAGGGTGTCTGTTTCTCAGAAGGCTTGGGCGATCCTCCCGGAAGTTGCTGGCTTCCTAAGGACCCCGTGTGGTCAAAGGTGCAGATGCTTTACAGCGGTCGGCAAACTCATTCGTCAGCAGAGCCAAATATCAACAGGACAATGATGGACATTTCTTTGGAGAGCCACATTTTTTAAACTTAAACTTCTTCTAACGCCACTTCTTCAAAATAGACTCGCCCAGGCCGTGGTATTTTGTGGAAGAGCCACACTCAAGGGGCCAAAGAGCCGCCTGTGGCTCGCGAGCCGCAGTTTGCCGACCACGGCTTTAGTACATTGCACCCACGTGGGCCGGGGCTCTCCATAGAGAATCCCAGGCCCGTCTCCTAAAGCAGATGGTTTCTCCAGCAGTTTGGGGTTATATTCTTGCTTTTCTTTATTTTCAAGTGCCCCTGACCCCACCATCCCTTTTTTCTTTAGCCTGGAGGAGGTTGACGAGGAGGGGTGGACCCCCAAGTGGGGGTGGTGAGGGCCGGAGGGGTGCAGGAAGTGGAGCTGTTATGTTTCATGTGTCTCCTGTGAAATGGTGACCTTGATAAAGTGTAGCATGGCCGGCGCATCCCTACTTGCCTTCGGAGGTCATTGAACTTCGGAGCAGCGCAGAACTGGTGGAGTTCTGACCTTAAGGCTTTGGTTATTAGGGTTCTTATTTCGTGGTACCTTCCAAATGGGCTTTTACTTTTTACCAACCGAAGTGAACCTTTTCCTGTAATAGAGGAAACCACTCGAAAGTTCCTTTTAGAAGAGCAGGTGTGGCAGTTGAAAGTGTCAACCTGAAGTTAAAAGATCACCCCAAGCCCGGTCCTAAGGCTGTCACCTTCCCTTATCGTTGACCTGTGTGCCCAGCATTCTTCCCCAAAAGGAAAACAGTCAGGGCCCTCCTCCCGGAATTCGTCTGCAGCCGCTGGTAAAAAAATATTTGCCTAACCTTTCAACTCCTTTCTGGTCTAGGCCCATTTTCTGTCTTCTGGAAAAGAGGGCTCTGTGACCTTCCCCGGGGTAAAACGGAAAATAAAGAGCCACCGCTTACAATGTGCTGTTCATCAGCCATATCTCCCTGCTGCTTCCCACGTTAAAGCAACATTTCACCTTTCATAGACTGAGTGGTGTTCAACAATTTGGTGCTTTGAAGCCACTAACCACATGAAAAACATATACTTTACACAATAGTGGGATACAAGTTTGCAATATTAAATGCGTAGGTTTCAGACAGAAACCTTCCATCTATCCTATACTGACTGGTTCCCAAATGTTCGATTCACCACATTCTTTTTTTTTTTTAATGTTTAATTTACTGTTTACACATTTTGTTCTTTTCTATTTGTTTTAGTTTTATTTTTTAAAATATATTTTATTGATTTTTTACAGAGAGGAAGGGAGAGGGATAGAGAGTTAGAAACATTGATGAGAGAGAAACATCGATCAGCTGCCTCCTGCACACCCCCTACTGGATGTGCCCGCAACCAAGGTACATGCCCTTGACCGGAATCGAACCTGGGACCTTTCAGTCCGCAGGCCGACGCTCTATCCAGTGAGCCAAACCGGTCAGGGCATCACCACATTCTTAAAACCCTGGCCGGTTAGTGTGGGTTAGGCCTGCCCGAGGAGCTCCCACCAGCTGAGACTGGGGGATCGCAGATTGACTTTAAAGTCGTTTCTGGCCGGTTTGGCTCAGCGTGTGGGCCTGCGGACTGAAGGGTCCCAGGTTCAATTCCCAGTCAGGGCACATGCCCGGGTTGCCGACTCCATCCCCACTGGGCGGCGTGCAGGAGGCAACCAATCAATGATTCTTTCTCACTATTGGTGTTTCTCTCTCTCTCCCTCGCCCTTCCTCTCTGAAATCAATCTATAATAATAAAAACATAATATGCTAATTAGACCGGATGTCCTTCTGGACAACCTTCCGGATGAAACTGGGGCTGCCAGGGAAGCCCGGGTCCCGGGTGCCAGAGGGAAGCCGGTGCCGGCAGCTGGGGTAGGAAGGCCTACTCTTGCATGAGTTTCGTGCATCGGGCCTCTAAGTAAAAATATATTTAAAAATAAAATAAAGTCGTTTCTGATACCAAGAGTTGCGAGATAGACTAACAAATCAAATAGGTAGTACCAAGCCTCGATGCTCAGAAGGGAGCTAAAAAGGATAAGCAGTGCAGCCCTGGCAGCTGTGGCTCAGTTGGCTGGGCATCCTCACCTGCACCAAAAGGTTGCTGGTTTGATTCCCTGTCAGGGCACACGCCTGGGTTGTGGGCTCCGTCCCCAGTAGGGGGTGTGCAGGAGGCAGCCAATCACTGATTCTCTCCCACATCAATGTTTCTCTCCCCCCTCCCTTCTCTCTCTAGAATATATTAAAAATATATTTTTAAAGTATAAGTAGGGCAGAAAATGCTACCAAAAATATTTTAAGGGCTGAGGCAGTTTGATAGGAAAAAATCTAAGACAAATCTCTATACATTGGAGTTTTTCTACAGTGAAAATACTTTATGAAACAACACAAATTGTTGGTTCTGTGCTACGTATTATTATAATATACTCTTAATGTTTTTATTTTGTGCTTTGTTTTGGAAGTATTAGAGTATTTACCACGTGATTTTGAGAATTATCCAGGAGTGTGTGTGTGTGTGTGTGTGTGTGTGTGTTTAGAGGCTTTTACGGGTTACACTATGTTCCCCAAAAGACATGTTCAGGCCTCACGCAGGTCCCTGTGACGGTGGCCGTGTTGGGAAGTGGGGCTGTGCAGGTTAAGGTGAGGTCCTGTTGGATTGGGGGCCCTAACTCAGTGCCTGGTGTCCTTCTGAAGCGAGCGGCATGTGTCCCAGGCAGGTGCATGGAGAATGTGGTGTGAATTCAGAGCCTGGGATTGGAGTGACGCATCCACAGGCCGGGGGTCGCCGCGGGTGGGGGCAGCCACTAGAAGCCAGTGGGTGGGCTCCGGAGAGCATGGCCGGCCAGCACCTTGACTTGGGACTCCATTCTCCAGAACTGCGAGACATACGTTTCTCCTTTAGCCGCCGTCTGTGTTCCCGTGTGCTCATTCACCTGAGAGCAAGTGACAGCCCTTTCTCTCTCTCTCTCCTGGCGGATGGGCCTGCCATCTGCCCAGCCATCCAGCCAGGCATTCGAGCATCATCGCACATGCCTCTCCTCACGGCCTCCTGCCCCTGCCCCTGCCCCTGCCCCTCCCCACCCCTCTGGGCCTCTGCAGCCCACCCTGCCCACCTGCAGCCCCCCCCCCCCCCCCGTCTCCCCACGCATCGCCCACAGCGCCGCCACTGCTGATCCTTCCGTATCCTGGTCTCCTAGTCCCGTTGCTTTCTCCGTCTCTTAAACTGACCTCTCCACGTAGTTCAAGTTACTGTTTACCCTGCAAGTGTCCAGGGAAGGTTACGTTGAGGCTGGTTTAGTGGATTTTAAAGCAGGAAAACCCAGCATCCCAAAGTTCATCGCAACAGCTTAGCTCAGGGCACGGCCCCTGCTCAGCGGCTGGCCCACAGCCTCCGACTCCTGTGCACCAGGAGGGGAGACAGCTCCTGGGTGAGGGTGAGGGTGGGCGTGAGCTGGAAGGGGACTTGGTGACGTTTATTTAGGGCCCTGGGGACTTAAGCCACAGCTTCACAGAAAAGTCAGGGTAAGTTAATGGTATTTCCAAGGGCCTTGGATTTGAGCTCCTTGAAGACAATTTCATGTAGGCATAATGTGAACTTTACTTCTAACTGTGACAATGGTAATATCTCTTCTGTAATTGATTGTATCACCAACAGTCTCAACTTTTGGGCCCCTTTTTAAATGTTTTTATTGATTTCAGAAAGGAAGGGAGAGGGAGAGAGAAACATTGATGAGAAAGAAACATCAATCGCTGCCTCTCGCACTCCCCCAGCTGGGATGGAGCCCACAGCCCGGGCATGTGCCCTGATCCGGAATCATAGGTCGGTGCTCAGCCCCTGAGCCACACCGGCCGGGCAGGCAGGCCCTTTCTGTCGAGTCAGCCAGCACACACGTCTCTGCTGGGCCCACGCCCCGTGGGCTCTCTGCCCACAGGTACCAGGCGGGGCCACGACCTCCGCTCTGGGCCTTTCTTGGGAATGAGAAGAAAGCTGGCGTCTCTTGAATTTCTTCTAAACCATCACAGAGAATGACCCGACTGCCGTTCTAGATTCCCCATTCCTAACACGTTAGGGCAGTGGTCGGCAAACTGCGGCTCGCGAGCCACATGTGGCTCTTTGGCCCCTTGAGTTTTTAGCAAAGGCCAGCCTAGGAGTACCCTAACTAAGTTAATAACAATGTACCTAACTATATAGTTTAAGTGTAAAAAATGTGGCTCTCAAAAGAAATTTCAGTCGTTGTACTGTTGGTATTTGGCTCTGTTGACTAATGAGTTTGCCGACCACTGGCTAGGGTACTGGCCTGTGGAAACGGTTTGAGGGAAAACTTCTGAACCCTCGCCTCCTGTCACCCCGTCCTTGGGCGTCACTGCTCTCCTGCCCGCCCGGCCGGCCGTGGGCTGTGCTCCTGCTGTTTGAAGAAGCCTGGACCTTGTTCCTCTGGGGCCGGGAGTGTGGATAAAGCAAGCGATGTGCACGGTTCTGTTGTTGAAAGGCTGGATGGAGTCACCCGGGTTTCAGGGATGGTGGCTCTCGCACAACAGGCCGGTCAGGTAGCGCTGTGCCACACGTGTTCTTCCTTGTAATTCCCCTCAGGGCTTCCAAGCAGAGTGGAGGGAGATTCGGCCATACGGATGGACCCCTGGTGGTGATGGGTGTGCCTCCTAGAGAAACAAGCCCTGTGTGGCAGGACTTAGCGAGCTTGTCTTTTGCTTCCTGCTCCCTCTCTTCTGTGCTGTGTTCTTGGCACTTAAGAAGTCTTAAAAAGCACTCTTCATAAAGTGCTAATGGATTATGGATGAGAATGTACTTTAGAGGGAAGTCTATCGTTTGCAAATGAATTTTTAATCACGCAGGAAAGACATTGGGACTTATAAACAAAGCATCTGTTTCCATTAAAAACATCGCGATCTGCAGCGTCCTCGGTGTAAGTCCTGCTCTCGGTCCGTCCTTCCCGCTGTCAGCACAGGGTCCTCCCGGCTGCATGCCATCTCCGCTCCGCTGGGGCGTGTGCAGGTCTGTTCTTCAGAGCAGGCAACTCCGATTGGACAAAGCCCATCTTCCTTGAAGACCAGATCATAAGCTCTCTGGGGTGGGGTGGGGGGGTTGCTGAGGCGGCTTTCTGTCCATCGCGCTGTGCATGGTTCCCAAACACAGCTCCAGGGAACCCAGAGAGCCCTATGTGATTCCGTGTGAGGGGGATGTACTTCCCTCTCCGTTACAGAATGTGGTGCATAGGAAACCCCACTTAAAGCCATAGTGGATCCTGTTCCTCATGGTGGAAGGCACAGCCTTTCCCATCCTAACAGCATGAATGCGACTGGAGAAAGACCTGGTTCGCAGACAGCATAGTCCGCCTAGAGGGCACACGGCGTCCTTCAAGGATTGATGTGCCTGAAGTCCGTCACGGCCCGGGCAGAGGGCTGCACAGGCTTCGCTCCCGGAGCTGGGGCCGCTGCGCCCGCTGGGGATGGCCTGGTACCTGGAGAGAGAACGTGATGATCAGATGGAGGTGACAGATGGAAAAGACAGGCTTTGGGCGCCCCTGTGGGGACTGTGCTGAGCCCAGACACAGCCTGGGGCCCTGGGGCTGGCATGTTACTGTGCTGACAGGTGTATCAGGTGATCTGAATCCGTGGTCAGCAAACATTCAAATGCCTGGCTATGGTGGTGAAGTAAATATTTGTTAAATGAACACCCCTGGTTCTACAGCCAGGCTCACCAGCCTTCTACTAATGGGCTCTATACGATCAAACAAATAGTACGCTCCACTGACTCTGCTGTCTTTGCCCTCCCTTCCCCTATTCTACCCGCCTCCCCAGGTCCCATGCTCTCCTGCTGCCACACCTTCCTTCCCTCCTCCGCCAACATGTCAGCGAGGTTGCTGCTGCCTCATTCCCCCCAGCCCGGGTACCAAACGTTTGTCATGTGAAGCTCAGGTCATCGTACGTCCTGTGCTCTAACTCCTCACTGCGTTACCTGGTGGTCACTCCTTATGCTGCAGGTCACCGGGCTCCTAGTCTTGCTGGCCACCCACCTGCTCCCTGACCTGCTCCATCAGCAGCTCTAACCTCCACTAACTCTCAAGCCCTTGACCTCCCTCCCAGTGGGTGTCGGGGAGGAGGAGGTGCCCGAACGAAGACACTCCCTCTCAGCGGGGGACCTGAGCTGCGCCCACTGTCCTTCCCCCTTCTCCTCTTCTCGGAGGAAAGGTCTCTCCCTGTCGGAGGCTGGCCCTGCCTTCCCCCGTGGCCTCCCCCCCCCCCCCCCCGCCCCGGGGTCAGCGCCCATCACCCTCCCTTCCTTTTGCGCTGGTAGCTCCTGTGTCTGCCGTGCGCCTTGCGCCCTCCGGGACCCTCTGCTCTCCTTCCCACCACAGCCCAGCTTCTCCTAAGAGTGGCCCGTCCTCCGTCTGCAGCGTCTTCCTTGTTCTGCGGCTGCCTGCTCCCCACCTCCCGGGAGGGTGGTTTCCCCGGGGTGCTGAGGGTCCCTTGGATGCGGCAGCCTTTCTTTTTTTTTATTCAGAGAGGAAGGGAGAGAGAGAAACATCCATGATGAGAGAGAATCATGGATCGGCTGCCTCCTGCACGTCCCACACTGGGGATCGAGCCTGCAACCTGGACATGTGCCCTGACCGGGAATTGAACCCTGACCTCCTGGTTCATAGGTTGACGCTCAACCACTGAGCCACGCCGGCCGGGCAGGACACTGCACCTTATCTTACCTAGCTTCCCTTTTCAGGGTCAGCCCTCATAAGAACGCCCCCCGAGTCTCCACCATGTTAGCTCCTGGGTATTTAAGCATGATCTCTAACTATGTCATTCTGCCGCATGGATTCCCCGTCAGGATCTTTAGTGTTTCTTATCTCGGTGGCTGGCGTCACAAACCGGCTTGCTCCCTGAGCCAGAAACCAGGACGCCGCCTCAGCTGAGGCCACGGTCCCTGCCATCAAGGCCATCCACCTTGGCTTCCGGTCTGACCTTTGAAACCTTGAAAGCAAAAGCCTGTGGGAGCAGCTGGGAAGGCAGAGGTCAAAGGTCATCTCATGTACCAGCTGGGCCTTCATTTCCTTGGAGCCCCAGGTCCTGCTGCACAAACCCGCCCCGCCCCGCCCCGCCCCGCCCGTTCCCTGCTGTCAGGGCGGAGGTCTCGTGCCTGCAGCGCCCGCTCCTGCTTTATGCTTCCCATCTGCTCTGCTCTGGGACGGAGAGGTCGCCTGCAACGACTTTCTCCAGAACGTTTTCGTCTTGGATCCTCCTACCATTACACACTGACGCCCCGCCTTCCCTCCCAGCCCGGCACCCCCTCCCGCCTCTGTCTCTGAGTGTGAGGACCTCTAGGTCCCCCTGGTAAGTGGGCCGGCTCATTTCCATTTAGCACCGTGTCCTCAGGGTTCATCCGGGTGCCCGTGTGTCAGAACCTGTCTCCGTTTTAAGGCTGAGTCATAGGACATTGTATGCACAGACCATATTTTGTTTCTCTGTCCCTCGATGGCTACTTGCGTTGCTTCCTTCCTGTGGCTGCTGTGAATAATGCTGCTATGAGCATGGGGTGGCCTGCTTTTAAAACGGGCAATGAGAAGCATACGGCTGTTGGTATTTTTAAATGCTAACAATTCTTTCTGATGGCACTATTCTGTAATTGTAATTGCCTGTAGTCACTGGAAAATCATTTGAGGTGGAATAGACTTAATCTTTGAGCGATGATGTAGTTCTTAAGAAACAAGTCAAAGCTAAGCATCACAGAGAAATAGCCTGTTTGGGGTCCACTGGGGGAGAGGAGGGGGCAGGCTAGAGAGGGCTCGGTTTGGTCTGGAAAGGGAGTGGGGTGGCCGGGGCGGGAGGGAGGCGGGCATGGGGAGCAGGGCCACAGTGAGCCGGCAGCGGGGGGCTGGGAGGGCCGGGGTCACAGTGGGGTGGGAGCAGGGTTGGCGCTGCACTCCAGGCTGAGCAGAACTCGGGTTTTTTGCTAACAGGAAAGGCAGAATGGGTCACCACGCAGTGCAGGCCGCCGATGCTGCGCCAGGCTAACTCACTCCCGTTCTGGAAGCCCTTACTTCCGTTTTATGGAAAACAATACCCCCAGTTAAATGCAGTGCTCTGTTTAAAGAAGCAGCGAAGAACTCTGTCTGGCCCGGCCGGTGTGGCTCAGTGGTTGAGCGCCGACCTATGAACCAGAAGGTCACGGTTCGATTCCCGCTTGGGGCACAGGCCCGGGTGGCGGGCTCGATCCCCAGTGTGGGGCGTGCAGGAGGCAGCCGATCCAGGATCCTCTCTCATCATGGATGTCTCTCCCCCTCTCCCTTCCTCTCTGAAGTCAATAAAAACAGATGTATATATTTAAATTATTTAAATAACCTGTTTTAAGGTTGTTTTTCACGGTCTCTTTGTTTTCCAGATTTCCTGTTTAAGTTCCTGGTTATTGGAAATGCAGGAACTGGCAAGTCGTGCCTGCTTCATCAGTTCATTGAGAAAAAATGTAAGTGACCTTGAACCTCAGTGTCCACGAATGTCTTCCAGGCACACGCTCCTGTTCCGCTCCTTTACAGCCTAACTTCTGAGTGTGTTTTTCAGGAAAGAAGTCATAGTTTAAAACACTTGAAAATAACATTAAGTTTGTTATCAAACTTTCTGTAAGATGACTGACTTTTTATCACGTTAGCATTCCAGTTTTATTCATTTACAGTTGAGTGTGCGAAACAGCTTATTAATGTATTATTTTCCATACAAACACCTGTCACCCTACCTCTGCCCCCCTTGTGTGAGACCCCTCGGTGAGGGGTAAAGTGGAGGGAGGGAGACAGCGTGGGTGAGAAGAGGGGGGTAAAGTGGAGGGAGGGAGACGGCGTGGGTGAGAAGAGGGACTGCGTGCTGTGTTTCAAACAGTGCGTGCTTATCAGCCGACGGCTGAAATGAATGGCTGCGTGAAGGGCATTCTCCATGGGTTAACCCTTGACCTCAGTGCGGCTTGCTTCCTGTAAGCCTGCTTCCGTAATGTTCTAAACTGGAATGTCTTGTTCTTTTTCTTTTCCAGTCAAAGATGACTCCAATCATACCATAGGAGTGGAATTTGGTTCCAAGATAATAAATGTTGGTGGTAAATACGTGAAGTTGCAGATATGGGATACAGCGGGCCAAGAGCGATTCAGGTAGCTCTCTCTAACGTGATGGAAATGTTTGAAGGCTGCATTAGAAATGATCAGTTACTATATTCTCCTCATCTGTGGGCCCCCAGCCCCCGTGCTCAAATGTCAGGGACTTCACCTCGGGAAGCTTTAAGAAACAAGTGGAAAGTCAGTTTCTCTCCCGCAACATCAGTTTCTTTTCTTTTTTTCTTTAATATATCTTACTGATGTCAGGGAGGAAGAGGGAGAGAAACATCCATGATGAGAGAGAACCATGAATCGGCTGCCTCCTGCACACCCCACACTGGGGATGGAGCCCGCAACCCGGGCCTGTGCCCCGACCGGGAATCGAACCGTGACCTCCTGGTTCCTAGGTGGACGCTCACCCACTGAGCCACACCGGCCGGGCGCAGCATCCATTTCCTAAAGGGTCCGTTGAAGTCTGTTTCGAGGCAGTGCACCTTTTAGAGAGTGACTTGTCCGCCTGCGTCCCCACCCCCGTCGTTCCTGTGACCCATTGCAGACAGAAGCACAGCTCCTCATGTGTTTAGATGTCTGAGCCGTGTCTCCTAAAGCGGCGCCTGGCTGAGTTTGCCAAGCCCAGGGGGTGCTTTTGAGCAGGAAGGCGGTGCTCGGTCCAGGTCTCGGCTGGTGCGAGTACACGCGTGTGCCTCTTTCAGGTCTGTGACCAGAAGCTACTACCGAGGCGCTGCCGGGGCCCTGCTCGTCTATGACATCACCAGGTAACGCAGCCCACCCGGGGGAGAGGGAGGGCGCCCGGTCCGGGCGCACCTGCGCAGGGGTGCTGTGTGCTATGCCGGGTCCCGCGGCCGTGGGGCGGGGAGTCAGAAGCCCTTGGCCCTTTCACCTGGGGCCGCGGAGGCTGGAGCAGCCCGGCCAGGACTGCCCCGTAACGGAGGGTGCTGGTCAGGGCCAGAGAGCATCACTGTGTTTCTTAACGCGGTGCTTTGACACTTCCCCGGAGGTTCTCGAGTGCAGCCTCACCTGGGTAAATGGTTAACAATACGTTTTTTCATGTTTATTGATGTCAGGGAGGAGGGGAGAGGGAGAAGCGTGGATCGGCTGCCTCCTGCAAGCCCCCTACTGGGGATCAAGCCCACAACCCCAGCTCTTGACCGGAATTGAACCTGGGACCCTTCAGTCGGCAGGCCGACGCTCTATCTACTGAGCCACACCGGCCAGGGCTATTAGCAACACTTGACATTGACCGAGGTTGAGGGTGCAGGCTGTGGCTCTGATCGCCTGGCAGCTGATCCCCGTTCTGGTCACGTGTGGCGTCCTCAGATGAGGTCTCCAGCTCCCTGTCTGTCAAGTGGGGTGATGATGATGGTGTGGTCCCCGTGGGGTTACTGGGCAGCTCAGTCAGTCAATACAAAGCTCTGGCACATGAGGATCCAGGCTGCACTGTCCTATGCACCTGTCATCCACACATCAGTGACATGACATGAAAAGTCAGCTCCTTGGTCTCACTCGCCCCATGTCCAGTGCTCGGGAGCCGCGGCGGTGCAGGTGCTAGGACTCACCTGTCCTGCAGAGCCCTCACGGCCGGGGTGGCCTCGGGGCTGCTGGCACGGCCTCAGACACCTGTCACCACGCTGCCCCCGGGTCTTCCTGGGGAGGAACTTGCCCACCGGAGGGCGCCCCTCTAGTGGCACAGGCCTGTCTGTGTGGGAACGAGGCGCGCCGCCCCGGCCTGACCCACCCCACTTACCCGTGGCGACAGGCGCAGCTTGCCAGAGCGTGAGGGCTGAGGCCATCACACGCGCCAGGAGGAGCCCCCGCACAGCGCCACAGCGACCGGCTCCCCACAAAGGCCGCTGTCACGGCAGCAGGAGGGGTCCGTGGCCCAGGAGCCCCATCAGCATTTGCAACGTGAAGGATGGACGAAGGAGCATCTCCTTGTGCACCTTCGCGGGGCAAACAGCACAGCGGTCATTTCCCGGAGGCAGCAATGCGAACCTGTGGGGTGGGGGTGGGGGCGGGGGCAGGGGTGGGGGCCCGGGCCGCCGGGTTGTCTGGTACCTGGAGGTGCCGGCGCTCCCCGGCACGGTGGCGCAGTGTGAGTGTGTGAACGCCCGGAAGAGTTGCTAGTTTATAAAATACATGTATTATTCTCACAATCTTATGTTACGCAGCCGAGAAACCTACAATGCGCTTACTAATTGGTTAACAGATGCCCGAATGCTCGCCAGCCAGAACATCGTGATCATCCTCTGCGGGAACAAGAAGGACCTGGACGCGGACCGGGAAGTGACTTTCTTAGAAGCCTCCAGATTCGCTCAAGAAAATGGCAAGTGACCTTTGACCTATGACTGCTTCTCTGATGGCAGATGTGGGGGTAATAGCATTGCTTTCAGCTTAAAGTAGCTCCTGGGGTTTTAAGATGGAACTTTATTTCGGAAAAGCAGACCTTCCAGTGTTTGTACAGATGGAGACGTTCTTAGCCTGTTTCCACAGTATTGCATCTGCCGGTGAAGTTACTACGATGATAAAGGCAAATGTGTTCCTGTTGCCAGGACCTTTCAATGTTACAGGTCTTGGTTTAAAGTAAAACTGATAACAAAATTCTTAAAGGCTCTGATTAGATGATGGCATGTTTTTAATGTAGTTTGACCCTAAGATGGTGAAGTATCGGATCACATCCATGTTTCCCTCCCTCCCTCCCTCCCTCCCACTCTGTCTGAAAAGCCATGGAAAAAACATACTCATGTGAGGATTTTAAAAAGATAGAAAGGAGGACATCGGCCATCACGAGCTCATAAAGAAGCTGGTTAGAAATACAGAAGCTTAGACGTGGAGGCTCGGGGGATTTAGATGTCATCTAAGGCACCTCTTCCCACGTGAGGAAATGTGGCTCCAGAGGCTGAGGTTCTGCCCGAGCTCGGGCCGCTGTCTGCTGGCCTGGGGCCGCTCTGTGCAGAAGTGGGAATTGGTCCAGGACCTCCTCATGGTCAGAATGACAAACTGCAGTGTAGCCCCCAAACGTAAACACTTGCACATTATATCTGGGGTGCCATAAAGCTCACTGGAGAAGGAAACTGTTCCCTATCTGTATGCACAGCGGGCCGGGTCAGCCAGCCTGGTCCTCGCCTCGCAATGGCTTGCTCTTCGCCCACAGATGTAGGTGCTGGTCCCCGATGCCAGTGCTTCTCAGAAAGGGGTAGGCTCCATCTAACATTGAGAAACATATTGGCACTTACTGGTTTCATACTTACAGAACTAAAGGCTTTAGGTAACAAATGGCAGTCCGCCTGCTACCCTGGGGACACTGAACAGACTTAGGATTGAGTAAGTCTGATCGTCTCCTAAACGTGGCTGTGCGTCTTGTCTCCTGTCCCTTTTAGAGCTGATGTTTTTGGAAACAAGTGCCCTGACGGGGGAGAACGTGGAAGAGGCCTTCGTTCAGTGCGCAAGGAAAATACTTAACAAAATCGAATCAGGTAACTCCATGGGCCAGGCTCCGTGGACACGTGGGTTGTTGCCACAAATAATGCTGCGCGAATGACCTCGTATCAGTCACTCCACGTGTGTGAATGCCTGTAGGGCAGGCTCCCAGGGGACTTGCTGGGTCGGGCACCCTAAGCTTCTGGGATGCAGGGAAAGGCCGCCACTCCTCCTGTCGGGGCTACAGCAGCTGCGCCCTCCCCACCACGGGCCGGGAATGAGAGGGCTCCTTTCACTAAGCCCTGCCGGGGGGTGGTCAGACTTGGTGTCATTCTGCCAGCCTGATAGGTGAAAAGGGACGTCTTTGCAGTTTAATTTCACATTACCTTACCTCTGTATGCATAATATAGTCGCATGAATTCCAAATTCAGCAAGTGCCCAGAAAGGGTACAGGGACAGTCCCCCTCCACTGCTGCCCGCCCCCCTTGCCTGCCGTCTGAAGTCAGCCATTATTACCGGTTCTCTGCCTTCAGACATTTATCCCTGGGCAAGTAAGCTTGTATGTATACGTCCTCCTCTAGGAGAAACAGTGGTGTGTGTGCATGCATGGATACTTGTTCCCGAGTATGTTTTGGGGATCACAGAAGCAAAACCCTTTTTTAAAGACTTGCTGTTCCGCAGGTGAGCTGGACCCGGAAAGGATGGGCTCAGGCATCCAGTACGGAGACGCGGCCTTGAGACAGCTGCGCTCGCCGCGCCGCTCACAGGGCCCGGGCGCTCAGGAGTGCGGCTGCTAGACGCAGCTGGAGGCAGAGGTAGGTGCCCACGCACGGTCCCTGCGGGCCCTCCCCCCGCACCCTGTTCCCGGCCTGGGCTTCCACACGTGCTGCACGCAGCGACTGTTACACGCCTTTTGCAGCCACATGTGGGAAGGAGGGGTGGTTGCATCATTGAGTGTTAGATATTCTCAGGCGTGGAATACTCCTCCTTCTCAAGCTCACATGGGACAGTCACCAAAATAGACCACATTCTGGGCTATAAAACACACATTAACATATTTAAAAGAAAATAAACCATACAGTGTCTATTCTCGGACCACTGAATAAACTACAAGTCAGTAATAGAAGGATAACTGGGAAATCCCAAATACATGGAAATTAAACAACATACTTCTGAAGAAATCGTGTTAAAAGAGAAATCTCGAGAATTTTTAAAATATTTTAAACAAAAAATATTTTTAAACCAAATGAAAATCAAAACATAACATAAAAATTGGGGGGATGCAGCAAAAGCAGTGCTTTGAGGGGAATATATAGCATTGAATGCATATATTAGAAAAGCTCTAAATACAGTCCCCTACGTGCACACAGAAACGTAGGAAAAAAGAGCAAATTAAACCCTAAGTAGGCAGAAGAAATAATTAGAACAGAAATTAATGAAATTAACACTAAAATCAGTAGAGAAAAATCAACAAAACCAAAGCTAAGGGATAATAAAATCAGTGAGCTTCTAGCCAAGCTAAGAAAAAAAGAGGGTAAATTGCAAATATCCAATGTGAAAAAGGAACATCGCTAAGCAGATCCTGTGGACATTAAATGGAAAACTCTGAACAACTGTACATCCAATTTGATGAGCTAGATGAAATAGACCAATTCCTTGAAAGACGCAATTTGTCAAAACTCATATGAGAAGAAATACTATCAGAATAGGCCTATATATCTATTAAAGAAATTGAGCCAATAATTAATAACCTTCCAAAACAGAAAGCATCCGGCCCAGATGGGATAACTGGTGAATTCATTGAAGGGAGAAGTGACACAGATTTCCTAGTCCCTTTCATAGGCATATGCAGATGAAATGCTCATTAACTCGCTCTATGAAGCCAGCATTGCCTCATTCCAAAACCAAAGACATTACAAGAAAATTACAGACCAATATCTCACATGAACACAGATGCACAAATCCTCAAAAAAAAAAATTTAGCAAATTAAATCCAACAGTGTACAAAAAGAATCACATACCACCTCTCAGTGGGGTTATCTGGTGCCAGGCTGTTCGCGTTCCACAATCTGGGACTTCCCGAGGTGCTCGCGCTGGAGGGAAGGAAGGGGCGGGAGTTGCCGGGGGTGTCAGACAGTCTTCTGCCTTCGGGTCGGGTGAGGCGGCTTTCTGGGGTGAATTGAAGTCTAAATGAATGTACCTGTTGCTAAAATAGGAGGCTCATTTGTCAAATTCGCAAGTGGAGACTTTAACTTTGTAAAATATGTTTTATGGATTTCAGAGAGGGAGGGGGGGGAGAGAGAGAGAGAAACATCAGTAATGAGAGAATCCTTGATGGCTGCCTCCTGCACACACCCCCACTGGGGATAGAGCCCACAACCCCGGCATGTGCCCTGACTGGCATTGAACTTGACCTCCTGGTTCATAAGTCGACACTCAAGCACTGAGCCTCACTAGCCAGCAAGATTTTAACTTTAAAGCTTCCTCTTTTTCCCATTTACCTCAGTGGACTTTTTACAGATAGTCAACATTAGGAGTAGTGAACTGCTTGTTTGTACATTGATAGTTATGCATATTTCTAAATTGTTCTTCATATTTTTTAGGTGTTCGGACAGTGGTATTTGGGAAACAATTGTTGGAGCTTGAAGAAGGAGTGTTTTGTTTTTTTTTTACCACCATCCTTTTCTACTTTATGCAGAAGTAGATCTTTGTGCGGAAAAGAAATGATTGGGTGTTACCTTAGCCTGTAATGTGCACAGCAAACCGCGTGGTAAATGGACAGTGCCATTGATGTGTACATGTATGTAACTGTCCTGTTCCATGGCTTCCCTTTCCCCTGGGGTGAACCCTGGCTATGTACTGTATATACCCGAGCCCCCGTGTCCCTACAGCATGGTATCTCATGTATGATATAATAGAATGTTACACTAAATGCGGTCCAATATTTTATTTTTTGTAATCATATGACCTAAAGCCTGCTGGTGTGAGTTGCTTTACCATCACGCTGGCTGTGTCCCTTGGTGGGTGATGTTCATGACCTGCTCGACTCGGCGGCGGTGGCCAAGGCAGAGCCGGTTCATTCCATTTGCCGCGGTCCCCGGGGCGTCACGGGGCCTCGCTGGGAACGCTGCTCAGTGGTTACTCACGTACCGAAATAAAGTCCAAGTGGAGTTTTCCTACGAACCCAACTGTCCGCACTCTGTTGATTTTAAAGCATCTCATCCGGATCCATTCAGAAGGGAGGCCGAGTCCCTGCGGTTCTGGGCACTGTGGCCCACACCCCGAACCCGGGCCCGTCACCAAACACGTCTGCTCAGCGGAGGGTGATGGGCAGGCTGGCCCCCGGGCCCGTCCCCTGCTCTCCCTGCCGGAAACCACCCTTGGCTGCTGTGGATTCGGCGTTCGGGCCTCACTGCCCTTCCCAAGCCCGTTACTGTCCCGGGTTCCTCTTAAGGAACCACTCCATCAGGATATTAAAGGGATTCCACTGAGAAATTCCTCGCCGTGTGCTGAATGCTTCAACGCCTCAGTACAGTCATTAAGTCCACACGCAGGTAATCCATGCCAGGGTTACAGAAGTACAACGTATAAGGCACTGCAAAGACTTGTTCTAATACGTTAAACTGTCCGTTAAAAAGCCTATAAATAGAACTTTTCTCTCAAGTGACACACAGCAGGACCTGAAGCTCCCCCGATGTGTTCTTCCACTTGACCGGTCCCAGCTGACTTTCATGGCCCTGGGCTGCCGGCGGCTTTGCCGTTTGGGTTTATTGACAGAGTGCGGGGCAGGACCCGGGAAGTGACCTGCGTAAAACATCAGCACGCGTCTGTCTGATGTCTCCCTTTTGCTTTTAAAAAGCCTGAGTATTCTGCTCTATAAGCGAGTCCAGGGGGACTGCACACGCATTCCACATCCTCTGACCAATAAAAGTTGCTGGATCCCTGACCGGGGGTTCTCGGTGAAAGCTTTTAGGGGGGAGGGGAGCTGAGGGGATTGGCCAGCACAGGGCTCCGGACACCAGGGGCATGTCCTGCAAATACTCAGTTCCCACACTGTCCACCTGGGGGCAGTATCGGACCCCACAGGTTGAGGGATAAGTCTGCGCACACCCGCCCCCCAACCCCAACACATTTAAGGGGCCAACCACAAGCGTCCAGTTGTTCCCTGTGCTGACCCCCGGTCCATAAATCCCCGTTCCCACACCCCCTCCTTGGGTGCAGTGCATCAGCTAGAGCAGCTCACAGGAACTGACCCGTCTCGGGAAGACAGGGAGCTGGGGAAGCTGTCAGCCATCACTCTAAGGCAGGGGCCCTCAAACTCTTTAAACAGGGGCCAGCTCACTGTCCCTCAGACCGTGGGAGGGCCGGACTAGAGTTTAAAAAAAAAACTATGAACAAATTCCTATGCGCACTGCGGGCCCGGGACGCGTCGGCTGCTAAGCAGGACAGGCAGCGGCACCCGGCGGGCCGGATCCATGTCCTCGGCGGGCCGCATGTGGCCCGCGGGCCGTAGTTTGAGGACCCCTGCTCTAAGGTGAGCAGATGTTGCCGGGCCCGCGGGGCTCAGGGGTTGAGCATCGACCTAGGAACCAGGAGGTCACAGTTCCATTCCGGGTCGGGGCACATGCCCGGGCTGTGGGCTCCATCCCAGTGGGGGGCGTGCAGGAGGCAGCCGACCCATGATTCTCTCTCATCACGGATGTTTCTCTCTCCCTTCCTCTCTCTGGAACCAATAAATATACACCTCTTTTTAAAAAGGAAGCCGTTTTTTCTATAAGCGGCAGCCCACAGGCTGTGAGCACCGTGGTTAGGAAGCAGCCGCAGGGAACCCCTGGGACATCAGGAAAGTGGGGCGTGGGGCGTCCTCCGCGGAGGGCGTGGGGAGCAGAAGCGCTGGCGGCCTGAGCTGAACAGACCTGATGAGCTTCAGCTGCTTTCACTGTCGGTTTAACAGGCTTGTTAGCATGTTATTCCTGAGAAAACCCGAGTCCTTTTTTACATGTAAATTCGGCTATTTTATTTATTTAATCCTCATCCAAGGATTTTCTTACTGATTTTAGAGAGAGGGCAGGAAAGAGAGAGAGAAGGGGGGAGCAATGTGAGAGAAACATCGCTCGGTTGCCTCCCGTACATGCCCCCACCTGGGATTGAACCCGAAACCCTTTGGCATAAGGTACAACGCGCCCACCCACAGAGCCACCGGGCCAGGGGCAGAAGGTCAGTCTTTACAGTGAAGTTTCAGGGTTTTTATACCTTCCTACCCCCAAATCTCAGCACTTGAAAAATGGTAATAGTCACAGCGCGCTCCCAGCCAGGTTCAAGACCTGGCCAGGTGCAGCCTGCTCCCGCTCCCACCCCCACCCCTGGGCCCCACCCCCACCCCCGGGCCCCAGTCTGGCCTAAGGATCACCAGTTTGGAACCTTCCGGGGGGCGAGGGGGGGCCCAGGAAGAGTGGGGATGTAGTTTATGTTTGTCCCGTGTCTTCTCTAGGATTTTAAAAGACAACCAATACATCCCTGCCTCCGGGAAACGAGGAAAACGGGTCCCTTACCGGACGGATGGCTCATGGGAAGAGGCAGGAGCTCAGAATCGTCCCACGGAGGAGATGCGCAGGGCGAGGTGTGGGCGAGGCGCAGAGCCTCCGCGCCCCCCTCCAGGGGCACCCCTCTCCCCAACCTCCGCTCCACCACCCCGCTCCGTTCCCAACACCACCCTTTTTGGGTGCGATGGATTAAGTCGTTGCTCATTGGCTGTGGAGCTCAACCTCCAGCCCCTGTTCCCGCCCCGGAAGTGGGAGGGCAGGAAGGAAAGCTCCATCCTCCAATCACAGGCCGGCTCCCAGGCATCCCGCCCCCATCCTCAGGTGCCAGCCAGCATCACCGCATTAGCATACACAGGTGTGTTCCAAAGGGATGGGTGGGCCCTGGCCGGTTTGGCTCAGTGGATAGAGCGTCGGCTTGTGGACTCAAGAGTCCCAGGTTCGATTCTAGTCAAGGGCATGTACCTTGGTTGCGGCCACATCCCCAGTGGGGGGTGTGCAGGAGGCAGCTGATGTGCAGGAGGCAGCTGATCGAATTTCCTCTCTCATTGATGTTTCTGTTTGTGACTATCCCTCTCCCTTCCTCTCTGTAAAAAATCAATAAAATATGTTTAAGGAAAAAAAAAAAGGGCTTGTTGGACACTCCTTTCAACTTTGTGGCTCTCAGGAATGGAGAGCAAGCGACCAAATACTGTATCTGTGGCTCTCTCTGCATTCCCAGGGTTCCAGATGTCCTCCTGGCATTCCCTCTCTCTCTCTCTTTTTTTTTTTTTTTTTTTTTTTTTTTTTTAAATTAGTGGATGATTTTTAACTATCTTTTTTTTTTTTTTTTTAATATATTTTATTGATTTTTTACAGAGAGGAAGGGAGAGGGATAGAGAGTTAGAAACATCGATGAGAGAGAAACATCGATCAGCTGCCTCCTGCACACCTCCTACCGGGGATGTGCCCGCAACCAAGGTACGTGCCCTTGACCGGAATCGAACCTGGGACCTTTCAGTCCGCAGGCTGACGCTCTATCCACTGAGCCAAACCGGTTTCGGCATGGCATTCCCTCTCTTTTGTCTAAATTGCATCCTTTGCCCGGCCGGCTTTGCTCAGTGACTGAATGTTGACCAATGAACCAGGAGGTCACAGTTCCATTCCCGGTCAGGGCACATGTGGGGGTTGCCAGCTTGACCCCCAGCCGATCAATGATTCTCTCTCATCATTGATGTTTCCATCTCTTCCTCTCCCTTCCTCTCTGAAACCAATAAAATAAAAAAATTTACAATAGCTAAGATCTGGAAACAGCCTAAGTGCCCATCAGCAGAGGAGTGGATTAAAAAACTGTGGTACAGCCGAAACCGATTTGGCTCAGTGGATAGAGCGTCGGCCTGCGGACTGCGGACTGAAGGGTCCCGGGCTCGATTCCGGTCAAGGGCATGTACCTTGGTTGCGGGCACATCCCCAGTGGGAGGTGTGCAGGAGGCAGCTGATCGATGTTTCTCTCTCATCGATGTTTCTAGCTCTCTATCCCTCTTCCTTCCTCTCTGTAAAATAGCAATAAAATATATTTTAAAAATAAAAATAAAAAAAAATAAAAAACTGTGGTACATCTACACAATGGAATACTACGCCGCTATAAAAAAAGAAGGAACTTTTACCATTTGCAACCGCATGGATGGAACTGGAGAGCATTATGCTAAGGGAATAAGCCAGTCGGAGAAAGAGAAACATCACATGATCTCACTCATATGTGGGATATAATGATCAACATAATTTGATGAATAAGAATAGATTAATCTAGAGACAAATGGCAGGGGAGGGGGGTTAGAGAGCAACCAAAGACCTTGTATGCATGCATATTAGCATAACCAATGGACACAGACTCTGTGGCGGTGGCGGCTTGCTCAGGGTGGGAGTGGCTGGGGGGGGGGGGGCTCAATTGGGGGAAAAGGAGACATATGTAAAACTTTAGACCAGGGGTGCTCAAACTTTTTAAACAGGGGGCCAGTTCACTGTCCCTCAGACCGTGGGAGGGCCGGACTGTAGTTTAAAAAAAAAAACTATGAACAAATTCCTATGTGCACTGCGGGCCTGGGACGCGTCGGCTGCTAAGCAGGACAGGCAGCGGCACCCGACGGGCCGGATAAATGTCCTTGGCGGGCCGCATGTGGCCCGCGGGCCATAGTTTGAGGACGCCTGCTTTAGACAATAAAAAAATAAAGTTTAGCCGAAACCGGCTTGGCTCAGTGGATAGAGCGTCAGCCTGCGGACTGAAAGGTCCCAGGTTCGATTCCGGTCAAGGGCACGTACCTTGGTTGCGGGCACATCCCCAGTGGGGGGTGTGCAGGAGGCAGCTGATCGATGTTTCTCTCTCATCGATGTTTCTAACTCTCTATCCCTCTCCCTTCCTCTCTATAAAATATCAATAAAATATATTTAAAAGAAAGAAAAAAAAGAACATCTTCACCTGTTCCTTTAAAGCAGCTCATCTGGCTGTCAATGCTCCACGTTTCCCTTTACCTGTGTTCCTGGGGGACGTTTCACTGGGTATAGAATTCTGAGTTGACCGTTCCCTGCTTTCAGCACTTACTTTGCACGTGCCGTGTCCTCCTGGCCTCCTTGGATGAATAAACTCCCCGTCCTTGGAAACGCCGTCTCCCTGTAGGTAACCTTTCCT
The DNA here is from genome assembly GCF_963455305.1 of Plecotus auritus. Classification (NCBI taxonomy): domain Eukaryota; kingdom Metazoa; phylum Chordata; class Mammalia; order Chiroptera; family Vespertilionidae; genus Plecotus; species Plecotus auritus. The sequence continues at coordinate 3,741,946 of NC_137780.1, forward strand.
TTTTCTCTCGTTGTGTTCACATTGCCCTGTCGTTTCCAACCGTTTGTGATGGTTCTGGGACCGGCTGTGATGCCTCCCGGCTCACTCCGCTGGCTCAGGAGGTTCCCGCCATGGTGTCTGCAGATGGTTTCCAGGCAGGGACTCTCTCTCTCCTCCTGAAACTCTCTGCTGTCTTCTTTCCCTCCATGCAGATGGGATGATGGGCATGGCGCTGCATCTTCCTTGCATCATCTCCATTCTTTCACTGAATCTGCCCAGGGAGGCTTTCATCTGTCATGGAATTTCCCGTTGGTTCTACTGTCTTACTGGTAAGTTCTATTTTAACACTTATTCCAAGGGTTTGTGATTGCTCCTTGGAACTTAATCGCATGGCCTCCTCCACGTCTATGAGGGCGTCTATGACCTTTCCCATGAGAGCTACGTTCACGGTTCTTTGTGGGCTGAGTCATCGGGGATTGTATCCTTGGCATTTCTTTTTATTGTTATTATTGATTTTTTTACACAGAGGAAGGGAGAGGGATAGAGAGTTAGAAACATCGATGAGAGAGAAACATCGATCAGCTGCCTCCTGCACACCCCCTACTGGGGATGTGCCCACAACCAAGGTACATGCCCTTGACCGGAATCGAACCTGGGACCCTTGAGCCCGCAGGCCGACGCTCTATCCACGGAGCCACACCGGTGAGGGCTATCCTCGGCATTTTGAGTGTGACATGAAGAGATGCATGCAAGTCCTAGGGAGAAAGTGGGCCACCAGTTCTGTGGGTGTTGGTTCCAATGTCAGTTCAGCTTTCAAGGCCCAGGGCTACTGAGATCAGCCCCAGGTGTACCCCAGGGGTCAGCCCAGGCCTCCGGGGTTTGGTATGCTCATTAGGATCAGCTCCACAGGTGAGAGGTATGAGCAGGTGAGCGGGGCAGGGGCGAACCTGGGCTCACAAATAAACTTGGCGTTACTTTCCTGAGCCCTTCCCTCTCTGCTCTCTCTCCACGGCTTGCTGGTTCCTTGAGACTCCCCACCATTCGGCCTTCACCAAAAGTGCCCCTTTTTGTCACTGAGCCATGTCCTTCAGAGAGAACCCTCTTGGGTGAGGAAGGAAGTTCCTGCCTCGGACCCGGGCTCCTGCAGGCTCCCCTTGGCAGCCACGGGGTGAGCTGGGGGCTCCCCCACGAAACACGGAGGAAAAGGAGAGAGAAAGGGGTGCTCCCCCTGGTCTCGCTGAGTGTTCACAGTTCCTTTCTATCCCTCAACCAGACTTCGCCACGACCCGGCACCTCTGAGCCCACTTCTGCATTGTACTCAGGCTGGGAGATACCAAGCCATTTCTTAAAAAATTTCTTTTTAATTAATTAATAATTTTTAAAATATATTTTTATTGATTTCAGAGAGGAAGGGAGAGAGAGAGAAACATCCATGATGAGAGAGAATCATGGATCAGCTGCCTCCTGCACGCCCCCTACTGGGGATCGAGCCCGCAACCCAGGCATGTGCCCTGATCCTGGTTCATAGATCGATGCTCAACCACTGAGCCACACTGGCCTGGTCTCTATACTTCTTTTTTTTATTATTATTATTTTGACCATAAACTACTACTTTTTTTTTTTAAAATCCTCACCCGAGGATATGTTTATTGATTCTTAGAGAGGAAGGGAGAGAGAAACATTGATCGATTGCCTCCTGTACGTGCCCCGACGAGGGATCCCACCGGACACCTAGATATGCGCCCTGACCTGGAATCGAACCTGCAACCTTCGGTGCACGAGTTACCAACTGCGCCACCGGGCAGGGCCATACGCTACTACCTTGGCAATTTATTTTTTTTAATATATATATATTTTATTGATTTTTTACAGAGAGGAAGAAGGATAGTCAGAAACATCGATGAGAGATAAACATCGATCAGCTGCCTCTTGCACACCTCCTACTGGGGATGTGCCCGCAACCAAGGTACATGCCCTTGACCGGAATCGAACGTGGGACCCTTCAGTCCGCAGGCAGACACTCTATCCACTGAGCCAAACCGGTTTCGGCTACCTTTGCAATTTTCAAAGCCATAGGGTGCCCGCCCGGCTGGCGGGGCTCAGGGGTTGAGCATCGACTTATGAACCAGGAGGTCATGGTTCAATTCCTGGTCAGGGCACATATGGGCTCCATCCCCAGTAGGGGGCGTGCAGGAGGCAGCCGATCACTGATTCTCTCTCTCATCATGGATGTTTTTATCCCTCTCCCTCTCCCTTCCTCTCCGAAATCAATAAAAATACATTTAAAAAAATAGGAAGGTTGCCGAAACCGGTGTGGCTCAGTGGATAGAGCATCGGCCTGCGGACTTAAAGGTCCCAGGTTCGATTCCGGTCAAGGGCACGTACCTTGGTTGCGGGCACATCCCCAGTAGGAGGTGTGCAGGAGGCAGCTGATCGATGTCTCTCTCTCATCGATGATTCTAACTCTCTATCCCTCTCCCTTCCTCTCTGTAAAATATCAATAAAATATATTTAAAAATAAAAATAAAAATAAAAAAATAGGAAGGTGGCAGGTAATCAATGGAAAAACTGATAGCTGGGCTCAACACGCATAGGAAGTATCGAACGTATCTTGTTAGACTTTTCTGTAATCAAACACCCATCTAGGGGTCCATGTGGTCACGCATGTTCTTCAACCACGGATGTGCTAACCGGAATTCATCCCCACAAAGCAGAAGTTCCAGCGAGTCACAGTCACTCACTTTATTTACATTTTCTTCCAAGTCACTGCGATATCAGACAGAAGCAAAAAGCAACACGGAGATCTCAGCAAAGGCAGCCCCACCCCCGGGGCTGAGCGGGGAGACAGTACGGCCCGGCGCTGTTCCTACAGAACGGTAGTGAACTCAGGGCTCATGTCGAACTCATCACACGGGGAGTTTTGCTAATTAATTGTTTTCATCCAACAAGAAGCTTCTAATGTCTTCATTCAGGTGTCCTGCCTTTCCAAATGGAAATCGGAATTCAAGGAGCAACAGTTCACACCAGCGGGCTGGCGGGGACAGAGGTGGGCCGGAGATCGAAACGCAGCTCCTGGCACGGGGTTTGCTACGAAGCACACACACCCTCACCCAGAGGAACCCCCACTTCCTCCTATTGCACAAACACCCACTTCACACACCAACACCCTGAAATGCCCGGGTCACGTTTTCCGGGACCGCTTTTAAAATATTGAACCAGCCAACGCAGAATCAGGCTTTAGCACCATTTTAAATGGAATCCAGTGACGTGTTAAATGACCCACTAAACAATGTTTTCACCGACTCCGTCAACAAGAAAAGTCTTTATTTCTAACACAGCTTCACCTCACTCCCTCTTCGCCAGGAATACTTCGGAACGTTTTCAATATCAGGCACTGTAACCCTCCACGTGCAAAGTCTCTGCCCAGGACAGCATCACCAATTTAGAGGAGGAAAGGAATACACTAGAGGATTTTTTGTAAACCTACACATTGTGCAGTATTCTGGCTTTGTGGTTTTTTTTTATTTATTTTTATTTCTTTTATTGATTTTAGAGAGGAAGGAAGAGGGATAGAAATATCCACGATGAGAGAGAATCATGGATTGGCTGACTCCTGCTCGCCCCCTACTGGGGATCGAGCCTGCAACCCGGGAATGGAACAGTGACCTCCTGGTTCACAGGTCAATGCTCAACCACTGAGCCACGCTGGCCGGGCCAGTATTCTGTTCTGGATGCTATGGTTTCCGATAACCCAAACAGCCACCACTCTTCCATAGGACCTAGTTAACCTGAGTTTCCTAGCATAAAAGTAAAAAGCCATTACCTATAAAGTGGCATAAATAAGTGCCCACGGTAAGATGAGCCGTTAAGAGAATTCCTTTATAAACTTTAAAAATGTTTCTATGTGCTTAGGAATTTCACGGGGAGGGGCGGCCGACACATACCCAGAGGTACCAAGGGAGAGTAGTCTTTTAGGTTTTTTTTAAAAAAATAAAAGGAATGAATTCCATTTTGCTTCTCACTCACCTAGGTCCAGCGAGTGCGTGCGAATGTTAAGCCTTTGACTTCTCTTAATAGCAGTAACACAGAAATTGGGCAAATTGTTTCCAATACGAGCTTAAAGCCAACATTCTGAAAGTCTAGGTAGCAATGATTTTCCTCCACAGTTTAAGTATCACTGGATTCTCGAGCGGTTTCAAACTTTCCAACATGAAAGGGGGGGATTTTAAACTGTTTGTCTTGCAAGTGAGCCCAAGACTTAAGAACATGATTACATATTAGTTTCCAGACCATCAAATAGTTACAACTTAAAACCTTTCATAGGCTCGAGAGTGAACTTGAAACCTTAATGACTTGAACACAGGAAGGGGGTCTCACAATTCATTCGTGTGGATCTACTCATTGTTCAAGCACATTAAAATCACTTCAAAAATCTTGGTCATTTGTCCTTTACTTAAAAAGGGGCGGGGCGGGGGGATCCCTAACAGCCCGGGCCCTGGTCAGGGCATGTGCAGGAAGCAACCAATGTGTTTCTCTCACATCGATGTTTCTCTCTGTCTTTCCCTCCCTCTCCCTCCCGCTCTCTCTAAAAACCAATGGAAAACTATCCTCGGGGGAGGATACAAAGCGGGGAAATGGCCAGGTTTTCCCAGATCTCCATCTGGAGCTTTCAGCAGTAAGCTCATGAAATACGAGTATTTCCTGAAGGAAGGGGCGTGGCTGATGGAAAGCCTGCAGGAAGCTGGGTTTCTTTTTTGTAAAAAAAAAAAAATACATTTTTATTGATGTCAGAGAGGAAGGGAGAGGGAGAGAGAGAGAAACATCCATGATGAGAGAGAACCACGGATCGGCTGCCTCCTGCACGCCCCACACTGGGGATGGAGCCCGCCACCGGGAATCAAACCGTGACCTTCTGGTTCACAGGTCGATGCTCAACCACTGAGCCACGCCGGCCGGGAGGGAAGCTGGCTTTCTAAGGCAGTCTGTGGGGGGCGGGGGGTGGAGGTGGGAGGGCCCCTCTTCCTGAAGATTGTCCGTTGCCACATAAGCACTTGGGCGGAATGGCTAAACCCAAATCCGGACAGCAGGGCGTGGCTTGACCATCAGCTACACCAACTGACCACGCTGCCTTCACCTCTCAGTCCTCGCAGGGTCTAAGGCAGGGGTGGGCAAACTTTTTGACTCGAGGGCCACCATGGGTTCTTCAACTGGACCGGAGGGCCGGAACAAAAGCATGGATGGAGTGTTTGTGTGAACTAATATAAATTCAAAGTCAAGGAGCGGAGGGGAGAGCAAGAGAACCGGATAGAGCAGCCGGATCCGGCCCGCGGGCCGTCGTTTGCCCACGGCTGGTCTAAGGGCTTTGATGACCACAGCAAGCGACCAGCACCCCCCGCAAGGCCACGCCGGCCACACCGAGTCTCCTCCTGTTCGATTCACATCTCCCTGAGCAGGGGCGCCCTCCGCCCAACGACTCCCCTCAAAACGCCGCAAACCAGTCCCAAGGTCTTTTTTAAAAATAAATCAACGCTCCTGGCCCTTCCGTGGGAGTTTTCAAGGCTCAACACCGTTGTCAGCTGACATCATCGCGTGAAGGTTTTATGGGGAATAAAACACACTGGCGTTCTAAAAAGCGACCCTCGTTCTAGGAAGACCCAGAGGAGCCGTACACCAAGGAATCGCTCAACCTCGCACCCAACACCAGCCTGGCATCCACACCCTCCCGGCGCCCGGCTGGCCAGGCACCCGTCTCCTCCCGCCCGCGGGACTCAGCACCCATCCTTCCCGTAGACTCCCCGCCGGGTGGGAAGCAGGGCTTCTTAAAACCACTCTTTCTGTCCCAAAAGCAAGTGGACTTCCTTCCTACACAGCCTCCCACGTGGACCCACACACAGGTTCCGCAGGAGACCCACTGGCTGGGAATGCGTTCCAACTGGAGCCTGAACGTGCCCACGATCACGCTCCGTCATGGGTGAGTTCCGTGGAGGGAAAAGTCGAGAAGTTCGGGGGCAGGGATGGGGAGAGGACATCTGAAGGGCACTTAGCTAACGGCCCCTCAGCCGCCGTGAGCAAGCAAGACCGGCTCGGTTTGACTCGCGGGGATGCCAGGCCGTTCTGAATGCCACGGTCACGGAAGGGAGGGGTCCACCAGGGCGTGTGCCCGCAGCACGGGACCGATTCCTCGTCAGACGCTCTAGGAAAATCTCACAAGGAAAGAAGCAAAACGACACGACAGTCTGACTCCCAGGACACGGGAGCGTGCCCTCCACGCCACGCGGGCGCTGCCCCCTGGGACGCATCTGCACTGCGACATGCCAGGTGCCCACGCGGTGGCTTGCGGGGGACAGAGGGCCCGCCCCAGCCCAGAGAACTCTTCGCGATCACGGCCGCCTGAAGTGCTGAGCGGACGACGGCGCGGTCCCAGCTTCGTGAGCCGTGGAGACTCCCGTGCACTTGACATTCGCTCGCGCAGCGGCACGCCAGGGCGGCGGGTCTGGTGCTGAAGCTGGAAGGAGCCACCGTGGAATCTGGAACGTCGTTCAGGCCAGGACGAGAGAGGCCCCGCCTGCCCCAAACATCCAGGAAAAAAAACACCGGCTGTGAAGCATCTCGAGCCATTTAAAGGCATTGGGTGTCGACGTCTTAAAAGATGAAGATGCTTTGAGACAAAACCCTCACGGGGAGAGCCAAGGCGTAGGGAGTTATCTTCGTCAAGAAGCAAACGTCGATGGCTTCGCGGTCACCTGCTGCCCAGGCTGGGGACCGGGACGCACCCCAAGGGGAGCATCTCCCGGGGACCCCCTCAGGAAACCCGGCACCGGGGGCCGGTGTCTTAAACCCACGTCCCGTTCCTTTTGAAGTTGGCGGTGTTTGCTCGTTTGCTCTTTTATTGATGCTTCTCGGGGAGGCGGTGCCAGCGGCCTCCCCCGTCATGCGCGGGCCGAGTAGCATCTCATGTACTCCGTGACCCACGGGCTCTCCGAGGCGGCTGGCTTGGCCCGCCGGCTCTTCTCCACGTCCACCGAGTGCGCTCGCTGCCTCTGAGCCACCAGCCTCCTCTTTTCCACCTGCCTTCTGTTCTTGGCCCGTAACGCCGACTCGTGAATCTAAGGGAGCGTTCGTAAAGGAAAAGTAGAAATACGTTAAGCGGCTTTTTGAACCGACTCCCAAGAATGTTTATATTTTACATATTTAATATTTGCAAGGGTAACTTAACACATGGCGGACCAGTCCTTTTATTGCTGGCTTTACTCAGTGGCCCGATAAGTCTCTATTGATCGAGTACAAAAAAAAAAACACACGTTTTACATAAGTGTTAAAGGCACGCTTTACAATGAAATACCCATTGCATTTTGAAGTGATGTATTACATGTTCTTACAAGCTAATATCTTTTATTTTTAAAAAATATATATATTTTATTGATTTTTTACAGAGAGGAAGGAAGAGGGATAGAGAGTTAGAAACATCGATGAGAGAGAAACATCGATCAGCTGCCTCCTGCACACCCCCCACTGGGGATGTGCCCACAACCAAGATACATGCCCTTGACCGGAATCGAACCTGGGGCCCTTCAGTCCGCAGGCCGACGCTCTATCCACTGAGCCAAACCAGTCAGGGCTACAAGCTAATATCTTTTAAATATGATCCTTGGTAAAACACTGAGTAATCATAGAAAACACGAGAATTCTCGGGCTCTGTCCGCAATGTGTTACGTGGCTTTGGAACTGATTTGTGCCCGGCCGGTGTGCTCAGTGGTTAAGCATCACTGGACCCACGAACCAAGAGGTCCCCAGTTCGGTTCCCAGTCAGGGCACGTGCCCGGGTTGTAGGCTCGATCCCCACGAGCGGGGGGAAGGGTGGAGTGTGGGGGAAAAGAGGCAGCCAATCAATGATGTTCCTCTCTCATCGATGTTTCTATCTATCCCTCTCCCTTCCTCTCTAAAAATCAATAAAAACATATATTTTTTAAAATAATATTTAAATGAACAACATAAACTGATGAACAAAAACAGATCCAGAGACAGAGAAACATCGATCAGACCATTAAACCTCAGAGGGAAGGCAGGGGAGGGTGGGGATAAGGGGGAGAGATCAACCAAAGGACTTGTATGCATGCATATACGCCTAACCAATGGACACAGAAACCAGGGGGGTGAGGGCATGAGGGGGGGATGGGGAGGGTAATGGGGGAATAAGGACACATATGTAACACCATAATCAATAAAGAAATTTTTTTAAAAAGTGAAAGCATATGTCCTCAAAAATAATAATAATAATAATATTTACAGTGAGGTCACCAGAAGCGGGCAGAGGCACGCCCAGCCCCACCACTCTCAGAACAGAGGTCAGTCCCCCGCACCTCTGTGACGTGCTCACGGCCCGTGACAGAGACCACGCACCTGAAAATGTCCACTGGACAGACCTCCCGATGCAAATGGTAAGCAGCTCATTGGCAGGTGTCTCCAGAAATTGGCTCTGGAAAATCACTGCAGCTGCTTAGCCTTAAGCAATGGGCACATACTCCATGAAAGGACTTGAAATGTTTCACAGCAAAGCAGTTAAAAAAAAGAGAAAAAAATCCTCCAGGGACTTGGCCACCTCAGACATTTGATGCCATAGATAGACCTGGTTAAACCTAACCCCAGGGACCCGGCCAGTCTTTGTTAAACCCCGGCTCTGTTGTCTCAAATATCCCTCTAACCAACACCATCTGCCAGGGTGTAGAAGGCTGTTTGGTAAAAATGTGATTATGGCATTTAATCAGAATTCAAACAGTCTGCGCTTTCTCCTTCTGCTTCTTTTTTTTATATCTATATTTATAAAAACCTAGGCGACGGTTAAGACCAGACGTCCAGCTGGTTGCTATGATGTGCACTGACCACCAGGGGGCAGATGTTCAACACAGGAGCTGCCCCATGGTGGTCAGTGCACTCCCACGGCCAACCTCCCACAGCTGGCCAACCTCCTGTGGTCCCTCCCCACGCCCCCATGCACAAGTTCGTGCACCAGGCCTCTAGTGTGTATATATTTATTTCAAAAGGAGAGGGAGAGAGAGAGAGAAACATCAATGATGAGAGAGAATCATGGATCATCTGCCTCCTGCATGCCCCCTACTGGGGATCGAGCCTGCAACTCGGGCATGTGCCCTTGACCGGAATCGAACCCGGGACCCTGCAGTCCGCAGGCTGACGCGCTATCCACTGAGCAACACCGGCCAGGGCTCCTTCTGCTTCTTCCCATTCATTCCTTGCTTCAGGCTGCAGTAATAATGCGAACCTGGGTCACTGTTTTGTGGCTCTACACCCGAGGGCCCTCCCCTCTGCCATGCTCTCAGGACTCCGAACAGGGACAGCAAGGCCTCAGGTGGGTTACCCAATGACAGGAAGGCAGTTGTGGTTCAGCTCCAGGCCCAGAGAAGCCAGGACACCAGCCACGGCTGACGTCAGGGCCAGCTGTACTGCCAGTCCATCCGGGGAGACCACAGCCCTGAATGGACACCCCTGGGAAGCTGCTGACTGTTCCACTGAGACCTCCCCTAAAGTCTCCGCCCTTAGAACTATTAGGACGGCCCGGCCGGCGTGGCTCAGTGGTTGGGCGTCGACGTAGGAACCAGGAGGTCACGGTTCGATTCCCAGTCAGGGGCACATGCCTGGGTTGTGGGCTCCATCCCCAGCAGGGGGCGTGCAGGAAGCAGCCGATCCGTGATTCTCTCTCATCATGGAGGTTTCCATCTCTCTCGCCCTCTCCCTTCCTCTCTGAAACCAATAAAAAATATTTAAAAAATAAAAATAAATAATAAAACACTTAGGATAGAGGACCCAGCGCACTGTCCCTCCAAGGAGCACACCTGTGCCCTCCCTTCTCCCTCCCCCTCCCTCCAAGGGGAAGCCGAGAGAGACACGCGCACCACACACACACACACACACACACACACACACGCATGCACACACACTCACACGCACACACACATGCACACACGCGCGCGCGCACACACACACACGCACATACACACTCACACACACGCACATGCACATGCACACACATGCACACACGCACGCACACACACACCTCGTGCACCGGCGCGGAAGCACAGACGTTGTGTGTCCTTTGGCTTCCTGTGTCCGTCTGTCTCTCCCCCCACCCATACAGAGCAAAGGGGTGCTTGTTTTCTCTCGTTTTACTTGACGATCTCGGAGGACTTCTGGCCGCTCTCCTGTTCCCTCTGGCAAACAGGGCGCTGGGATGCTGGCGAGGCCGGGTGCCGCCAGGCAAGCGGTGCGTCTCTGCCGTCCCGATCTCTCCTTCGGGTTTTCCCTTTACGCCGTCCACTGGCGACGCTTTTTTGAAAGAGAAGACAACACAAGAGGAAGACGCTTTAAAACCCGGGTCGGAGCACAGTTCCTTTAACTATCGGGGCTGAAGGACACTTATGCTCCATGGAGTCAGTAACCTTTTCGCCCGATCGTTCCATTCGCACGTTTCGCTTAAAGCAGAGATGCCGAGACAAGCGAGTGTGACTCGTTTCAAGCCGGCGGCCCCATTTTTATTTCATTTACTTATTTTTTTTTTTCTGTTAAAGAATAGGTTATTGATTTTTAGAGAGAGAGGGAGACGAGAGAAACATCGATGAGAGTGAACCATCCACTGGCTGCCTCCTGCACGCCCCCCACTGGGGATCGAGCCAGCAACCCTGGCAGGTGCCCTGACCGGGAACCTTTCCGTAACCAGCCACCTGTCCGTGCAAGGGACGACGCCCAACCAACTGAGCCACACCACCCAGGGCCGACCCCATTTTTATTTATTTATTTTTTAAATATATTTTATTTTTTACAGAGAGGAAGGGAGAGGGATAGAGAGTTAGAAACATCGATGAGAGAGAAACATCGATCAGCCGCCTCCTGCACACCTCCCACTGGGGATGTGCCTGCAACCAAGGTACATGCCCTTGACCGGAATCGAACCTGGGACCCTTGAGTCCGCAGGCCGACGCTCTATCCACTGAGCCACACCACCCAGGGCCATCCCCATTTTCAAATCAACCACAAATATAACAAGGCTGAGCGAAGCCTATTCAAAGGCAGCTGCCCCTCATACTCTGAGACCAAATGTGAAAAGACATTTCTCCCCGGGTGGCGTGGCTCAGTGGGGGAGCGTTGACCTGTGAACCAGGAGGTCACCGTTGGATTCCCAGTTAGGGTATGTGCCCCTCCCCCTTGTGGGCTCCATCCCCAGCAGGGGGCGTGCAGGAGGCAGCCCATCCATGATTCTCTCCATTGATGTTTCTCTCTCACATACACACTCTCTCTCCCTTCCTCTCTGAAATCAATTTAAAAAAAATTTTTTTTTTTAAAGTAAGAGACCTCTTCGGCCTAATGGCTTTCTCCAAACCCCAAGGCAAATCCCTGGTCTCGGCGGAGGATCTGGATTTGTGGGGATCCCCCAGCAGCCACACAGGTTCGTTTTTAAGTCACTCAACTGGAGCTCCAGGCTCCCCTCACTCCCGGTGTTCCTCCCTCTGGACAAGGCTCACGTGGCCCGGACACGCTCCTGGGAGGAGGTAGCTGGTGACCTGAACCTGAAAGGCCCATCACAATGGGCTGTGGTTTCCATGGTTACCCACCTGGTGCACAGCCCCACATCCCCAGGGTGAAGAGCTAGACTCGCAGGGGTCCTCAAACTTTTTAAACAGGGGGCCAGTTCACTGTCCCTCAGACCGTTGGAGGGCCGGACTATAGTTAAAAAAAAACTATGAACAAATTCCTATGCGCACTGCGGGCCCGGGACGCATCAGCTGCTAAGCAGGACAGGCAGCGGCACCCGGCGGGCCGGATCCATGTCCTCGGCGGGCCGCATGTGGCCCGCGGGCCGTAGTTTGAGGACCCCTGACTAGAGACTTGGGAGCCCTGTGTAAGGGGCTGGCCCTCCATTTGCAGCAGAAATGCCCCTGTGACCACAGGCCGTGCGTCCCCCCCTCTGTGGGCAGAGCCGGGAGACGGTGGGACGGCCCGCCCGCCTCGGTAAACACGCCGAAGCACAACTACTTCCCCTCATGGCCTTCCGTGGTTCTGCCGTCCACACTCTTTATGAACCCCCCGTTTTGGGTACAGGCTGTGCTGTCCGGTTTTGTGGAACCCCTTTGTGAGCCTTCGTCTCCTGGCAGCCTACACCTCCCTCCAAATAAAAGCTCCTCTGCATCCAGGCTCCACCCCGTCGTCCGTCTTCAGGGTCCCCCCTGCTCCGGATGCTCCAGACTTTGGCGCTAGTGAGGATTTGAGAGATTGTTCTTCCCAGATCTCTTCGCTGTTTAAAGACATACTCTTGCCCTAACCAGTTTAGCTCAATGGATAGAGCATCGGCCTGCGGACTGAGGGGTCCCAGGTTCGATTCCGGTCAAGGGCATGTACCTTGGTTACGGGCACATCCCCAGTGGGAGGTGTGCAGGAGGCAGCTGGTCGATGTTTCTCTCCCATCGATGTTTCTAACTCTCTATCCCTCTCCCTTCCTCTCTGTAAAAAATTAATAAAATATATATTTTTTTAAAAAAATACATACTCTTGTTCCTTCCCACTTTCCGTTGTGATTCTTTTTTCCCTTATGTACACATTCCCTTTTATAATATATATATTATTTTTTATTGATTTCAGAGAGGTAAGGGAGAGGGAGAGAGAGAGAAACATCCATGATGAGAGAGAATCATGGATCGGCTGCCTCCTGCACACGCCCCCTACTGGGGATGGAGCCCACAACCTGGGCCTGTGCCCTGACCGGGAATCGAACCGTGACCTCCTGGTTCAGAGGTCGATGCTCAACCACTGAGCCACACCGGCCGGGTTCCATGTTCCCTTTACAGTACAGTGAGCCCTGCATGAGCAGCCCAGCTCAGGGGCCTTAAGGATCACCTGTCATGTCTGTCGACAGCAATGACCTTGACTCTACCAAAGTGAACATCCAACTAAGGTAGGTCAGAAAGAGGGAGGAGAGAGAGACAGAGAGAGAGAGAGAGAGAGCGAGCAACTCAAGAAACCTCCCCAGAATTATAAAACACTAGCTCAACTCGAAGGGAGAAGATGCCAAAAGTTTCCCAAGGCGGGGGCGGGGGCGGGGACAGGGGTGGGGTGGGGAGGTGCGATCGACAACAGAACAAGAATCCGAATGAGCCGAAACTGTGCCGGCAACATCAGAAGTTACACCCCGCCCAGCGATGCCTCCAGATGTTGAGACAATTCCTTCCCGCCCAGAACTCCCTGCCCAGCCACCACCTCGCTGGACTGGGGGTGCGGGGGGAGGCCGAAGAGCGCTATCCTTTGACATGCAAGGTCTCAGAAAATTCACCTCACACACCGCCTTTCTCAGGAAGCTGCTGGAAGCTGAGCTGCACCAGGAGGGGCTCAACCAAGGAAGAAGATGCCGGGAAAGCCACACAGCGAGGCTCTTACCCAACAAGAAGCCAAGGAGTCCCCGGGCGGGCGGTGGCCACGGGCCCTCCCAAGGCCCAACCCAGCAGCCGCCGCCAAGCGCAGCCACCGGGCCAGATGCAAGTAGGTCAGAGGCCCTGGGAGGGATGGCTCCCGATGTCCTGAGCGATAGGGACCTGACGTGCTGGCTGTATTGTGAAAGAAAGAACAGGGGTCATGGCCAACAATGTGGGGCAGCTGTTTTGTGTGTTAATCCTCACCCGGGGAAAATTTTCCGTTGATTTTAGAGAGAGCGGAAGAGAGAGGGAAAGACGGAGAGAAACACTGATGTGAGAGAGACACGTCGATGGGTTGCCTCCTGCACGCGCCCCGACCAGGGCCCAGGCCGGGGAGGAGCCTGCAACCGGGGTACGTGCCGTTGACCAGAATCGAACCCGGGACTCTTTGGTCCGCAGGCCAACGCTCTATCCACTGAGCCACACCAGCGAGGGCCATGTAGGCAGCTCTGAGCCTCACTTGCACAGGCACAAAAGTGTAGATACTCGCCGAAACCGGTTTGGCTCAGTGGATAGAGCATCGGCCTGCGGACTGAAGGGTCCCGGGTTCGATTCCGGTCAAGGGCATGTACCTTGGTTGCAGGCACATCCCCGGTAGGGGGTGTGCAGGAGGCAGCTGATCGATGTTTCTCTCTTATCGATGTTTCTCTCTCATCGATGTTTCTAACTCTCTATCCCTCTCCCTTCCTCTCTGTAAAAAATAAATAAAATATATTTTTTTAAAAAAAGTGTAGATACTCATCATGAAGCTAACAAACTCCATGATGCCTGTATGTAGAGGGTGTAGCAATGGGCCGTGTGTCTGGGTTAGGACAGAGGTAAAAAGAGAGCCAATAAATGTTAAAAACTTAAAAAACTCAGGACAGCCCTAACTGGTTTGGCTCGGTGGATAGAGCGTCGACCTATGAATTGAAGGGTCCCGGGTTTGATTCTGGTCAAGGGCATGTACCTTGGTTGCGAGCATATCCCCAGTAGGAGGTGTGCAGGAGGCAGCTGATGGATGTTTCTCTCCCATCAATGTTTCTGACTCTCTATCCCTCTCTCTTCCTCTCTGTAAAAAATCAATAAAAAATAAAAAAGAGTCCCTCATCTTGACATATGTAATACTTTCAACAATAAAGAGTAATTAAAAAAAAAAAAAAACAACTCAGGACATGTCAATGAAAGCAATGCTACTAGGAGTCACAGAAATAAACACCAAAGGAAAATCCAGAGGCGTCGGAAGTGTTCCCCAAGGAACAGGCAATTGTTATGTGTGTGGCGGGGAGATGCTGACGTGGTAATAATCCATCTATCTATATAAAAGCCCAGCAACCCAACGGCAGAATGACCGGTCGCTATGATGCGCACTGATGCAGCCAACCAGCTGATCCGGCCCCATCGGCCCCCTTACTCGGATCAGGGGCAGGGCCGGAGGCCAACAGCTCGTAGCCCCTCACCCCGCCAGCCATCCACGATTGCCCCCCCTCACCCCGATAGGGATGGGGGCCAGCCAGCCAACCTCCGACGTCCCCTCCCCGCCACTGGCCCCATCCCCAATCGGCCTCCATTGGAGCTGGCTGGCTGGACCCCACCGGTGCATGAATTCGTGCACCAGGCCTCTAGTAGAACTACCGTATGTGATTCTGTGGGTATATATGGCTTCCGTAAAAACAAGAATTAAATGTTTATGTTTTATAGAAACCCAAGAGTGCTCATCATTCTAGTATATAAAACTGCCCCTGCCCCGCTGACCGCTGACCTAGCTCAGTGGTTGAGCATCCACCTAGGAACCAGGAGGTCACGGTTGGATTCCCGGTCAGGGCACATGCCCAGGTTGCAGGCTGCTCCATCCCCAGTAGGGGGCGTGCAGGAGGCAGCCGATCCATGATTCTCTCTCATCACTGACGTTTCTCTCTCTCTCCCCCCCTCCCTTCCTCTCTGAAATCAATATAAACCTATTTTTTAAATGATGGTCCTACCTCTGATTGTTTTGCACCTTGAAGGAGAGAAAAATACATATTCTGAGATCAGTGGCCGGAAAGGTATTGTGCTCTATTAACATTTTTCTCACCAGAGCCTCTTTAAAAGTTTTTAATATTCATTGGCTCTCTTTTTTTCTCACCAGAGCCTCTTTAAAATCCAGGCACCACCTTAGAGGGGCGGCAGGAAGGCACCGCTGGCTACTGTATCCCCAATGGCTACTGTATCCCCGCTGGCTACTGTATCCCCGCTGGCTACTGTATCCCCGTAGTTCAACCTGGCCCTTACCACCAGCGAGCAACCTCCTCCCCCTCGCCTCCCAGGCTGAGTCCCCAACGCTGCCGCCCTCTGGGCAGGAAAGAAGGGGAAGGACCCGGGCTGAGACAGCAGAGGCGCAGCCCCCAGGGAAGCGGAGGGGACCCGGAGCGGGCCAGGCCCTCGCCCTCG
Organism: Plecotus auritus; assembly: GCF_963455305.1. Lineage (NCBI taxonomy): Eukaryota > Metazoa > Chordata > Mammalia > Chiroptera > Vespertilionidae > Plecotus > Plecotus auritus. The sequence goes on from NC_137780.1 coordinate 3,757,806, forward strand.
CCCCCACCCGCCGGAGTGACGTCACCCGCTGCCGTAAACAAATGCAAACCGCTCCCGGGCCCGCCCGCCAGGTCCCGGGGTTCACACCCAGAACACAACAGCTCCATTCACAAGACAGAAAGCTCAGCGCGGTGGATTTTAGCCTCCTGGAGTCGCCTTTGAGCCTCTGACGAAAGCTGGGCTCTTCTCATTACAAAAAAAAAAATAAAAAAAAAAAATGGGTGCTTAGGAATACACAGATGGGGGTACACGGGCTCCCCGAGGTCACCTCGCCCTCGCGTCAATACTCGGCCCTCGCTGCTGGCTCGAGCCCCCTGATTAGGGAAATAATGGGGGAGGGGGGCGGATTCCCCGTTCATTAAGGGGATAAAGCAGCCCTGGCCGGTGTTGCTCAATGGATAGAGCGTCAGCCTGCCGGACCAAAGGGTCCCGGGTTCGGTTCTGGTCCAGGGCACGTACCTCGGTTGCAGGCTCCTCCCCGGCCCGGGCCCTGGTCGGGGCGCGTGCAGGAGGCAACCCATCGAGGTTTCCCTCCGTCTCTCCCTCTCCTTTCCACTCTTCCTAAAAATCCATGGAAACGTCTCCTCGGGTGAGGATTAAAAAGAAAGAAAAAAAGGAAGAAAGAAAGAGCCTCGCGCTGCGGGGAACGGACAGCGGAGGCGGTGCCGATGCCAAGGGCACCTCCAGTCCTCCGAGCCCCCCCCCCACCCCGCCGCCGGGTACCTGGCACAGGCGTGTCCTCCGCGTCCCCGGCCTCAGCATCCCCGGCCTCCGCGTCCCCGGGCTTCGCGGGCTTCGCATCCTCGGGCTTCGCGGGCTTCGCATCCCCGGGCTTCGCGGGCTTCGCATCCCCGGGCTTCGCGGCCGGCTCCTCCCGGGACCCGCGCGCCCGCCTGGCCGGCCCCTCCGCGGGCGGCGGCGGCGGCGGCGAGGCCGAGGCGCACCGGGGCGCGGGGCTCCCAGCGCCCGACGACGCCGACGACCCCGAGTCGTCCGAGGAGCCCGCGGGGCCCCAGGCGTCCCAGAGCCAGGGCGCGTGCGCCTGCTCCAGCAGCCGGCGGCCCAGGCGGTAGTGCAGCAGCTCGCGGTAGCAGGGCGCGTACTCGGCCCAGCGCGGGTCCCGGTAGCGCTTCATGTACTCGCTCTTCACCCCGCTGCCCGGGGACATGGTGCCGCCCGCCGGCCTCGGTGCCCGCAGGTCCCGCCGCCGCCGCCGCCTGCGAAAGCCGGGACACGGCACAGAGGCCAGTCCTGCCCCTCCGGCAGCCGGGCCCGCCGCGACGTTTAAATCCGGAGCCCCGCCCGGACCGGGCAGAGGGGGCGGGGCTGGGGAGGCGGGGCTGGGCGCGCAGGGCGGGGCGGGAGAAGCGGAGAGGCGGGGCGGGGGGGGTAAAGGAGAGGCGGGGCGCGGAGGGCGGGGCGCGGAGGGCGGGGCGCGGAGGGCGGGGCGCGGAGGGCGGGGCGCGGAGGGCGGGGCGGGAGAAGAGGAGAGGCGGGGCGCAGGGCGCGGGGCGGAGCGGGGCCGGGGCGCGGAGGGGCGCGGGGTAAAGGAGAGGCGGGGCGGGGCGGGGGGGAGAGGAGAGGCCGGGCGCAGCACGGGAGTGGGCGGCCCGGCTTCGGGGAAGGGCGGGGCCCTGGGGGCACCTGCTCGCGCGGCGTCTCAGCCCGCAACCAGGTCCTGGGAGCCTCCGTGGGTCCGAGTCGGCGGCTCTGGGGGAGAGGGCGGAGCGGCCCGGGCTGCGGGAGTGCGGGTCACCCGGGAAGGCGACTCGGGAGCGTGGAAGCCAGAACTGCGGGCCGGGCGGGGCCCGAGGGCCGCGGGAGCGGGGATGGGTGGGAGAGGAGGAGGCCGAGGAGCCGAGGACGCGAGCGCGGGGACGGGACTGGGGATCCCGGGAGCGGAGGGGCCTCCGCGTCCCCCGAGCGCCCTCCGGGGAGGGCTTACCTCCTTCCAGCCGCGCCGGCCCGTCCTCCGCTCGTGGCGCAGCACCCGGAGCGCTTTCCTCCGAGCAGGACGTCGCCGATGGCGGCCCGGTTGCCGCGGCAGCCCCGCTGGCGGAGACGCCGCCTCCGTCCCCGGAGCAGACGCCTCCCCCGCGCTCCCCGCCCGGCTCCGTGGGGGCGGCTGCTGCAGCCGCGGCGCGCGAGGATGCAGGCGGGTGGGCCCGCCCTGGGCACCAGGCCCGGGTCGCTGTACCCCCGTCCGGTTAGGCGCTGCCCCCGCACCCACCGCCGCAGGAGGCGTCCCTGAGGGTCCCGCGTTGCCACCCTGTCGGGGACCAGCGGGCCACCCCGCGTCCCCTGCCTGACACCAGCGCCGGTGCGTTTCCCAGAAACACCTCCAGGTCCGCACGGCGGCTCTCCTTTCCTCTCTGTTACTCCGGCTTTAACCCGTTTTCACGTTTTAGTATAACTCCTTGTCTACACCCCAAACGTTTTTAAATCTATTTTTATTGATTTCAGAGGGGACGGGAGAGGGAGAGAGAGAAACATCAACGATGAGGATCATGGATCGGCTGCCTCCTGCACGCCCCCTGCTGGGGATCAAGCCCGCAACCCGGGCCTGTGCCCTGACCAGGAATCCAACCCTGACCTCCTGGTTCCTAGGTTGACGTTCAGCCACTGAGCCACACCGGCCAGACCGGCCCAGCTCTTTTTTTTTTTTTTTTTTTTTTTGTGCCCTTGGCCGGAATCGAATCCAGGACCCTTCAGTCCACAGGCCAACGCTCGATCCACTGAGCCAAACCAGCTAGGTCCCCAGCTCTTTTTATAAATTTTGCTCAGACACAATTCATTCTTTGCATCTCATGCAGCTGAAGAAGCTTGGGGGGAAAGCTGGAGGCTAAGGTTCATAAAGTCCTTTGCCTCGTAAAATAATAATAATAATAATAATAATAATAATAAATTTATTTTTTTAAAAAAAATATTTTATTGACTTTTTACAGAGAGGAAGGGAGAGGAGGGATAGAGAGTTAGAAACATCGATGAGAGAGAAACATCGATCAGCTGCCTCCTGCACGCCCCCCACTGGGGATGTGCCCACAACCAAGGTACATGCCCTTGACCGGAATCGAACCTGGGACCCTTGAGTCTGTAGGCCGACGCCCTACCCACTGAGCCAAACCGGTTTTGGCAATAATAATAATAATAATGAAAATAAATAAGAATAATAAAATCACATCAGACCTACTCAGCAGGCCTGGCCTGGGCCCCTGAGTCCTCCAAGAGGCAGGGGGCAGGCTCGCTCCCTGGCTGCCCGCAGAGAGAAGGGGGCTCACCTCCTCTGGAGCTGCGGGGAGCTGCCTGCCTGTCACTCCATCACCTCGCTGTCAACCGTTGGTTGGGCAGGGCCTGCCCCTCCCACCAGCTCAGCTGCGCAGAGCCCACCTGGCCCCAGGCAGGCCTCCAGGGGGTGTGGTTCCAATTTCCAAAATTAGCTCTCCTGGTGGAGTAACTGCCCCAGTCAACACGCCCATATGTTTCCAGGGAGAGAGAGCGATGAAGGCCCTGTCAGCCAGGAGCTAGGTTAATTTGTTTATTTGTTTAAAAATATAGCTGTATTGATTTCAGAGAGGACGGGAGAGATGGAAACATCAGTGATGAGAATCATGGGTCGGCTGCCTCCTGCACGTCCCCGACTGGGGATGGAGCCCACAGCCCGGGCACATGCCCTGACCGGGAATCGAACCCTGACCTCCTGGTTCATAAGGTCGACCCTCAACCACTGAGCCACACTGGCCAGGCTGAGGGGGCAGCATGAAAGGGCCCTGGAAGCACCAGAGGCGCCTTCGTCCTTGTGCCTGGAGGACCCCCACACACACACACACCAAGTTCAGGTTCAGGGACAAGTTCCCTGCACAGACTGGACCTGGACGGACCCCCCCCCCTCCCCACTCCGAGGCTCGCCCATGGCTGCCTGGGACCTAATAATACGCACAAATCAGAAGGCGGGCTGCGGGCCCTGGCCATGCAAGGAGAGGCCGAAAGCTGACACCGGCCGCCTATCCCCGTGGCCTTGCCCTAAAGTGGCAGGGCGTCCGCCCCAGGCCAGGGCCCCCCCAGGCCAGGCCCTCCCCCCGGGCCAGAGCCCCCCGCCGGGTGTGCCAGGCGCCCTATAACGAGAGGATGAGCGTGCTGGGGGGAATGGCAGGCATGTGGCCCAGCTGTCGCGGCGAGCCCAGCCCAGAAAGGCTGCCCTGTCCCTGTCCCTGTCCCCACATCTTCCCTGGCCCCGGCTCCAGGGCCAGCGCAGGGCAGCCCTCCCCGGCTCTCGGTTACATGAGAATGAGCCCAGGAAATGGTCAGCCAGCCCCGAGAATGCAGAGGCCGCTGAAGAGGGAGAAGTCAGAAACCTGGTTAAGGAAGGTGGGGGGCTCTGTCGTCCAGGCTGACTCTGACTGGGGGTGGGGGGGCGGGCTGTAGGAGGAAAATGCCTCCCACCATCTTGTGCCCAGCACCCCCACATTCCTTCTGGGCATCCACGACTCCGTAGAGAATAACAGGCCAGAGACTGGGGTTCTTTTTTTTTTTTTTTAATGTTTTTTTTAAAATATATCGTTATTGAGCCCTAACCGGTTTGGCTCCGTGGATAGAGCGTCGGCCTGCAGACTGAAGGGTCCCGGGTTCGATTCCAGTCAAGGGCATGTACCCTGGTTGCGGGCACATCCCCAGTAGGGGGGTGTGCAAGAGGCAGCTGATTGATGTTTCTCTCTCATCGATGTTTCTCTCTATCCTTCTCCCTTCCTCTCTGTAAAAAATCAATAAAATATATTTTTTAAAAAATATATATATATATCGTTATTGATTTTAGAGAGGAAGAGAGAGGGGGGGAGAGAGAGATAGAAATATCCATGATGAGAGAGAATCATGGATCGGCTGCCTCCTGCATGCCCCGCACTGGGGATCAAGCCTGCAACCCGGGCAGGTGCCCTGACTGGAATCAAACTGTGACCTCCTGGTTCATAGGTCGACGCTCCACCACTGAGCCACGCCGGCCGGGCACCAGGGGCTTCATGATGCAACTTTAGGTTGAGATTCTATCATCCACTCTCAGCCTCACTTTCCAAATCTGTAAAATGGGAGCCCTTCTGGCTCTCCTCGGGAGCCGACTGCTCCTAGCCCACCGCGGGGCCAGCCGCTCAGCTCAGTCGTGACACCGGCCGCTCAGCCAGCAGCCTGTCACCGAGCCCCCCATGGAAGGAAGGAGGTGGCTCAGGGGGCCACATGATTGGGGGGGGGGGCTTGGCCACTGCTCTCAGGGAGCACCTGAGATTAATGAGACCCACAGCAGGCATTTGGGGCCTGAGAAAGGATCCCAGCAGTTCAAGGTCAGGCTGCCCTTGCCCCTGGGGCCGGCACATTGCCCCTGGGGCCAAGGATGGATGGGCACACACAGGCTCTGCTCAGGAGAGAAACAGCTCAGGACACCTAATGGGATAAATGGAGGCGCAGTGAGGGGTGAGCCCCCATGTGTGGGAGAGGCCATGTCTCAGGGAGTGGGGCCTTGGGCTCCCTCACTGTGTTCAGAGGGGGCGGGTGCGGCACGCACCGAGTCTGCGGGCCCTGTCCTGCCCCGCCCCACCCCGCAGGGCCCACCCGAGCCGCTCCTGGCTTTAATTTGGAGTCTAGAGCCTGCTCACTTGTCCAAGCAGAACGGGGGGACATCAGGCCACTCGTCAGCGTCCCTCTGCTTCCTTCTAGGGTCAGGCCGAGCGCGTGAGGGAGTGGACAGCTGTCTGTCCCGGGAGTCCCCAGGAAAGATGGACCCGCGCCAGGGCCGGCGCCTGCTCCTGTGGGTGCAGCTCGGGCACTCGGGCTGTGCCAGGCTCAGCAGCTCAGCCGCCGGGCCTCCGCCTTGGGGCACAGGCAGCCCTCCCCCGCCCTCCCCCCTCCCTCCCCGGGCCTGGGTCCCCCGGATCTTGCTCTGAAATGGGGATCCTTCCCAGGAAAGACCAGAGCTGCTCAGTATCCTCTCCAGCCAGCTGGGAGCGGGGAGAGAGCAGCACGGGAGGTAGTGGGGGGGGCGGGGGGACAGGGGGAGGGGCACCATCTAAGGACCCAGGGGACACATTGGCTCTGGCTGTGCACCCCTCAGAAAGCACCCCAGATCCCCAGTGAGAGCACGCACCAGCTCCTCGCCCAGTCCCTCTAAGGCAGTGGTCGGCAAACTGCGGCTCTGTTGACTAATGAGTTTGCCGACCACTGACCTAGACTCTCGATTCCAATAATTACAGGCTGTTGTTGTTCCTTGTGGTTAAGCCCCTACCCCAGTGGTCGGCAAACTCATTAGTCTACAGAGCGGCAAACCGTGGCTCGCGAGCTGCATGTGGCTCGCGAGCCGCAGTTTGCCGACCACTGCGTAAGGCACCTTGATTGACACGCTCCGCATCCGCCTTTAATGTGATGCAAACAAGTTCTCTCCGGAGCCAGAGCCCAGACAGCAGGCTCCTACCTGGATGCTCCCCACGCCAGGTGGGCCCTGGCTGGGTTTGCTCAGTGGATAGAACGTGGGCCTGCGGACTGAAGGGTCCCGGGTTCGATTCCCGGGCAAGGGCACATGCCCAGGTTGTGGGCTCAGTCCCTGGTGTAGGGTGTGCAGGAGGCAGCTGACCTCTCTCTCTCTCCCTTTCCCTTCCTCTCTGAAAAAAACAAAAACAAAAAACGTAAAAAACACACACAAAAGGGGACCATCGCCATGGAGATTATCCAAGACATCAGCTCCCTCCAGATGGTGCTGAGCCCCAGGGGGCGCAAAGGCACCTGGCAGCACCCCTCCTGAGCCCTGCCCGTGACCTTGTGACCTCGGAAAGGCTGTACACGGTGTTCCCATCACAGACCAAGGAGAGAGCAACTCTAACTCTTCAGGCCGGAGGCGGAGGGGGTGAGGGTGGTATGGGGGGTGAGGGTGGTATGGGGGGTGAGGGTGGCATGGGGGGGTGAGGGTGGTATTGGGGGGTGAGGGTGGCATGGGGGGTGAGGGTGGTATGGGGGGTGAGGGTGGTATGGGGGTGAGGGTGGCATGGGGGGGTGAGGGTGGCATGGGGGGTGAAGGTGCTATTGGGGGGTGAGGGTGGCATGGGGGTGAGGGTGGTATGGGGGGTGAGGGTGGCATGGGGGGTGAGGGTGGCATGGGGGTGAGGGTGGTATGGGGGGTGAGGGTGGCATGGGGGTGAGGGTGGTATGGGGGGTGAGGGTGGCATGGGGGGTGAGGGTGGCATGGGGGGTGAGGGTGGTACAGGGGTGAGGGTGGTATGGGGGGTGAGGGTGGCATGGGGGGTGAGGGTGGCATGGGGGGTGAGGGTGGCATGGGGGGTGAGGGTGGCATGGGCGGGGGGGGCAACGCTCTCCTCACAACAGCAGGTGGGCCGCCTTCCCCCCACAGCAGAACGGAGACAGTTTGTCCCAATCCCCCAACACTGCAGGGCTGGGCCCCCCACCCTCACAGAGGGGAAACTGAGGCTCAGAGACACAAACGACGGGCCGGAGGGAACACCGCGCGTAGGATGGTGGCGCGGCCCTCCCATTTCTTTCTTTTTTTAAAAAAATGTGTTTTTATTGGTTTCAGAGAGGAAGGGAGAGGGAGAGAGAAACCTCCATATGAGAGAGAACCATGGATCGACTGCCTCCTGCACCCCCACACTGGGGATGGAGCCCGCAACCCGGGCCTGTGCCCTGACCGGGAATCGAACTCTGACCTCCTGGCTCCTAGGTCGCTGCTCAACCCCTGAGCCACGCCGGCCAGGCTTCCACTTATTTCTGATCATCCTCTGTCCGCTCCACTCTGACCACCAGTGGGGCCTCCCGCTCTCTGGTGGGGTCACAGGTAAGTGCCCATTAGCACAGCTTCCCTGAGCCCCTCCTGCTGCTGCCACCCGCTCCCCCCCCCCCGCCCTCCACGGGGTGCCAAGCCCAGGCTGCTGTTCCGGTGCCTCCCGCTGGCTCCCCAGTCCTCCCTGGGGGGCCTGGCAGCTCCGCACACCCCCGCAGCAGCGTAGCCGCCTGGTTATTAAAAAGATAATTCCTAGTTAGGCCTCTACAGGACTCCCTGGGCCCGTCCTCTGCCATCGGTTCTCTGCCACTGGGCGCTTACCCAACCGGGCGGATCTGAGCAGGCGCTGGGATAAAAATAGAAGCGGGCGGGGGAGCTGGCACCGGCTCACCGGGTGGCAGGCGGTGGCAGGCAGCAGGGCTGGCAGACAGCTGCGGCCTCCCCTCCCCCTCCCTCCCCCCTCCCTCCCCCTCCTGCTCCTCTACCCGCTCTCCTCTCTTCTCTTCCCTTCTCCCCTTCCTCTCCCCTCCCTTCTCCCACTGCCCTTCCCTCCTTGACACCCCTCCTGTGTCCCCCTCTCCCCCCTCCCCCCATCCCAGCGCACAGAGCACAGATCCTGGGAGCCGACTGACTGGGTAGAAAGGATGGAGCCTGGGAGCGGGGGAGGGGGGAGGGTCTCCTCCAGGCTCACTGACCGTCTAAGAGCCCCCGCGGCGGTGCCTGGGTGGGAGGGAGTGCAAACAGCACCAGCCGCCCTGCTCCTGCGGGTGGGCTTCCTCCAGCGAACATTCCAGTTCCCAGGAGCCTCCTGCCCGCTCCAGCCTGGAACCCACTGAGAGGAGGTACCAGGCTGCACCCCACCTCAGGCCCAGGCTGCACCCCACCTCAGGCCCAGGCTGCACCCCATCTAAGGCCCGGGCTGCACCCCATCTCAGGGCCAGGCTGCACCCCATGTCAGGGCCAGGCTGCACCCCACCTCAGGGCCAGGCTGCACCCCATCTCAGGGCCGGGCTGCACCCCACCTCAGGCCCAGGCTGCACCCCACCTCAGGCTCAGGCTGCACCCCATCTAGGGCCCCAGCTGCACCCCACCTCAGGGCCAAGCCTGCTCCGTCCCCCCAGCAGCTGTCCCTGGCTCCCACACCGGCCTGCTCACAAGCTCCAACTGCCCCTCAGCTCAGTGAGGATCTGATGTGAGTCAGAGAACCGAGAGCTGCCACAGAGTCACAGAGTTCTCCCTCCTGCCCACACGATGCCAGTCTCTCTCTCTCTCTCTCTCTCTCTCTCTCTCTCTCTCTCTCTCTCTCTCTCCTGTCTCTCTCTCCATTGCTCTTGGAATAAAGAGAAAGGAAACAGACTTTAAGACCTCAGAGGGAAAGAGATCAACCAAAGAACATACATGCACAGGTGCCCGGCCCATGGACACAGACAATAATGTGGTGAAGGCCTGGGGAGGGGGTATCAGGGGGGCGGGGGAAGGAGGGGAAATAGGAGACATCTGTAATAGAGTCAACAACAGAAGAAGAAGAAGAAGAAGAGGAAGAAGAAGAAGAAGAAGAAGGAGGAGGAGGAGGAGGAGGAGGAGGAGGAGGAGGAGGAGGAGAAGAAGGAGAAGAAGAAGAAGAAGAAGAAGAAGAAGAAGAAGAAGAAGAAGGAGAAGGAGAAGGAGAAGGAGAAGGAGAAGGAGAAGGAGAAGGAGAAGGAGAAGGAGAAGGAGAAGGAGAAGGAGAAGGAGAAGGAGAAGGAGAAGGAGAAGGAGAAGAAGAAGAAGAAGAAGAAGAAGAAGAAGAAGAAGAAGAAGAAGAAGAAGGGGAAGAAGAAGAGAAAGAAAGAAAACAAACAAAAGAGAAAGAAAATATCGATGCTCAGCAATGAAGGGTCTGCTCAGGTGCCTCTCTGCATCCTCCACCCGCCCCCCCACTTCCTCCCGCAGCACCCCCTCCTCTCAGGGCTTGGGCCCCACCTGGCTGCTCCTCCTCCACCCGTTAAACCTGCTGACCCTTGCCCTGACCGGTTTGGCTCAGTGGCTAGAGTGTCGGCCTGTGGACTGAAGGGTCCCAGGTTCGATTCCGGTCAAGGGCATGTACCTTGGTTGCGGGCACATCCCCAGTGCGAGGTGTGCAGGAGGCAGCTGATCGATGTTTCTCTCTCATCCATGTTTCTAATTCTCTATGCCTCTCCCTTCCTCTCTGTAAAAAATCAATAAAATATATTTAAAAAAAACCTGCTGACCCTTCAAGGTTCCTCCACCTGCCCTTGCTCCCCGGCCCCCAGGCGCCCCTGGCTTGTTCTCTGCTGTCAGGGCCACGCCCCTGCTTCGCAGCACCTGAGAATTTACAGACTTACACTTCGAGGTGTTAACTGTCTGCCCCACGACATGGTCAGCCGAGGGCTGGCCACCCCCCCCCCCGCCCCCGGTTCCTGGCTCACCGTTCATCTGCCATCACAGGCCGGGCCCAGAGCATGCTCAGTAAGCGTTTGCCGAAGAAGTCAGCCAATTAGTTGATGACTGAAAGCTGTGCCAATTAGCAGGGCCATAGTGGAGTGAACATGAGTTAAAGAATAACCAATGGTCAAGCATCAACCTATGAACCAGGAGGTCACAGTTCCATTCCCGGTCAGGGCACATGCCTGGGGTTGCAGGCTCGATCCCCAGTAGGGGGCGTACAGGAGGCAGCCAATTGATGATGTTCCTCTCTCCTTGGTGTTTCTATCTCTCTCTCCCCCTTCCTCTTGGAAATCAATAAAAATTTATTTAAAAGAATAAAGAAAGTTTAGCTCCTTTCAGCCAGTGCCACCTTGGGATCACGTGTGATCACATGTGACACAGACAGCTGACCTCTGACCCACTGCCCAGACCCCAAGGCTCCTTCACCTGTCTCAGGAGCCCGGCCCCAGGTCACCACAGGGTCACCAATGCATGGTCTGCCCAAACCAGTCGCTGAAATACCACTCCCGGCTGCTGGGATCGTGCAAATAGACTTTGATTTCTGTTTATTTATTTTTTATTGTTCAGTTTAATATTTTTAATATTAACATACAACATATTTCTTGAGGGGGGGGGAAGGTTGCAAGAAATATTAAAATATAAAAAGGCAAAAAACCCCTGGCTTGTTTGGCTCAGTGGATAGAGTGGCGGCCTGTAGACTGAAGGGTCCTGGGTTCAGTTCCCCTCAAGGGCACATGCCCGGGTTGCAAGCTCGATCCCCAGGGTGGGGCGTGCAGGAGGCAGCCGATCCATGATTCTCTCTCATCATGGATGTTTCTCTCTCTCTCCCTCTCCATTTCTCTCTGAAATAAATAAAAAATATATTTTTTAAAAAAGACAAAAATCACCGAGGCTGTCCTGGGGACTTATCACTCTAACCTCCATAGTTTGTCCTTTCGCCCTTCATTCTTTCATTTTCCCTGGCTCAGCTGACCCTGGTGCCAGGTGGCACATTGGCATCGGCTGCAAGGCCCCAGGCCCCTCTGCCTCCCAGCTGGTGCCCTGTCAGCCCGGGAACTCTGCCAGGGAAAAGACTGCAGCTATTTTATTTTATTTTAAATATATTTTTATTGATTTCAGAGAGGAAGGGAGAGGGAGAGAGAGAGAAACATCAATGATGAGAGAGAATCATGGATCGGCTGCCTCCTGCACATCCCCTACTGGGGATCGATCCCGCAACCCCGGCATGTGCCCTGACCTGGAATCGAACCCTGACCTCCTGGTTCCTAGGTCGACACTCAACCACTGAGCCACACGGGCCGAGCTACTCTTCTCCCAGACACTGCCTTGCTGGGGGCTCCCGGCACACGCGCCATCCTTTCTGAAGCGCTCCAGTGGCCTTCCCTCCTCCCTCCCCCCGCCCCCAAATCTGGGCGCCCCTCTTTCCCAGCCCCGCAATGAAGAGCGCTTCTCTGCGCCACCATCACGTGGCACGAAGCAAAAGGCTTTCCAATGGAGAAGGGAAGTGATCGTCTTCACTCACAGGTGAACACGGGTGGGTTCGTTAAACGCCAAACACAACCCTTTGGGTCTGGGGAACCCGGGGAGACGCGCGGGAGTGGAGCCGCAAGCCCTGCGGGCGGCTCTCGGGCTCAGCACCACGGCCAGCGCCCGGGCCTGGGCCAGCGGAGCGCGCTGCGGAGGGGAGGGCGCTGGGCGCTCAGCGCTCGCCCCCGCCCGTGGGGCCTGACGCGCCTGCCAGTTTGGAGAATGGATGGGATCCAGAGGGGAAACCGTGACCCCGGGGAGACTTAACTAGGGTCTTGTAGGAAGTGCACTTTGTATTGTGGAACGTGACGCAAGAAAAGGGGGTCCCTCTTGGCCCCCCTGTCCCCCGTCGCCCCCCACCCCGGCCCAATCAACACGACAAAGAACTTGACGCCGCAGCATAACAGGGTGGCTGTGTTTAATGCTTCGAGTGTTCCTTTTCCTTCCACAGGGCTTTGTTTGAAAAATAACAAAATGAGGTAAATAAGTTAAGGTATGTACACGTTATAAACACTGTGTCGGTTTGCGGCGGCAGCGGCGGAAGCGGCTGGAGACAAAGTTGCCGCGGTGGCTCGGGTCGGCCGCCGGCCGCTGGGCAGCTGTGTCGTCCTGAGGAGAAGGGGCGCGCCGTGGGCACGCGCGGGGTCTAGAAGCATTTGCGGTGCACGATGGACGGGCCCGCCTCGTCGTACTCCTGCTTGGTGATCCACATCTGCTGGAAGGTGGACAGCGAGGCCAGGATGGAGCCGCCGATCCACACGGAGTACTTGCGCTCGGGCGGGGCGATGATCTGCAAAGACAGAGCGTCAGGTGGGGGCGGCGGCGGCTGGGGGCCGGGGACCCGCGGGCGGGCGGGCAGGGGCGCGGACGGCCGCCCACCTTGATCTTCATGGTGCTGGGGGCCAGCGCCGTGATCTCCTTCTGCATGCGGTCGGCGATACCCGGGTACATGGTGGTGCCCCCCGACATGACGTTGTTCGCGTACAGGTCCTTCCTGATGTCGATGTCGCACTTCATGATGCTGTTGTAGGTGGTCTCATGGATGCCCGCCGACTCCATGCCTGGGGGGCGCGCGGGGGAGCGTGAGCGGGTGCGGGGAGGTGGTGGGACCCGCGCGCCCCCGGGGACGAGCGGGGATGGGCGGGGCCGGGCCGGGCCGGGCGGGACCGGGGCTCACCGATGAAGGAGGGCTGGAAGAGCGTCTCCGGGCAGCGGAAGCGCTCGTTGCCGATGGTGATGACCTGCCCGTCGGGCAGCTCGTAGCTCTTCTCCAGGGAGGAGGAGGAGGCGGCCGTGGCCATCTCGTTCTCGAAGTCCAGGGCCACGTAGCACAGCTTCTCCTTGATGTCGCGCACGATCTCACGCTCGGCTGCGGGGGACCAGGGCCAGAGGGGAGCCTTCAGCGCGGGAGCCCGGGACCCGCGCGCCGCCCGCCCCGCCCGCCCAGGATGCCCGGCCGCCGCGCACCTGTGGTCACGAAGGAGTAGCCACGCTCGGTGAGAATCTTCATCAGGTAGTCGGTGAGGTCGCGGCCCGCCAGGTCCAGGCGCATGATGGCGTGCGGCAGCGCGTAGCCCTCATAGATGGGCACGTTGTGGGTGACGCCGTCGCCCGAGTCCAGCACGATGCCTGGGGGGGAGGGGGGGCGGGGCAGGGGTGAGCGGCCTCTCCAACCTGCGCGCGGGCGCAGCGTGGCGGCCCGTGGGCGGGCGTGAGGCCGGCGGCCCTGGCGCTCGGGCTGCGGGGCGGGCGCGCACTGGGGGGAACGGGCGCGCACTGGGGGGGGGGACGGGAGCGCACTGGGGGGGGCGTGGGGGGGAGCGGGGAGCGGGCACTCACCGGTGGTACGGCCGGAGGCGTAGAGGGACAGCACGGCCTGGATGGCCACGTACATGGCGGGCACGTTGAAGGTCTCAAACATGATCTGGGTCATCTTCTCCCGGTTGGCCTTGGGGTTGAGGGGCGCCTCGGTGAGCAGCGTGGGGTGCTCCTCGGGGGCCACGCGCAGCTCGTTGTAGAAGGTGTGGTGCCAGATCTTCTCCATGTCGTCCCAGTTGGTGATGATGCCGTGCTCGATGGGGTATTTGAGGGTCAGGATGCCCCTCTTGCTCTGGGCCTCGTCGCCCACGTAGGAGTCTTTCTGCCCCATGCCCACCATGACGCCCTGCGGAGCGGGGACACCGAGCGCTCAGCACCCGTCGCCTGGACTCGGGGCGGCCCAGCCCCCTCCGCCCAGCCCCCACCGCCGAGGCGCAGCCGGACCTGGTGGCGCGGGCGGCCCACGATGGAGGGGAACACGGCCCTGGGCGCGTCGTCGCCGGCGAAGCCGGCTTTCACCAGGCCGGAGCCGTTGTCGCACACGAGGGCGGTGGTCTCGTCTTCGTCGCACATGGTGTTTGGTTTCTGCCAGGACAGAAGGGCCGCGGAGATGCCGGGCGCGTCGGTTCAGGAGGCCTCGCCGCCCGAGCGCTCTCCGGCCCCGCGGGCCCCTGCGGGCACGCCCAGCCCCGCCGCGGGCGCATCAAACCCGGGGGACGGGGAAGGGACGGCCCCCAGCTTCGCTCCCCCGGCCCGGGGCTGCGCTGAGCCTAGGAGAGGGACACGGGGCGGAGACCACACTGGGAATCTCTCCGGCCCGGGACCCTAGGCGCACGGCGTCCCCGGACACCCTGTGCCTTCGCTGCGGGCAAGAGCCAGGCACGAGCGCCCCCCCCCACTCCTGGCCTGGGGTCTCACCCCCGGAGGATGAGGCCCTGATACCCGCTCGCTGGGCGCGTGTGAGGGCGGAGGGAGCTGGTGGGAAGGGCCGCGATGCCCCGTCCGGGGAGAAACGGCCCCACACGTTCCAGACTCCCACCGCGCGCCCTTCGCCGGCTGGGGGCCGGGCGGGGAAGTACAGGCCTTGGCTGCCCCCCGGCTCTGGCGCTCGGTCGGGAGGGTTTGCTTTGGGGACGTTGGAAGGAAGCCGTGGATGCGCCTGGGCGCAAGCTACCTGCCCGGCGGAGCGGCCCGCAGCGGGGTGGATGGGGAGACGCTGGAGACATTTTGCAAAGGCGGATTGACTGTCTCGCGTCTCCTCTGTAAGACGAGGAGCGTGTGGCTCTGGGGGCCCAGGCGCAGGGCGCGGCCTGGGGCTGATCAGGGAGTGGCGGGGGGGGGGGGCTGTCCCTCGGTCCCCTTCTTGCTCCTGCCCTACCTGGGCGGGTGGCTACACCTGTCGCTCTCCGGCTGCGGCTTCTCTGGACTGTCCGCTGCGGTGGCCGAGGGCGCCCCCGCGCAGGGTTTATATAGCCCGCGGGCGCTCCCCCGCGCCGCCCGCAGGAATGTCTATCCCCTTCTCGGGCCATATTTGGGTGTTGGGCACTGGAGACCCTCCCACGGCCGGTTCGCGGCCTGGGCCCCCGCCCGGGTCCCCTGCGCTGACCATAGAAGGAGCGGCCTGGCCCGCGCCCAGGTACCGCGGGCCGGGCCGTATATGGAGTGTCTCCGGGGCCGGGCGGCCCCTCCCGACCAGGCCCGGTGGCCCGCGGGAGGGGCCAGGGTGGAGCGAGGGTCACGGCCGCGCCTGTGGCTGCACCTGTCCTGCCCACGGCCGCCCCGCCCCGCCCCGTCCACTCTGCGCGCACTGGGCTGCGCACTGGGCGGGCGCTCAGGCCGGCGATCCCCACGTGTCTCCGCTTCTCCCGGTTCCTTACTCAGACCCCAAACCGCCCTGGCGCCTACAGGGAGGAGGGAGCCGTGTCCAAGGGGGGTCGGGCCGGGGGTGCTGAGAAGATGGGAGAAGGAGTCACACCCGGTGTGTCCCGGTCCCAGGCAGGGAAGGGAGGCGACCCCTCCCAGGGGAACTTCCTTCTGCATCGCTACCCCTGAGCGCCCCAATCTAGGGGGGCAGAGCCAAGCCGGCCCCCACCCCCACCGCGGAGAGGGCCGCCGGCAGCTGCCTGGGGCAGACAGCTGGCATAGGGCACCGAGGTCGAGGGGGCGGGGCGGGGCGGAGGCTCGGGCTCCCCGGGATGGGTCCAGGCAGCAGCTCGGGGCACCAAGCTGGGCACCCAGAGCCGCAGGCCGGGCCACCCGCAGGCGCTCAGGGGTGCCTGAAAAAGTGTATCCTATGGGAGAGACCCATCTCTTCCTCGGGGGCTGAGGGGCCCCGGGTGGCAGTGGGTCCAGCTGAGCGCCCTACCCCCGAACCCCCCATCCTTGGGGGCTCACGGATCTGCTCCTGGGTCACCACCCAGGACCCGGGGGGCGGTGGGCGCTCTGACTGGAGAAAGCCCTGCCGCCCTTTCGACAGAGGACGAGGACAAGGACAAGGACAAGGACTTTGCACCGAGTGTGGCACAGGCAGCAGCTCCTTCGCACAGGCTGCGCACCCCCCCCCCCCCGTCTTTATATTTAGAGGACGAGGCTCGCTCAGGCCGGTCCACCTTGGGGCCACCATCGGCGGCAGAGCCCTGGAGCTTCTATTTATACCGCTACAGCCTGGAGCCTTCAGACTTTCTGGGATTTGCATCTGCCCTGGGAAGGTGGAGAGGGGGTCACGGGAGGTCAGGCGGGTACTGCTTGCCTCACATTCCCCCCCCCCCCACCCCCAGAACCAGGACCGTCCTAACCTTGCTGTGGCCGCACAAGGAGAAGCAATCTTCGGTGATGAACTCAGCGGCGTGCTTCTGGGGGATACATCAGCGATGGGGTGCGGGCCAGAACCGAATCGTTCATTTTTCTCAAGTGCCTGCAGTGTTTCCAAAATAGTCGCAATTCCCATCGGGGAATGGAGCCAGCCGCTGGGACAGGTGTGGGCTCTCTGGGATACAAAACACCACGGGGCGCGTTTCCTAAAAATGACCCAAGTCCATTAGAGAACGAGGAGTTCGGTTAAGTGCAAAGGGTCATCAGTGAAAAGCTACTATGGTTTCAGATTGAGCCTTAAAAAAACCATGTTTATTTATTTGGGTCCTATTTCTCTCTCTTTTCTCTCTCTCTTTTTAAAATAGGAAAGCTTGTTTCTTTTAAAAATATATATTTTTATTGATTTCAGAGAGGGAGAGGGAGATAGAAACATCAACAATGAGAGAATCATTGAGCAGCTGCCTCCTGCACGCCCCCTACTGGGGATGGAGCCCGCACCCCCAGGCATGTGCCCTGACCAGAATGGAACCCGGGACCCTTCAGTCTGCAGGCTGACGCTCTATCCACTGAGTCAACCAGCTAGGTCTCTCTTTGTTTCTTTCTTTTCTTTTTATATTTTTATTGATTTCAGAGAGATAGAAACATAAATGGTGAGAGAGAATCATTGATCGGCTACCTCCTGAATGCTCCCTACTGTGGATCGCGCCCGTAACCCAGGCATGTGCCCTGACTGGAATCGAACCCGGGACCCTTCAGTCTGAGAGCCAATGCTCTATCCACTGCAACCAGCTAGGGCAGTGGTCGGCAAACTGCGGCTCACGGGCCGCGGTTTGCTGCTCTGTTGACTAATGAGTTTGCCGACCACTGGGATAGGGGCTTAATCGCAAGGAACAACAACAGCCTGTAATTATTGGAATCGAGAGTCTAGGTCAGTGGTCGGCAAACTCATTAGTCAACAGAGCAGCAAACCGTGGCCTCCGAGCCGCAGTTTGCCGACCACTGAGCTAGGGCTATCTCTTTGATTCTTGATGAGTCTGGCTAAAGGGCCATCCATCTTGTTGAACTCTTCAAAGAACCAGTTCTTGGTCTCATTGATCTCTTGTATTTTTTTTTTTTTTTAGCCTCTATGCCATTTATTTCTGCTCTGATCTTTGTTATTTCCTTCCTCCTACTTATTCTGGTCTTTTCTTGTTGCTCTCTTTCTAATTCTGTAAGTTGTAGGGTTAGTTTACTAAAATTTTTTCTTGTTTCTTGAAGAAGGCCTGTCCCTCTCAGGACTGCTTTCACTGTATCCCAGAGATTTTGGGTTGTTGTGTGTTCATTTTCATTTGTTTCCAGGAAGATTCTTTTTCTTATTTATTTCTTGATCTCACTAGTAACCCGTTCCTTGTTTAATAACATGACCTCTAGTCTCCCTGTGTTTGAACGTTTTTGTTTTTACTGTAGTTGATTTCTAATCTCATGGCACTGTGATCCAAGAAGATGCTTGATATGATTTCAGTCTTCTTGAACTTGTAGAGATTTGTTTTGTGTCCTAACATGTGGTCTATCATTGAGAATATTTTAAAATTGATTTGAGAGAGAGAGAAGGAAGAGAGAGAGAGACCTAGATTTGTTGTTCCACTTATGTTTGCATTCACTGGTTGATTCCCTGACCAGGGATGGAACCTACAACCTTGGCGAGTCAGACGATGCTCTAACCAACTGAGCTACCGGGCCAGGGTTCACATGTAGCCTTTCCGGTTATTCTGGAGGACGCTGAATAATGGACAGACCCACATTTCACTTTTAATACATGTCCTGCTGTGTCGTGGGCAGTGGAGACACTAGAAAAAAAAAGCGGGGGGGGGGGGGGGGAGGAATAGCTTCAATTTTGGTAGGAAGAAATGTGCTATAATTCACGAAATACCCAATAATTTGTTGACATTTTTAAAAAATATATTTTATTGATTTTTAGAGAGGAAAGGAGAGGGAGAGAGGGAGATAGAAACATCAATGATGAGAGACCTCCTGGTTCATAGGCCAACACTCCACCCCTGAGGGAGAGAGAGAGAGAGAGAAAGAGAGAGAGAGAGAGAGAGAGAGAGAGAGAGAGAGAGAGAGAGAGGGAGAGAGAGGTTGAGAGAGAGGGAGACAGGGAGAGAGAGAGAGGGAGAGAGAGAGAGGGAGAGAGAGGGAGAGAGAGAGAGAGAGGGAGAGAGAGAGAGAGAGAGAGAGGGAGAGAGAGAGAGGGAGAGGGAGAGAGAGAGAGAGAGGGAGGGAGAAAGAGAGGGAGAGAGAGGGAGAGAGAGAGGGGGAGAGAGGGGGGGAGAGAGAGAGAGAGAGAGAGAGAGAGAGAGAGAGAGAGAGAGGAGAGGGAGAGAGAGAGAGAGAGCTGTTCAATAATAGAGCCGCCATAAGTAGTGTCCTGCAGTCATTAAAAACTGTACCTTGAAGAAACCTGAAGACATGCCCGCTCAGAGGAGATGGGAATCGGCCCTTGGAGGGCGAGTGAGAAAAATCTCACAATGACTGGTGGCCCCCAAAGGCCATGGTGCATAAGGACACACAGCACATCTGTGGGATTAAACTTTCGGGGGGCCGGGGGCGGGGCAGAGGCCGTGTGACCAGGAAAACACCATCTACCAAGGCTCCTTGGAAGGAGTGATCATGAAGAAGAGGCTGAGAAACAGCGGGGCTTGGAATGACATGGTTTCGCACATTTCGCGGACGAGGTGCTATCGGAACTAACTCATCTATAGCCGGGAGCCCTGTGCTAAGACTGCTTTCGTTAGCCACGGTTCCGCTGCAGATCGAAGAACCCACGGACAGTCGGGGGGTAGGGGGTGGGGCTACTGAGCTAGACAGGGACCCACAGAAATGCTCACACTATCTCCCAGCAAGAGAAGAAGGCCATCGCATACAGCAGACGCGCAGCCCCAAGCACCCCGAGGCGTATTTCCAAGTGGCCACGGGGTTACTTCCGGTGGAGTCCCAGCGTTCACTTCCTCCCAGTCTCTGGGTCACTCCCTCCGGCTCTGGTCTCTGTTAGTTCCTCCCCAGCTGGGTCGGGAGGTGACTGAAGCCCACGGCCACCTCTGGGAAACCCCGAGCCACACACGTGTTTTATGCCCCAAGACACTCGTGAACACTCTCATGTATGTAGTTTAAAGCTTTTCCATCAGGCACCAAGCTCACACGAATGAGGCCCACTCTGCTTTGTCATTTCGTCTAACACTTTATTGACAGGTCAGCGGCACGTGACCCTTCTCTTACTAACATCCCAACAGCCTAACAGGACCGACACCGACCCGAGTCTCTGCCGTGCGCAGCACCCGAGCCACAGCAACTTCAGGGACAGCCAGCGCAGCCCGCCGGCTTCAGGGCCAGGGGCGGGGGCCAGACGCGCCGGGAGCACCCGCCGCGGGACCAGGACAAGAGCTCGGCGGTCTGGGCGGAGGGAGGAGATGGGATGGGCAGCGAGCACCCCAACATCGGATACTTTTCCGACGGAGAAAGGGTGGAGAGGAAATACATGTCACTAAAAACCAAGGCGGCCGTCACAGCCAACGTCTCCCTAAGCAGCTGGTGCCGCTTCGCAGCGATGCCGCGCGTTCCCAGAGTCAGCCCTGCCCATGGACGTAATATTCGTAATTTGCTTTCAAAACGAACGCGAAGTAGGGACTGGCCTTCAGGCCCCCGAGCTGCTCGGCCTGAAGCAGGTCATTCACGTCCGGCAGGTACGCGCTGAGCTGGATGCCTGCGACACAAACAGAGTCGGTTTTCATTGTCGGGAAACTCCCCCGGGAACCAGGTGACGGTGAAGCGAGCCCCTGTGCTTCTGTTTAAATCGTGCGGCCGGGGCTGCTGGGACAGGCCCTGCCTCAGCTGCTCCATCTGCCCCCCATCTGCAGGTCTCACCGGAGGGCATCCCCCGGGAGGTCCAAAGAGCCGTCTAGCTAGGTCTTCAGTGAGACCTGCCCTCCCCCTTTCTCCACAGCTTCCGCCATCCCTCCAAGTGCCCGTGGTGGTGGGTTTCCTTAAAGTGATCACCACCTGGAAACACGTACTTCACACGATTAACGTATTCTCCGGCTTGGGAGATAACGTGGAAGAAATACTTTCATGAAAGCTAGCTACAGTATCTCCAAACGTATTCAAGTTTAAATCTAAAATCATGCCCTAACCGGTGTGGCTCAGTGGATAGAGCGTCGGCCTGCGGACTCAAGGGTCCCAAGTTCGATTCCGGTCAAGGGCATGTACCTTGGTTGCGGGCACATCCCCAGTAGGGGGCGTGCAGGAGGCAGCTGATCGATGTTTCTCTCTCATCGATGTTTCTAACTCTCTATCCCTCTCCCTTCCTCTCTGTAAAAAATCAATAAAATGTATTTAAAATAAAAAAATAAATAAATCTAAAATCAGGTGGGGGGGATCATTTCTTCACCAGCCCTCTGGAGAGCTGGAAGCCAGGAGCGCTGACCGCACGGACTGTTTAAAGTGAGGTCTGGGGAGTTACAAGAGAGTACGTACAAGTTTTCTCATTTGATAAAGAAAACGAGAAAAATATGTAAAGAAATAATATTTTATAATTTGTTAATTACCATAAGGTTCTCAAAATCATGTTTTTTACTACTCTCAAAGTGCTTAGCACAATTTTTTTGTGCTTGTTACACAATAAAAATCTAGATTAACAAATGCTATCAGGCTAAATGGAAATTATTTATATACATTCATTACCATTAGACTTTCAATAAAACCGTTTTCTCTATAATATAGTACTACACTTGTAAAAACTATCACAGTACTTTCCAGTTTTCAGCCTGAAAAATGACAGGAAATGATTGGTTCTATCATATCAATTTTCAGTGTCACAGCCAACATCTGCATCCGTTCCTTGTCCAGCACGGAGACTGCGCAGGGCGGTGAGCGGGACCCAGGAGGATGGAGACCTCACCTAGACACATGCTGCCTTCATCTTAAACTAGTCCCTCAATTCTGAATATGCTACTGTTTAACCTTAAGCCACCCTGGCATCTGACACCTTGGCAAATCCCGTTATTCTAAAGTTCCTAAAACGGAGGGGCAATGCTTCATGCTGGTATTGACAAACACTCACCATCTTTTAGAAGTTTCTGTAAGATTTTCACAAATACACTGTCTTTCGATACTTCAATTGGGTCATCTTTACCGTCTGAACTGGACCAGCTGGAAGACAGAATCGGTACGAAGGGGGAATGAAGTCACGGCGCCTGCGACATCAATGACGTCTGTCTGCTCTTGTGGTTGGTTTTGATGGCGGGGCGCAGGCAGAGCAAACCGTGAGTTTTGCGAGACTCTTTCAAAGGACTGAACCAAGGGAGCTTTAAATGTTGATGATACCGAGACTCTCTATAGTAGGTATAAGGAGCCACACTTAGGTAGCCCTTCGCCAAATATAACCATTACGTATTTGTCAAAACCAAGTAGTGAGGCATCGTTCCCGGGGGTTTCTGTGCCGAAGTAATAAACCTGGGGAGGACCCCCGAGTAGGACTCTGAGAGCGCAGGCCATAGTGACCGGTCACAGGCACATGCAGTGTTCATACAAGGAATTCGGTAACCAGCGCTGGTACGCCGGTTTGCTTTATCTAGTTGAGATTATCCACTAGGAGATTCCAACTCACAGAGACACTGCGTGGGGGTGAGCAATCAGTGGATTTACCCAACGTGATAACCAGAAAGCCAGGAGCTGCAATGACAGCGCGTTTCGTACTGGTTAGGGAGGACAATCAGGTGGGCAGAGCGAGTGCTTCAGGGGCCGACCCCCAAGACCAAAGGCAACAGCAGTTTCCACTCTCCGGGGGTGACCAGACACAGCCGTGGGCAAACTACGGCCCGCGGGCCGGATCCGGCTGTTCTATCCGGTTCTCTTGGTCTCCCCTCCGCTCCTTTACTTCGAATTTATATCAGTTCACACAAACACTCCATCCATGCTTTTGTTCCGGCCCTCCGGTCCAGTTTAAGAACCCATTGTGGCCCTCGAGTCAAAAAGTTTGCCCGCCCCTGGACCAGAGGGAGAAACGCTCTGGTGAAAACAGTTCTGCCGCCGTTCCTCAACACCCACAGGAAAAAGGGAACGGGGGGCGGCACCCAGGTCGTGTCCCTTTAAAAATTCTCTTCCTGGGAGCAATCCATCCCACAGCTGGTTGTTCTGAGTCTGTCTCTGCCACCATCTACGCCACCAGCCCGGGGTCAAAAGTCCGCAGTGCCGGGAGGAGCGGAATGTGAAACCAGGCCTCCATCACCTAGCGGCGCCGAGCCGCAAACTGTAATAAGTGCTCATTAAAAAAAAAAAAAATGAAAATAGCAGCCTAAGTCGTGTGGGAGCACCGGCCATACTTCTGTGAGAATAAGGAGCCTGTATTTTCACGCAAACTGACAGTCTAAATCAGCCTTGGGCAAACTACGGCCCGCGGGCCGGATCCGGCTGTTCTATCCGGTTCTCTTGCTCTCCCCTCCGCTCCTTTACTTTGAATTTATATTAGTTCACACAAACACTCCATCCATGCTTTTGTTCCGGCCCTCCGGTCCAGTTTAAGAACCCATGGTGGCCCTCGAGTCAAAAAGTTTGCCCACCCCTGGTCTAAATTGTAAAGTAAAATTGTACCAGTGGTCCTAAGTTCTTAAGCTATGCCTTAATTAATGAAAAACTTAAGATCACTAATGCAACCATTACAATTTTCATAACATATTAGTATATAGTACATTAGGCTACAACATTATTTGATGGATGATATAATACCCCTACCGAGCACTTTTCCAAAAGCGTATCTTAGATTCACGCCGTGAGAACTTACTTATCTCTCTGAAGAGCTTTGCAAAGGATTTCCAGTTTCAGATCGTCTATATTTATATCTTCCTCCTTCACAGCAAAACAACAAGAAATCCTCATTAAGTCCTGATTTAAAAAAACACATGCTTAAGTTTGAGTTATGTCAACTCCTAATTCTGCATAATTATTGCTTTACTTTAATTCATAATTTTTAAAAATTTCCCTTCCTTTAAAACATTAACACTGCACAGGAAAGTAAACCAATAATTTGTTTTACTTGGTTTCTGATTATTCCCAGATAATCTGATTTTATCAGAAACAGTGAGAGGGTTAAGATTTTATTTATTTATGTATTTATTTTTACATATATTTTTATTGATTTCAGAGAGGAAGGGAAAGGAAGAGAGAGAGAGAAACATCAATGATGAGACAGAATCATTGATCGGCTGCCTCCTGCATGCCCCACCCTGGGGATCGAGCCCACAAGAGGGTTAAGATTTTGAACAAGGTAATGTAAAAACCAAAACATTGTTTTTTATTCTTTTTCAAAAGTTTATTTGTTCTCTTTAAGTTAAATGTATTGAGGTGACTTTGGTTAATAGGGTCACATGGGTTTCAGGTGCACATTTCTAAGACACGTGGTCTGTACGCTGCATCGTGTGGCCACCGTTCAAAGTCACATTTCCCATCCCATATATTTGACCCCTTCCCCCTTTACCCACCCCCTTTCCCTGTGGTAACCACCAAACTGTTGTGTGTGTTTAGGACATTTTCTTTGTTTTGTTTGACATTTGTTGCTTTCAGTTTTAGGTCCCACATCTGAGTGAAAGCCCATGGCTCCTGACTTATTCCGCTTAGCAGCATAGTCTCAAGACCCGCCATGCCCTTCCCAAGGGCTGTTTTCCACGTCTCCCAGGCTATTCTCAAGTGCAAGGCCAACGACCTAGCCCACAGAATTTTCATGCTAACCTTTTTTGTTTCAGAGGCTGAGAACAGGGTGGATACCATCAAGAATAAATTAATAAAGCAACATAAATCGAGGAACTGATCATGACTTAATAAATGAAAGAGAAAAAAATTCCTTCGGACTTCGAACAGCAGCATTTTTTATCTGTGCACAGAAAAAAGGCGTCGGGGAACGGGTGAGAATCGCCGGGAAACGAAACCGCCCCCTTTTCTAAAGAGCAGCACAACACCCCAGAGCGAGGGGGGCTGAGCCAGTCTCCCCCCCGTTTTCACGACTGGCTGGAGAGGTGGTGTTCTGTTTAATGCACTCAGTTCTACAGGAAACCTGTACGAACCTCCTACTTCTGTGGTCTCTCGCGTGATCTCACCCACCTCATCGATATATTCCAGCAGGTCCAGAGCCTTCTTGAAATCGTACTCATTAGCTCTTCTGTTCTCCTCGCAGACGTAGAGCTACGGCAAGGTAAAGGTGGAGGGCTGGTTAAGTAACGATATAAGCGAGACTAGAGACGTTTTTTTGGAGAAGCCATTGTCTTGCAGGTAAGTTATAGGTTATTTTTCTAGTAAAGAACAGTGCCACATGTGCAAATTATACTCCATCGCTCTCACAGTAAACTGTCTTTTAAAATACGCATATGCTCCGTCAGTAATTAATTGGAGTAACCTGGTATATGTATTTTTAAAATGCCAGTAAATGTATATTCTTAGGTTCAAGGTAGTATATACATTTCAGCATTCTTTTTTATAGATCTTTAATAATATATTTCCATTGATTTCAGAGAGGGGGGAAGAGGGAGAGAAAAAAACATCACTGAGAATCATTGATCGGCTGCCTCCTGCACGCCTCCAACTGGGGATGGAGCCTGCAACCCGGGCATGTGCCCTGACTGTGACCTCCTGGTTCATAGGTCGACACTCAGCCACTGAGCCATACCAAGAATACTCTGCAATTAATTGCTGCCCTTGGATTTTTAGAGCTGGCTACAATGTTTTGGGATGTCGCCCTTGCAAACAGTTTTAAAGTTGCGATCTATGATAAAGCAGGCTGTTGGTCTACAGTTTACTTAAAAGATACGCCCAGCTGGCGTGGCTCAGTGGTTGAGTGTCAACCTATGAACCAGGAGGTCACAGTTTGATTCCCGGTCAGGGCACGTGCCCAGGTTGTGGGCTCCATCCCCAGTGTGGGGCGCGCAGGAGGCAGCCGATCCATGATTCTCTCATCATTGATGTTTCTCTCTCTCTCCCTCTCTGAAATCAACAAAAATGTATATTAAAGAAAAAAGATAAGAAAACATACAGCAACATGTTACCAACAGTTTTCCCTGGCTGGTTAGATCGCAGCTGACTATATACTCACTTCTGTATTCTACACATTTCCTGTGATTTTATAATCAGAAAAATGCTTATTACTCATTGTGTCTGAACATCCTTTTCTCTCCACATGTGAGTATCGCTGAACTTGGTGTGGCATTAAATTTTATGGTGTATTTATAATACGGAGTAAGACTGGCACTACTTCTCCCTTCTTATGATACATAAAACGGTGAGGCATACAAGCAGCAGCATTTTAGAGTTTTAGACTGAATATGCTGTATCAGAGAGGTTGTGTGAGTTCCATTATAAGAACTCTGCTGCTAAGGATTGCTATAATGTTTATGTTTTTAATTTCTTCCTTTTTAAACATAATCAGAGCAAATTCAAGGTAATCCTATGACATCACTCTTGCATCTGAAATGCTTTCCTGACAGGAAAGAGGAGTGGAGTTGAAGCCACCAGCGCGCCTGGCAACAGAACCGCCTTGCCCAGGTTGGGCCCGACTCTAGTGATGCTCAGGGACGGGTTATGTTGCAGAGCAAAAGCGAGAGGATGGCAGCTACGGGCTATTAAATCCGGGCCCTTAACCACTTCCCTTAGAGAAGAGCCTGAAATGTCTCTCATGGCTCAGATCTGTCCGGAACTGAAATGTATGTCATGGCTCAGATCTGTCCGGAACTGAAATGTCTCTCATGGCACAGATCTGTCCGGAACTGAAATGTATGTCATGGCACAGATCTGTCTGGAACTGAAATGTCTCTCATGGCACAGATCTGTCCGGAACTGAAATGTCTCTCATGGCACAGATCTGTCCGGAACTGAAATGTCTCTCATGGCACAGATCTGTCCGGAACTGAAATGTATGTCATGGCACAGATCTGTCCGGAACTGAAATGTCTCTCATGGCTCAGATCTGTCCGGAACTGAAATGTATGTCATGGCACAGATCTGTCCGGAACTGAAATGTCTCTCATGGCACAGATCTGTCCGGAACTGAAATGTCTCTCATGGCACAGATCTGTCCGGAACTGAAATGTCTCTCATGGCACAGATCTGTCCGGAACTGAAATGTCTCTCATGGCACAGATCTGTCCGGAACTGAAATGTCTCTCATGGCACAGATCTGTCCGGAACTGAAATGTCTCTCATGGCACAGATCTGTCCGGAACTGAGAAGGTAACACCAGGAAGTGCTGTTGGTCATCAGCATCTCCAGGAACGGGGGGCCGCAGGGAGGCGAGGCCGGCCCATGGCCCTGCTAACTGGCCTCCCGCTCCCAGGCAGCTCCCACCCACCGATTCCGGGGGGGTCCCCAGGAAACAGGAAACGGAAGATGGCGACTCTTAGAAACTGTGCTACACGAGACGCTGAGGGTTAGAGACTGAGAGGGGGCGCGAGGGTCCGAGAAGCACGTACGCTGATGAGCTGCGGCGCCGTCAGCACCGGCATCGCGCTGAGACTCAGCTGCTTCTCCGCCAGCAGCTGCTCGGGCAGCGTCTCCTGGTGCAGCAGAAAGCGCTCCTGCTCGGCCATGTCTGGAAGTTAAACGAGACGGTGAGGAGGGGAGCCCGCCCTCCCTTCTGCTCCGCCTGAAGCAGATCGGAATTTCAAAAGGAAAAGGACTATCTCTAAAGGTCCTCGCATCCCTAGTCAACCATCTTAGAGTGATTTAATTCTGCTCAGCCTTGATTCCTGATTATGTTAAAACAGAGTCATGGTTTGATCCAAGCCACATGAATTATCACAGCAACCAGAACCAGTTAAAAGGGGGGACTATGTTCCACTTTCCCATTGTCCCCAAAATGTCTGCCGGAGCTGATTCAGAAGCCAGCCAATCTCACACTGGCCCTGGCCGGGTGGTTCAGTTGGTTGAAGCGAACTGTCCACCAAAGGTTTCGGGTTCAGTTCCCAGTCAGGGCAACCTAGGTTGTGGATTCAATGCCCAGTCTGGGCACGTATAGGAGGCAACCGATCCATGTTTTTCTCTCTTCCCCTTCCTCTCCCTCTGAAAATCAAAATAAATAATAATAAAAAGCACCTCGCACTGCATTTGGTATCACGGCTCCGAGGCCCCTGTAAGGCAGAGTCCTGTCTTTGTTGTTGTCTTTCATGCTGCTGACTATATTGTCAAATGCCCCATAGTCCAGGTTAGACCCAGGCTGGACATTGTTGGCAAGAACACACACAGGCGGCGTTACATGCCAAGTCACACACTCCAGGAGGCATGTGATGTGAGTGTGTCCCACTGCCTTGATGGCACCTGGCGGATCTGCCCATGAGACTCTAAACACACGAGAAGATCGGCTTCCCTCACCCCTACCTCAACGGTCCCAGCGTCCTCAGATGACCAGCTGTTCACCACGGCTGCCAAGTGGTGACTTCCCCTGTCAATCATTCTTTCTATGCTAATTCGTTGGCATTCTCCTTTGGTAAGGAAGCATGTCGCTGACCCCTCCCCTTTTGGGGATCACTGAGGATTTACGGATTTTTCTTTTTTAGACTGAAATACAATCCTTTACTACCATTCTTTCTGGTCTTCAAATTACCCCCAAATTGTTTAGCATCTCCACATTAACCTCGCTTTCTGGCCCAACAAGACTTCCTCAGATCACTTCTTCCGTAAGCCCTCATCCCCTCTTGCTGAGAAATGGTAGTCAGAAACCAAACTACGGGACTAGGGGCACTCGGGACCCTGGGGCGCCATGGCTTTGTGGTCTTCTCCGTGGACAGAGCCCGCCATTTTCAAACAACCAGCATCCCATCTTCCATCTCCAGTTCAAATGCAACAACACAGGATGCGTCCCTCCACCTTTCTATCTACCTTCTCCTTGGCTCTTAAAAATGACAACACATCAGGTCATTTTCTCAATCTACAACACACACACATTAGTTTCACAGTTAGGACACCAAAAAGTTGTGGACTCGAAACCAACAACTTCAGAAGGACCTCCCTCCCCATAACAATCCCCAGAGTGAAGGTCAAGCTTTCCTTTACGTTCTGCTTCTTAAGAGTCACGAAGGGTGTAATCAGAGAACTTTGCTCCAATCATCTGAATTCGTTCTTTAGGAATTCTCATTTAAAAGACAAATTACTTTTCTCTAAAAAGAGACTCCCAACTATATAACGGAATGATGATCTATGGACACTGAACAAACCTTCTCTTAAAGGAAACACGGTCCTAGTTCTAATGGGGCCCATTAAGTGATTAGAGATGGATTAGAAGAGTTCATTGATAAGAGGAGTGATCTGTATGTCTTCTTGTTAAAATTCTCTTTTACCTTCAATTTTTTCTTGCAGTATATCTTCTGAAAAATCTGAAGCTAATGCAGCCAATTTACTCAAGCCAAGAAGGGTTTTTTTCTTTGCAAAGTAACGCGTTTCCATATTTGCCAAACCCAGAAGTGTTGAATGAGCCTACAAAAAACAACATATGAAAACTGTGGTAAGACCCTGGTTACTAATTTAAATTGAAATCAATTTAAATTGTTAAGTACAACTCAAACTTTCCCCCTAAGCTACATCAATGAAAAATCAAGTCAATCTTAGCGAATCTGAAAACTGATGAGTACCATATATATGGAAAAGGAATTTCACAATACAATACCAACCACCCACACGAATTATTGGAAAAAGAAACACATAACATGCATTTGCTCTATAACAATTATATATTCACTTCAACATCTTGTCGGGAATTTTAAAATTAATTTGTGTACTGTTTTGACTCATAATTTGAACATTTTTATTATACAGGTTAATCAAATTTTTGTGCATTATTTTACTGAAATAGTAGTCAAATCAAAATGGACTGTATTTTTAATTGAGATTTAGAAGTAATGGCAACATTATCATAGATCAAAAGCATTCAAATTATGTGAGAGAAAAAGAGATCCACATTTTGAATAATTTATAAGGAGGATTTTAATTATAAAATACTACAATAAAGCTAACTAAATAGTTACCTAAATCTGCTCCATATAACTGAATCCTTCTTACCTTTTCTAATTCTTGGCTATTGATTTCGTGTAACCAGCTGAGATGCTCATGAGCTTGCAAGAAATCCGCCAACTGTCCGTGCTGAGCGATGGGCTGAGACAGTAATTTGCCCCTTTTTCCTTTCTCCAGGTACCAACGGAAGAGGAAGTCTGAAAAATTCTATAAACAACAAAGCCAAGGATCCAGGACTGTTTAGTAACACAGTTTTAAAACATATGTTTCTGATAATAAAATATGAAATTTCTCCCCGAGGTCTGAGACCCCAGAAGAGAAACCTTCTTTTAAACATTAATTTCCTGTATGATAGATCCTCAAAAATAACCTAATTGAATCACCACATTGGACAAATGAGGATACTCAGACTCAGAAAAATCTTCTTGTTCAAAATCAGACCGAATCTAGATGTACATGGTCCAGTAAACAGCCCTGGTCACATGTAGCTGTTTAAACTCAATTACAACTTAAAAGCACACCAGCCACATTTCAAGCGCTCGACGGCCTCGCGTGGCTGGAAGACTCCTTTTGGACAGCACCGACAAGCCGCACCCCCGTTACTGAAGGAAGTTCCGAGGCCAGTGCCGAGACGGTCACCCCAGAAGGGTTTTCAGATGGAGAATCTGTGTGAAATGGCCATGTGGGCTGGCCCGATGAGTCAGAGTCTAGAGCGGCCCCCAACGCCCGGCCCGTTCTCCCTGCAGACGCCGCCTGACGGCTGGGGGGGGGGGGGGCGGGGGGTGTGCGATGGGCAGGAGAGGAAGACGAAGATGCCCTGCAAGTCTCAGTCCTTAGGGGACTCGCATGAGGGAGGAACACGTCAGTCCCACGAGGCGTGGAGTCCGGAACGGAAGTACAGTTTACGAAAGCTGCACCAAGCCCTGGCCCGCTCTGTCCTTGGGGAACTGAGTGCTCTGCCCGCCTCGTCTCTGCCTCCGGGGAAGAGCACTGACTCCATCTCATGGTTCTTCTACACACAGTGTCCAGCGTACAGTGAAAACATCGTAAGGCAACACAGAAAAACATGACTACCAAGCCGGCCCAAGAACGGCCAGATTTGTAGTACGAAAGGATTTGAAAGTAACCACTAAAGAAAAGAGACAATGAAAAAAGGGATGGGAAATGTCAGCGGGGACCTCGAATCCCTAAGAATAAAAATGATGATGCCAAAACCGGTGTGGCTCAGGGGATAGAGCGTCGGCCTGCGGACTGAGGGGCCCCAGGTTCAATTCCGGGCAAGGGCATGTACCTTGGTGGCGGGCACATCCCCAGTAGGGGGTGTGCAGGAGGCAGCTGATCGATGTTTCTCTCTCATCGATGTTTCTAGCTCTCTCTCCCTCTCCCTTCCTCTCTGTAAAATATCAATAAAATATATTAAAAAAAAAAAATGATGGCACGAAGTCATTTATTTTAGCACTACTTTGAAATACTAGATATGTGGTATCCAACATTTAGGGACTGATCAAATCAGTTATACCCAGTCTATGAAATCATAAAACTATTAAAAATGTTATGAAAAAAATATTGTTGTGGAATATTTGATGTTTTGGACAAATGTCTGAGAAGTATTAAATAAAAGAAGGAGTTGATAAAACATGTTTGTCTGTAATAATATGTAGTAGAAAGACTAGAAGAACATATACTAAATGCTTAAAAGGGTTCTCCCTAGATGGTGGAATTTACAAGTGATTTTTTAATCTTTTTGTTATAGGGGTTTCCTGAGTTTCATACCTCATTTTTATAGTGAGAAAAAAATCAATTTTTACATGAAAACCAAATGACTGAATAAACAGGCTTTAAAGAGCAACTTAACCTCACCTGTACAGTGCCATAATGGGAACATTAAAAAAAACACACTTTTATTGATTTCAGAGAGGAAGGGAGAGGGAGAGAGAGAGAAACATCACTGATGCGAGAGAATCATCTATCGGCTGCCTCCTGCACGCCCCCACTGGTGATCGAGCCCGCAACCCGGGTATGTGCCCTGACCGGGAATTGAGCCATCATCTCCCGGTTCACAGGTTGATACTCAATCACTGAGGCACACCGGCTGGGCGATGCGAACTTTTTTCAAAAACAGGAAGCATGATTTGAAGCAAGGTAAAACAACAACTTTAGGTGTATGGAAATCTGGGCTCTCTGAGACTATCATCCCATACTTCCCCAATTTTCTATTCAAATTTTTAAAACTCTACCAATAGTAATATAGCTAAGTAAATCTTTCAGTAACACTTCTATATAAAGAAGAGTCTACCCATTCACAGAGAAACGTAATACATCAATTAGGATCTAAGTCAGCCGTGGGCAAACTACGGCCCGCGGGCCGGGTCCGGCCCGTTCGGCTGTTGTATCCGGCCCGCGGAGCCGAAAGAGCGGAGGGTTCTCTTGCTCTCCCCTCCGCTCCTTTACTTTGAATTTATATTAGTTCATACAAACACTCCATCCATGCTTTTGTTCCGGCCCTCCGGTCCAGTTTAAGAACCCATTGTGGCCCTCGAGTCAAAAAGTTTGCCCACCCCTGATCTAAGTTAACCACAAAAAGACTGAATCACCTTCCAAAAGCCCCAGGTGAGACAGGAAGTGGGAAAACCCTGATGCAGTAGGCACGGCCCAGCCCCAGCGTGTTACCTGGTCAGCAAACTGCGTCATGTAGCGCTGGAGTCTGCTCTGGTTGTCCGTCTGCTCACACATCTGCACCAAGATATCGAAGTCACAGTACTTCTCCGCCAACGAAGCAGCCCAGGAGTACTGGCCCAGGGTGACTGTGGAGATGAGACCAGACGGAAACAAACGCTGTCAGTGAAAACTGAAGATGTAAGAAAAAAAACACTACTTGCAATTTTACCCTTATCCATATTACATCCTCAGAATAATGAATGGGATAGAAACCTTTCCAGTTACTGACATTTGGTTTCAGAATCCATATAAAATCATGGAAGAGCCAAAACCGGTTTGGCTCAGTGGATAGAGCGTCAGCCTGCGGACTGAAAGGTCCCGGGTTCGATTCCGGTCAAGGGCACGTAACTTGGTTGCGGGCACATCCCCAGTAGGAGGTGTGCAAGAGGCAGCTGATCGATGTTTCTCTCTCATCGATGTTTCTAACTCTCTATCCCTCTTCCTTCCTCTCTGTAAAAAATCAATAAAATATATTAAAAAAAAAAAATCATGGAAGAGCCCAGTCAGCGTGGCTCAGTGGTAGAGCGTGGACCTAGGAACCAGGAGGTCATGGTTCAATTCCGGTCAAGGGCACATGTCCAGGTTGTGGGCTCAATCCCCAGTAGGGGACGTATAGGAGGCAGCCGATCAATGATTCTCTCTCATCATTGTTGTTTCTATCTCTCTCCCCCTTTCCCTTCCCCTCTGAAATCAGTAAAAATATATTTTAAAAAATAACATAAAACCAGTAAAGATGCAAATTCAGCCCCTGGCTTCGTCAATGGATGCTGTTCCCTTCCTTCATGTACGAGCGAAACAGCGGCCCCTCCCAATCCTCATGGAAACACGGCTGAGGAAAGGAACGCAGAAGCTGCCCCTCCTGCCCAGTCGGGCTGATGCTGTTACGCTGAATGCATGGCATGTGATGGGACGCCCCCACCGGCTCTGCCAATTCCAAGGCCCACAGCCGCGCTCACGACCAGGCACTTACGCAGCGGAGACAAGAGATCTGACCTCTTCTGTACGTATTCAGTCTCCAGGTTGTTAAATCTTTCCTGATCCCTGGATCTGTCCAGAGACTTAAGCTGACAAGTATAACCATCCAGGAAGCAGTCGATCAGTGCGACCAGCTGCTCTGTGAGAATGTTCCGGAGGTTGCTGTCTGCCTGCGGGTAGACCATTTTCAGGACGATCCCGTGCTGGCGCATTATTGCTGTTCGCACGCCAGCGGGGCCACTTGTTGCTGTGAAATCACACAAAGTAAGATGGTGAGGGAGGGTCCCACAGCACCTCGGGGAAAGACCCCCTGCCTGAAAATCCTAGCACTTCACCACCCTGGGAAAAGGCTCAAACAGGAGCTCAGCACCCCTCTCTCTGCCGGCTCAAACCCCATCTTCTCTACGGAGACTTCCTCAGCAAAGCCAGGTCAACGTGGCCCTCCCTGCCTTCCAAATTCCTTTCATGCTACTTCACTTACTGTCTTCTATCAAGTCCACATAAAATAGGTCAATGCCTCCAGGGCCAGGGCCCGCTTCTATGAATAACTATGCGCATTAAAACCTAGTAGATGCTACTTTGCATTTCACTTACAAACCCACACGAGGGGAATTAGACAGCTTCCAAAAGCGATGGCTCATTAGAATATATTTTGAGGAGCTGCTAGCAGACCAGTATGCTCGGGCTCAGTGCTCGCAAGCTCACCTGTCCACGGAATATATTCCGGCTCTTTCTCCAAGGGTTCTTCTCTCCTATACAAGGAGTTTCTGTTTTGCCGATAGTGACTAGCAGCTTGCAGCATGTCCTGGGGAGAAATGAAATGCGTTACCAGATGCAGAAAGCCGTGAGTCCCAGTAGTTCCCAAGGGAATTCGAAACATCAAAATCTGTTTACATGAAAAAATCCTCAACATAGGCCTGGAGGATAACTGGTTCTTTTTGCATTTGAAATTTAATTCCATAATCTAACTCCAATTTTTGAAAACTACAGTAACGAAAGTAAAAAAACCATTATTATAAAAGTATAATGGCTAAAATTAAATGGAAGTTTTAATCAGTAAGTAGTGAGCTTTTGAGTAATTAAAAAATACTTATTTCGACAGTTACATGAATATTAATACACTAGAGGCCTGGTGCATGAAATTCGTGCACAGGGGGGAGGGTGGGGGTGTCCCTCAGCCCAGCCTGCACCCTCTCCAATCTGGGACCCCTCGAGGGATGTCCAACTGCCTGTTTAGGCCCAATCCCGGTAGGATCGGGCCTAAACGGGCAGTCGGACATCCCTCTCACAATCCAGGACTGCTGGCTCCCAATTGCTCGCCTGCCTGCCTTCCTGAATGCCCCTAACCGCTTCTGCCTGCCAGCCTGATCACCCCCTAACCACTCCCCTGCCAGCCTGATTGATGCCTAACTGCTCCCCTGTCAGCTTTTTTGCCCCTAACTGCCCTCCCCTGCAGGCCTAGTTGCCCCCAACTTTCCTCCTCTGCCGGCCTGGTCACCCCTAACTGCCCTCCCCTGCTGGCTTGATCGCCCCCAACTGCCCTCCCTTGCAGGCCTGGTCCCTCCCAACTGCCCTCCCCTGCAGGCCTGATCACCCACAACTGCCCTCCCTTGCAGGCCTGGTCCCTCCCAACTGCCCTCCCCTGCTGGCCATCTTGTGGTGGCCCTCTTGTGTCCACATGGGGGCAGGATCTTTGACCACATGGGGGCAGCCATCTTGTGTGTTGGAGTGATGGTCAATTTGCATATTACTCTTTTATTAGATAGGATTTGCAATGCTATGTATATCCTTCTCCAAAGAGAGGTTTATTCCACTAAATAGAACCCAGGATCACAGAAATTTAACATGCACACGCAAATATTCAAAACAGCTGTTGACTGATTGATGAAATGACTGATATTTTCTAACTTTCTGGAATTAACGACGGCAAAGCTCTTATACATGACTGGTGACCCAGAATAGGAACAGAGAAACCCCTTTCTCCTCTATCCACATCTGGGCTCTGAGTTGCTGAAAACGTCATCGTATTTTGGTACCTTGAGAATATTGTTCACACTGATCACCACCTCGGCCCATTCAACTGATTCCAAAGACGTCTCCTTCAAGACTTGCTCCTCATGTTCCAGCAAACACTCACAGATCGTATCCACCTGGGACACCTGCAGGAGGAGAGAGACGTCAACCATGCGGAACAACCAATACGGAGCCCTGCCACAATCACAACCTCCTAGAATCCAATCACGGGCTTGTCTCACTAAGTCACGCCTTCAGCTCGTTAGTCAGAAGAGAACAATTAATGGTGAAAATAAATGTATAAACCAGCCGTGGGCAAACTACGGCCCGCGGGCCGGATCCGGCTGTTCTATCCGGTTCTCTTGCTCTCCCCTCCGCTCCTTTACTTTGAATTTATATTAGTTCACACAAACACTCCATCCATGCTTTTGTTCCAGCCCTCCGGTCCAGTTTAAGAACCCATTGTGGCCCTCGAGTCAAAAAGTTTGCCCACCTCTGGTATAAACCAAGAAAAGTTCAAATCTCCTAACTTTGCAAAATTAGAGTACCCAAATAATTCAGTCTTATCGGTAAGCAAATTCTGGACTGTTAGCAGGTAGATTTTTAAACTCAAATACCAAGTATAGGCAGCCCTTCATAGCTATAGGCTCTGCATCTGTGAGATTCAAAATATTTAGGGGAAAATGTGACACTGTCACTGACATGCACTATGTATTAGGCCCACCACGGCTACATCTGCACGGAGCATGTACAGACTTTGTTTTTTGTCCTTAAAAGTGGAATAACCAGTGGGGGGCGTGCAGGAGGCAGCCGATCAATGATTCTCTGTTATCACTGATGTTTCTCTCTCTCCCTTCCTCTCTGAAATCAATAAAAATATACTTTAAAAAGTGGAGTAAATCATTCAGCAAGGACAGGGAGGGCTTCTTAGTTCTGTGAGCACCAGGAAAGCCGTAAGTCAGTGGTACTTTTTGAGTGATTTACCCGGAAAGCAGGAAGTCCAACTTAAAACTTCAGCGTGCTCTTTGCCCTCCATCTCCCCCCGCGTGGGCACGATCCGTGTGTAAGCGGCCCAGCCCGCGGAGGCCACGAAGGGAAGGCGCGCGTCTCACCTCCCTGAAGAAGATGTCCGCGGGGGTCAGGCTGGCCGGGATGGCGCAGTCCCGCTTGTGCAAAGCGATCAGGATGGCCGTGTTCACGAGCTCCGGCAGCCGGGAGTGGTGGTTCTTGAGGACGATGGCGGCCGACAGCTTCTCCGCGTGCTCGCAGAGCAGCCGCCGCGTCGCCATGGGCGCCCCTCTCACCGGGGACGTGCGCAGGCGCCCAAACAGGCCGACCTTGCAGAGACACACACACGTTCTTGGAACGCATTCACAGAACACAAATAATGCGGTCACATTCCCACCCAGGCACGTGGGGTGCAGAGCCACTGCCCTAGCTCTCCCCACAAAGTACCGCCAGCTGCCTCTCCTTCTGGCTACTTCCAACACCCATGCATGCATGCACATGCACACGCACACACACCACACACACACACACACACAGACACACACACGCACGCACAGCTTAGCCAGGGCTGCTAACACCTGTAAGAAATACAGACATTCCAGTTGTAAGCTTAGGGTTACTCCCGCGTTTCTGTCCACTACTGTTATCTCTAGATATCTTCTCTCTCCAGTTATCACTCCTAGTTAACGAAATGACAAAGTCGTTCTTTCCTGTCGCCATCCCTGAGCTCCCCTGCAGTCCAGACCTCTGTGGGCTATTAACTTAGCGGTTTCCATCTTCAACACCGATTTCCGGAACCCTAAAGCCAGTGAGTGTGTGTGTGTGTGGGGGGGGGGGGGGGTGGGGGTGAGGAAGAGAGAGGGGGGACAGAGGGAGGGTCTTTAATCCTTTGCGCTCCCACCTGATTTGCTTGATGCCCGTTTCTGATATGTTACTAGATTCTAGAGTTTTTCTAAGTTTCCATTTGCTGAATCATTACAATAACCTGCACTGAAAAAGTCAAGAGACAGACATAAATAAGGAAAGTCTTCCACATTTTAAGTGTAGCCCGTTTCATGAATAAATGACCCAGTTTTTGTGTATTTTTATATACTGTGAACGGGGAGCTGCCGCACTGAACCGCAGAGAGAACATTCTCGCCCCCACAGGAAGGTCTATCTGGCAGACGGACTAGAATCTTTTAACACGAAGGCTTCCCGATTTGGGAAAAAACAAGCAAAAATGAGATGAGCTTCACTCATGTGGACATCTGCGCGGGGGCCACTTCTGATGGCAAAACGGGGTGGTTTTGTGTAACAATTCTAAGCAAAAGCATTTTCTAATTTCACTTTAGGCTCAGCTTAAATGGGACCATCCCTTTGGAAAATACATTACATGAGAATCTGATTCTCACGGCACTTCGCAATGTAAAACCCTCAGCTAAAAATCTTACTTTTTATCGCCTTATTCTTCTTCCCTGTCTTTCTAACAACACAAAAATCAACTCAGGAAAATGTAAGCTTGGCATAAAGCCACCGGGGAAATCCGAATGACATAAAGCCACCGGGAAAATCAACTCAGGAAAATGTAAGCTTGACATAAAGCCACGGGGGAAATCCGAATGAAAGGCAGGCTATCCTAGGGTGTCACAAGAAACCCCAAAGAACACTTCCGCTGAAATACACTATTTTTTTTTTTTTATTTGTTACAGAGAGGAAGGAAGAGGGATAGAGAGTTAGAAACATCGATGGGAGAGAAACATCGATCAGCTGCCTCCTGCACACCCCCCACTGGGGATGTGCCCGCAACCAAGGTACATGCCCTTGACCGGGATCGAACCCGGGACCCTTCAGTCCGCAGGCCGACGCTCTATCCACTGAGCCAAACCGGTCAGGGCTGAAATACACTATTTTTGAGCTTTTTATCTTATTTTCAATGCAACTTCCATACTTGGAGTAACAGGTCCCTACACAGCCCTGGACTTACTTACTTTTAAGTCAGAAAAGAAGACGAGAAAATGTAAACTCTAACGGAACACCCCCCCCCCCCCCCCGCTGCCCTGGGGGGGCCGACCACGGGACCGCAGAGCAGTGCCCGGGCCCAGCCCCAGCGGCGACGCTCACTTGGTGAATGAAGTCCATGAGGAAGGAGTGGGCCTTCATCTTGTCCTCCAGCTGGTGCAGGATGATCAGCGAGGTGTTGCTAAACCCGGGAGCTTCTGTTGAAACACAGCAACGACACTTAAAACACATAATGCACCGGCTTTATCGTCATGACTGAGATGAGAATAGAAAGTTAAGAAACATCCCTACAAAAGGACAAGGCCAACTTTTCCATGCGATTATTTATAACGTTAACCAAGAGTTTGGAAAACATTGTAGGAGTTTGCTACAATTCATGTGTGTTTAAAACATAAAAGATAGCATAACCAGTGGGCACGCACACTGGGGCGGTGGGGGCTTGTCCTGGGGGGTGGGAGTGGCTGGGGAGGGGCTGATGGGGGAAAAAGGAGACATACTACTATATAGTACTTTAAACAACAAAAAAGAAAAAAAACCATAGAAGATGTTTACGAGTTTAATCATTTACTTTATATTGCTCTACGCAGGCCAGCTCAGAAGAAACAGTGCAGGAAAGAAGGTAAACACCGATGTTTTCGCCCTGGCCGGTTTGGCTCAGTGGGTAGAGCATCGGCCTGCAGACTGAAGGGTCCCAGGTTCGAGTCCAGCCAAGGGCACATGCCTGGGTTGCAGGCTTGATCCCCAGTGTGGGGCATGCAGGAGGCAGCTGATCAATGATTCCCTCTCATCATTGATGTTTCTATCTCTCTCCCCCTCTCCCTTCCTCTCTGAAATCAATAAAAATATATTTAAAAAACAAAAACAGCCCTGGCTGGTGTGGCTCAGTGGAAAGAGCGTCAGCCTGCAGACTGAAGGGTCCCGGGTTCGATTCTGGTCAAGGGCACATGCCCGGGCTGTGGGCTCGATCGATCCCCAGTAGGGGGTGTGCAGGAGGCAGCCGATTAATGATTCTCTCTCATCACTGATGTTTCTTATCTCTCTCTCCCTCTCCTTTCCTCTGAAATCAATAAAAATACATTTAAAAAAAAAAAAAACACTGATGTTTTCTTCCTAAATCTCTAGAGGCTGCGCAAGCTTGCTCAGTGGGAACTCAGGGAGAGGAAGGGGTGTCTGACGCAGCTCCCAGGTACTGGGAACCCCACGTGCCCAGGGCTGCGGTGGGGGTGCCAGAGGCACAGGCAGGAAAGGGTCAGGCAGACCACGGGGTGCGCACACTCCACATGCTGGGGTTTGCTCACTGCAGCGCTGACGGAAATGTACAGCTTCTACAGCCAAGTGCAGCGATTACGCCAAAATTATCACTTCCTTTGGATGCCAGTACGTGCCAACTGCTACCTACGACACCAGTTTCCTTTCAGACATAAAATGTCGCACAGGCAAGCAGGGCTAATTAACAGTCTTCGTTCGGGTACACAAGTGGACTTGCCCCATCATCCCCTCAGTTTCTGTTCCATCACACAGATCTATCTGGAGGCCTTCTCATAATCTACTATAAGGAAAGCCACAACCTTTTAAAAAATGCTGAATTAATATTAAGCTGTCTCATAAACTTAAACTAGATGCTTTGAGAGACACTTAAACAAAAGAGCCAGGATGTTCTTCTCAGAACAGAGCATCCCATATACTAACCCCAGAGGTGCTTACCCTCGGGGACAGACTCGGCCCAGCGCGGGTCCGAGGCGGGGTAGTCGTCCACCAGGTCCACGCTGATCTGGGCCACAGCTTTGTCCAGTTCGCTGTCGGAGTCCAGATCCGCGTGGGAGGAAAACAGCTCGTCGACCATCATCTGAGCGTGACCCACGTCTTTTCTGAAACGGAACCGGGAAACAGAAGCGTGAAAGGAGGCAGAGCATGCTCACTACCCACCGTGAGAAAGTTCATGTGAACTTCCAGTCCCATCTTCTGGCCCAGCCGTGGGCAAACTACGGCCCGCGGGCCGGATCCGGCTGTTCTATCCGGTTCTCTTGCTCTCCCCTCCGCTCCTTTACTTTGAATTTATATTAGTTCACACAAACACTCCATCCATGCTTTTGTTCCGGCCCTCCGGTCCAGTTTAAGAACCCATTGTGGCCCTCGAGTCAAAAAGTTTGCCCACCCCTGTTCTAGCCCAAAGGTAATTACTTTCAGTAACATTTAGTGAAATGCATTCATGAATTTAACAAGTCCACGCTGAATGCTTAAAATATGCTAGGCACTGGAGATAGGATGACAGGACATTGAAGAACAGCCCACGACTTGCCATGAGGGATCAGCCAATGAAACAGGAAGTTACGCAGACACGATGGCTGGGGAAGAACAGGGAAACACCATCGGAGGGGCAGGGAAACCTCCCCGGAGAGGAGGTGGCGGCCCGCTCAGGGGGAGTGCAGGGAGGCCGGGGAGTGGGGGAGGCACAGGGTTCAGAGAGCAGGCGCCCGAGGGGAGAATGCCTCAGCCCAGGAGAGAGCTGACGCCACCGACGGGATGAGATGAGCCAGGGAGGAGCCAGGGAGGAAAGTGCCCAGGGCAGACCTTCTGGAAACACCACCAATCAAAGCCGGGTGAGCCCAGACAGCGAGGCTCAGTGGTTCAGTGTCGACCTAGGAATCAGGAGGTCAGGGTTTGATTCCCGGTCAGGGCATATGCCCGGGTTGTGGGCTCGGTCCCCAGAGTGGGGTGTGCAGGAGGCAGCCGATCCATGATTCCCTCTCATCATGGATGTTTCTCTCTCTCCCTTCCTCTCTGAAATCAATAAAAATAGGTTTAAAGGAAAAAAAAAAGGAAAAAAAACAACCTTCTATTTGCCTTAACATTATACACAAAAGATGCCTGCAAGCTGCCTTCACAATCACAGTTTCCGAAGGTGCCCTGCTTTTCATGAAGTGGAGAGGGTGTTACAGCATCTTCCCCGCAGTGTAGTTGGGACCCTTCTGTGACGACCAAGTTCAGAAGAACAGTTGCGAAAGTGTGAGGTTCAGAAAGCACTTTCTCCTTAACGGCTCATTCTTCCCACCCTCTCGGTCATCGAATACGGAGCATGTCAGTCAGCAGTGTCCTCAGCCTTAAGACAAGCCGTCATTTTAAAAACCGGTTATACCTGCAGTGCTGCAGGAAAGCGGCTTTCAGCAATCGGGTTTTATCCTCCTGGGCGATGGTTTCATTCTCTGCAGAGGCCTCGAAAACCATGCTCTGCAAAGTGACAAACGATGATTTAGAAGCGAAAGTGTCAGAATATTCTTCTTTAAAATATATTCTTATTGACATCAGAGAGGAAGAGAGAGATAGAAACATCCATGATGAGAGAGAATCACAGATGGAGCCTGCCACCTGGGCATGTGCCCTGACCGGGAATCGAACCCCGACCTCCTGGTTCATAGGTCGGCGCTCAACCATGGAGCCACGCCGACCCGGCAGAATATTCCTAATTCTTGGACTGAAAACTGGGCCCGCCTGTGACAGCAATAACACGGGTGCACCACACTCTCCATACCAACGGTTTATGTACATAAAACACATATTGAGAAACAAGATAAAATGAACCAAATGATCAACCGAAGTCCTAAAGAAAGGGTACGTGTATAACTGAGGGATTACATTGTGAGTAAAATTACCTGGGGATTTCATTATAACCAACACAACCCTTCCTGGGTCTGCTCTTATACAACTCATCACAATGTGTGTTACTAAGCGTAACAGCTGACCTCAAGCTTAAACAAGGATTTGAAAAGTTTTTTTTTTTAATATATTTTATTGATTTTTTATAGAGAGGAAGGGAGAGGGATAGAGAGCTAGAAACATCGATGAGAGAGAAACATCGATCAGCTGCCTCCTGCACACTCCCTACTGGGGAGGTGCCCGCAACCAAGGTACATGCCCTTGACTGGAATCGAACCCGGGACCCTTCAGTCCGCAGGCCGACGCTCTATCCACTGAGCCAAACCGGTTTTGGCGATTTGAAAAGTTTTAAAGAAATGGAATACTGTAAGATAGCTTTGGAACATCAGCAGTATCCACATTACCAAAACAAAAACAAAAACAAAAACAAGTTATATTTTGTTGAAACTGTACCAAATGACTTTAATTCTCAATTACAGAAATGGTCCAGATATTTCACATACTAGTCAAATGGGAAGTAGCCCAAATGGTATTATTTATGGTCTCCTGTAAAAGAATGGTAAGAATCTTGTAGATCAGGGGATTTCGGGTTTCAAGATGACAGGAAAATAAAATGGATGGTTTCACCCCTCTCTCCCTCTCAAAAACCACCCCAAATAAGAAGCGAAGGCAGCAAACCAGCCAGACATCTGTGCTGCCAACCACAGCAGAGACGGAAGCCAGAGGGCATGGCAGCGACGGAACAGAGGGGACCAGCAGCCCTGCCTGGGGCAGGGGCAGGGCCCGTGCGGCCTGAGGCCAAGGCCAAGGCCAAGGCCAAGCAAAGGACATGCCGTTTCTAGGGACCTGCCTATGGGAAACTCCACGGACGGGCCCTGGGAG
Organism: Plecotus auritus; assembly: GCF_963455305.1. Classification (NCBI taxonomy): domain Eukaryota; kingdom Metazoa; phylum Chordata; class Mammalia; order Chiroptera; family Vespertilionidae; genus Plecotus; species Plecotus auritus. The sequence continues at coordinate 3,800,445 of NC_137780.1, forward strand.
AGCTGCTGGCGAGCGCGGGAAGATTCAGCCAGATGTAAGCTAGCAAATATAAAATAGTCACCGCACGCTCCCGGATCACATGTGGCTGAGTAATGAAGAGGGTGTAATCAGTGTATCACTTGACTCCGGGAACTGTCAAGAACACTCACATTGCCACTATCACGGGAAAGAAATATTTGGATGAAAGGCAGAGAAAGAACTATGCTCCCCCAAGTTCTCATCTTCTATAACAGGAAGTCAACAGATGGCTAAAACTGGTGAATTAGGAGAGAGCAATATATGGCTATTACTTAGAAACAGAGAAAAAAATACCAGAAGAAACAGCAAAAAAGACTTAAAAGTAGCTGCTCCGGCAAAGAGGACAAAGGGGATGAGAGAGATAAAGAACGGATGTTTTCATCACAACGCTTCTGAAACGACCTGACTTTCAAAAACATTTGTGGAAACAGCCTGCTACAAATGTGAAAACAACAGAGAACCACATACCTCATTGCTTGGCCCAGCGATGGAGGATGCTAAAGATTCTTCAAGGTCCTCCGCTAATATGGACACATTTTCCCTGGAAGTAACAGACACCAGTCCACTGTTTCTAGAAAACAGGATCGGGACACCGCCACAGGAACCAGCTCCTAGAATACTGTCCCCTAGAAGACAGCAAAGCGCACCATCAATTATCCGAACAAATGCTTCCTAAAACCCCCACCCTCGGCAGAAAATCAGCTGACGCCCGAAGACACGTCCTTGGCCTTTACACTACCGCTCCTGCTGCGAGCTCAGTTCTTTGTCCCAGGTCCAAGGTCAAGAACCTGCTGCTATCTCAAGTAGCAGCCTGTGCCCTCAGCTTCAGGACAATCAACACTAGCCTCGCAAGACAACAGCAGGTAGTAAGCAAAAGAGTAAAATGACTCGTTCTGCAAAATTCCAAATACCAGCTTTTGTAACCTGATGGGGTCCTTTTCTTCTATTCTGCCATGACTCACTGGGTAAGCCAGTTGGGGGGCGGGGGGTGGGAGGTCTAAGCCTGCTCAGGGCCTCACTTAATGCCATCCTACCCACCCAGTCAAATCTCGTGCTGGGCCGAAACCGGTTTGGCTCAGTGGATAGAGCGTCGGCCTGCGGACTGAGGGGTCCCGGGTTCGATTCCGGTCAGGGGTGTGTGCCTTGGTTGCGGGCACATCCCCGGTGGGGGGTGTGCAGGAGGCAGCTGATCGATGTTTCTCTCTCATCAATGTTTCTGGCTCTCTGTCCCCCTCCCTTCCTCTCTGTGGAATATCAATAAAATATATTTAATCTGCCCTCTGCCTCTGCCCAACCCCTTTAGATAAATATCCTGATTTAACCATCTGTTTGGCTTTCTTTCACTCCCAGATGGCAACCCCCGCCCCCTCTCCCCCATGAGTCCAACACCTGAGGGTCTTCTTATCCAGGGGTCTACATACTTAAAGAACAAGTCAGAACGAGTCACTCTTACTAACTAGGGATAAGCAGTTACTTCTCACATCAGTCCTTCCCTTCTTGGCATTTTCTGGAGGAAGCGTTGCTATTTTTGCCTATAAATGACAGCCTGGGAATTGTACTCCCGTCTGGTGTCTCAGTAGGGCTGTGACTTCAGCTACCATGGCTGTGTGGTGCTGAAGGTCTGAGCAGCCCCTGGAGGTACCGAGCTTGAAGAAACACTCACGGGAGAAGAATGAAGACGACAAGAATGACGAGCGAGCTCACTGGCCTCGCTCTCAGCTGCTCCGTACCTTGCGTATTGAAGACAATTTTCTCCTGGGGGGGAGAGAACCTGCCGGTGCCCGTGGAGCACACGAAGACGGCGCTTTCGCTGCACAGGTAGGCGGTCTGGTTGGAAAAGTCCGGGACCATCAACCGACACATGGTCAACTCTTCAGACTGAAAATTAAATTCAACATTCCATCTCATGAGGACCGACACACATGATGATTGTCTGTATGATTTCATCATTCCCACTTGGGTACAGCATATTACGGTTTATCGAAGTAAAAGAACAAGTTGGATTTCCTTACAGTATTCAGCTTCACAAGTCATATTAAAATAAGCAAAAGGATTTAGCAGAATTAGTACGATACGAGGTTAAATGAAATGAACGTACAGTTGTTAAGGCTGTAAGTTCATTTCATGAACATCATAGTTATTCAACAATATGTCCAATTGCTATTAAGAAGCTTAACACAGGAGATCTTTTTGTCCTTTTAATCATTTACATGAACTTTAAGTGCATAATGCCTAAATAAAACCCTACCTGGAGCGAAAGGGAATTTTCCTGTGATATACAGGACTCAAAGCAAACCCCAATGTATACTGGTTTGCTCCTTATTTTTCTTTTTTTTTTTTTTTTTTTAAATATATTTTATTGATTTTTTACAGAGAGGAAGCGAGAGGGATAGAGAGTTAGAAACATCGATGAGAGAGAAACATCGATCAGCTGCCTCCTGCACACCCCCTACTGGGGATGTGCCCGCAACCAAGGTACATGCCCTTGACCGGAATCGAACCTGGGACCTTTCAGTCCGCAGGCTGACGCTCTATCCACTGAGCCAAACCGGTTTTGGCTGCTCCTTATTTTTCACTTGGTAGTTCACCGTCAGTCTTTTCTTTCTACTCAACAATAGAGAAATGAGGCTCTCCTCCCAGAGTAGGTGAGAAGCAGCCGACTGCGTGCTGCCAGCGGCTTCGACTCGCATTTCTCTTCAGCTAAGGCTGAGGAGCAAGTCTGAGATGGCAAGTAAAATGCAACGTCTAAAACGTAGCTGTTTCCAAATACACCCTCCAAAATAAATAAAACAAATATACCCAAGCCCTGCAGATGAATCTCTCCAAGAACTTGACCCTGGAATGGTTAGGGAAAGAAAACCCAGCATGTGAGCATCACTCTGGGATTGAACTTAGATAAGGTCTTACCTGAAAGGGTGGATTATACTGAGTGACTTCTACTGTGACCGCGTCTGACATCTGGTAGCCATGATCTTCCACGGTCACCAGGGAGTAATAGACGAGACACGGGCTATCTGCGGGGTGCCACGCGGCTGCCAGCACCAGGAGCCCGTCACTGGTCAGGGCGAAAGGGAAAGCGACAGTCACTTCGGCAAACAGCCTGGCAGTGTCTCATGTGGTTAGACACGCACTTCCCGTGCGGGCTCCCAAGCCCACGCCCAGACATGCACCCAAGAGAAGTCACACTGGCCGCTCACATGGCGAGATGAGCGTTAGAGACCTAGCAAGACGGCTCATGCTCATGGTTTTATCACAACATCCACTTCCTCCCCAGACAACTACCTGGATTCTTTATGGCAAAGGAACTGCTCACCAGTTTTGCTTCAGATCCAAATACCGAACGTTGACCCCCTCTTTAATAGCTTCATAGTTGCTTTCCGATCCCTAGATGAAAACATCAACAAGATAAGCTCCGCGCGTACAGGAATCACCTTCGCCTCTGCAGCCCCAGCACCGGCTAACGTGCCTCAGCCACAGCAGCTCAGCTACTGAGTGATGCATGCATTTTAAAGGTTATTAAGTCAATCGGTGAGTTACGATATCTCTGTAGGGGTCCTCAAACTTTTTAAACAGGGGGCCAGTTCACTGTCCCTCAGACGGTTGGAGGGCCGGAATATAGTTTAAAAAAAAAACTATGAACAAATTCCTATGCGCACTGCGGGCCCGGGACGAGTTGGCTGCTAAGCAGGACAGGCAGCGGCATCGGCGGGCCGGATCCATGTCCTCGGCGGGCCGCATGTGGCCCGCGGGCCGTAGTTTGAGGACCCCTGCCTAGAGATTGAATACTTGATTTGTTTATCCGGTGGCTAAAAACTGTGTTTGTATGTTACCTTCACATATGTTATACGGATAGAACACTAAAGGGGCAAGCACACGCATGTCACCACAAATGGGACGAGAGGCGCGGCCCGCCGTTTCTTACCCAAATAGCATCGGTGATGTTCTCCTTCAGGGCCCTGTTCACGTCCCAGCTGTGCACCTGCCTCTCTGACGCCTCATCCAGCTCCCACTTACAGATGTTCGCACTGGTCAGGCTGTACAAGCTTGACCTCTCGCTGTCCCACAGGACACTGGAGAGCTGCACGGAGGAGAGAAAAAAGCCAAGTTCACAGACTCCGTGCCAAACACAGTACACTATGTTTCTGAAATTCAAGTTTCGTCTCTTCCATGATACTTGATTAGTATTCCCAGCAGAATTCTTGCTTTAGGATCCAAAGGAAGGAAGTGATCCTGAAACAGACCCGAAAGCAAGGCAGATTTCCGCCGGCAGAAACATCAAGGCAGAGGCCCACGCGGGGCAGGGGTGGGAGGCGGGAAAAGGCGAGGGTCCTCAGAGAGCCGGCAGTCCTGTGAACGTGGCACGTAGGTGATAACCAGAAAAGAGGCAAAGATGAGGCCCCGTGAGACATCAGGGACGCACAGCAGAGTCTGGAATGTAAGTCTGCAAACCCAGTCAGCACGGGGGTTCTAATCAACGGCTTTGGACGGCAGAGCTGTTAGAGGGAAAGGAAGTGGGAGGGATGTGTGTAGATAGTTAAACGTTGTTATTTTGCCTTTTAAGTATCTGCTTGCTTATGAAGTATACTGTGTTCTTTAGAGCTGGGTATACATGAGTGTTTTTTGGGTCATTTTTGCTGCAAAAAGCTTGTTCCCAGTTGGTCCAATGCATGGGAAAGGGATGCCTGCTGGTTTCAGGGAGAGCGGCTCAGGCACAAGCCAGACCCCAGGGGACGCAGAGGGCCCCTCGGAGGCCTCTGGACTCCACAGGCTCCCAGTCGTGCTAGAGGGGGAGCCTTCTGAAGAGATCCGAGCCCAGCCCGGGGCCTGGCAGCCTGCGGGGTGAGGCAGGGGTCACCCATCTTCTTGAGGAGTTTCCCCTCCTCCGGGAAGCGGCTCTCTGGGAAGTCAGAGGTCCGTGCGGGAGGACCCAGGGCCTGCAGATCCAACAGGGCCTGGCCTGGCTCCTCTGCACGGCCATGGCGTCCTGAATTTCACCCCCTCCCTGTAGGAAAGGCTCTGGCACGCCCTGGAAGAGAACGCAGCCGCCTCGCTGGGTTTGCATCTTTAAGAGCCGCTGGGTCCCCTCACGCTTCTCCTTAGCCAACTTGTGGGAGAAGGGCCCACGCCCCGCAGAGCCACATCGCCGAGCTGGAGACGGAAGCCCAGAGAGGGGCAGGGTGGGAGGCGGCTGGCGGCAGGCAGGGTGGGAGGCGGCTGGCAGGCCTGCAGATGCAGGTTGACCAGGCGGCTGGCGGCTGGCGGCAGGCAGGCTCTCCGTGGTGCAGTAATTCTTTCCAATGTGGGAGCTCACGGTTGTTCCGCAATAAGGAGTTAAGGACAACAAACAAACACACACGGAGTTTATCCCTGGCCGCGTGGCTCAGCGGTTGAGTGGTGACCCATGAACCAAATCACGGTTCGATTCCCGGTCAGGGGCTGTGGGCTTGATCCCCGTGGGGGGCGTGCAGGAGGCAGCCAATCAATGATTCTCTCATCACTGATGTTTCTATCTCTCCCTCCCTCTCTGAAATCGATAAAAATACATTTAAAAAATAACACAAGCTTAGAAAACCAGTTATTTTATTAACTTACTACGAGATCGCTGCTCGGAGATAAAATCCCCAGAAGAGAGGAGACCTTCCGCCCAATCCCTGAGAGCACGCCCTGGCCTTGGGGCAGGGCCCGCTGATGAACCTTCCCCAAGTTCTCAGGCGTCAGGCGGATCAGCTGGCTTCCGGATGAGGCCAAAATAAAGCTTCCTCCCTGGGAACAAACGGTGTGAAATTAATTCAGTGAAGCACCTAACACCAAGATAAAGAAAATTAACACAAAATGCTTCACTACAAGGGAAAATCACCTATCCCTTACCAAGAAATTTCAGAGCGTATAGCAGGGGTCCTCAAACTACGGCCCGCGGGCCACATGCGGCCCGCCGAGGACATTTATTCAGCCCGCCGAGGACATTTATCCGGCCCGCCGGGTGCCGCTGCCTGTCCTGCTTAGCAGCCGACGCGTCCCGGGCCCGCAGTGCGCATAGGAATTTGTTCATAGTTTTTTTTTTTAAACTATAGTCCGGCCCTCCAACGGTCTGAGGGACAGTGAACTGGCCCCCTGTTTAAAAAGTTTGAGGACCCCTGATATAAAGGAACACTGCTAGTAAAATAACTTCCGTATGAATCCATTCACTTAAGATCATTCTACATAGAAAAACTTTGGTTGCAGTTTTGTTTTATAAACTGCCTATTTTTCCTGGTTTTTAAATGACAGGTTCACCACATTGCAGGTTAAACAAATCGAGCGTCAGATTTTTTTCTTTGGTGAACCTGCAGAGTATACAGTAGCAAACCATTCTCCGTCGTGTCCGAGTTTTTACGTCACTCGTGTCAAATGTTCCTGAAGGAAATGAACACCAGCAGCTACTATCCGGTGCTGACAGTTCAGAGCCCTATGAGAAGTCCTTTCTCTCTCTGACTGTTCGAATCCCAGACCCTCGCCTCCCTCTCGTCTCTCTTTTATCGCTCCCCGGCCTGCATGGTCTGTTCAAAACCCTGAATATTTAGCCATTCAAACCCCACTTCTAAGCCACATGACAGCTTCCCAGTACAGAGAGAAGAATATCCATCGTGTACTATACCTGCACCGCTGTTAGGAAATTGTAAGGCTTATCACCTCCCGAATCTACGTAAGTCTCTGTGTAGGCGTCTTCATGAGCAAGACTTGGCCAATAGCGGATGGAGCCTTCTCTGGTGGCAGCCATGACAGCAACAGACTGAAAACAAGGTCACCACACTCAGCAAGATCACCACACTCGGCCACCACGATAAAGGGAGGACGCAAGATCTGGGCGTCTAATGAAACTGACATTAAAAAACCAGGGCAATTTACTATCTGATTAGGAAAAACCAGAAATAAAAACTCCTTTTGAACCTTAAAAAAAATTATCATACAGTAAAATTGACTTTTTTCTTCGGTTGTGCAATTGTATGAAATTTACCACACGAACAGACTCATGTTAACTACCACCACATAGTAAGGACACAGGACGGTTCCATGAGCTCCTAAAATTCCCTCGACCAACGCCTTTACAATTTTCAGAACATGCCTTTATTGTGCCAAGACCAGTGTCTTCATTCCCGTCACTTGAAAGTTATGTCTCAGAATGAGGTCCGATGACTGACTTTACAACTCCCTTACTTGGAAAAAAAATGATTTCAAGAAGCACTTAAGTCACCTACCTGAGTAGAATGCGCTTCGCCCGAGGCAGCCGAGTAGGAGAGAGCCACCAGGTCAGCGCTCCGCTGGAAATCGCTGGGGGGCAGCTGAAGCTCTTTGCAAACAGATAACTGTAGAGCAAAGCCCACAAGAGACCTTTCGCATCAAGTCCACTTTTTTTTTTTTTATTAAATATATTTTATTGATTTTTTACAGAGCGGAAGGGAGAGGGACAGAGAGTCAGAAACATCGATGAGAGAGAAACATCGATCAGCTGCCTCCTGCACACTCCCCACCAGGTATGTGCCCGCAACCTAGGTACATGCCCTTGACTGGAATCGAACCCGGGACCCTTGAGTCCGCAGGCTGACGCTCTATCCACTGAGCCAAACCAGCCAGGGCAAGTCCACTTTTTTGAATATGCACCTGACTTCACCATTTCCTTTCTCTGCCTACTTTACTTTCTATTTCATTGCTGGAAATAGCACTCTACAAATATTCTTTCTTCTCAACATTGTCCATCAGGCTTTCAGTAGTTTTAAAACAAAGTTTCGTAAGATATAAAATCAGGAAAGCTTAAGACCTAGACAGCACTCTGAATATCAACCAAGCCAATCTCTTCCCGGACTGAAAAGCGCGTACTGCTTCAGAGAGGAGTACATGCTCAGTATTTTAGATCGCTGTGCACATGCAAACGCACTAATGCAGACTGTCCTCCCAACAACTCTACAAATTTAGGGTAAAAACTAAGGGCCAACTGGTTCCCTCTCCTCTATCGCCTTTCATCTCCCCAAAGAGCCATTACCTTAGAAATGGGGGACAGAGCAATCTTCCAGACAAGGAGCTTGTCTTTGCAGACCAGACAAGCCCATCCACCTTCATCTATGCGAACAGTCAGCTGATCATCATCTGAACAAAAATATGAGGGGAGAGGAAATGAGGTACATAGTTCATCTTAGCGTCTGAAAAAGAGCAACTGTTCACATTTCCTTACACCAAAGTCTTCACTGCCACACTCTTCACCACGAAAATTACCACTCATGAAAAAGGTTGATCTACAACAAAAAATGCTCTTACAGCCCTAACCGGTTTGGCTCAGTGGATAGAGCGTCGACCTGCGGACTGAAGGGTCCCGGGTTCGATTCCAGTCAAGGGCATGTACCTTGGTTGCGGACACATCCCCAGTAGGGAGTGTGCAGGAGGCAGCTGATCGATGTTTCTCTCTCATCGATGTTTCTAACTCTATCCCTCTCCCTTCCTCTCTGTAAAAAATCAATAAAATATATTAAAAAAAATGTTCTTATATATGATTCAGGAGTTATCAATACCGAAAACCAGAGATCCATTTAACTCTGATAACCACTGTTAGAAGAAATACACCTGAAGACAAAAAGTATGTGTTGGGCCTAGGTTTAATATCTCTTAATTTTTGTTATAAACAGATATCTTACTTTCTGTAATGCTATTATAGTCAAGATGTGCAAGTTCATGTTGATGAGAAATATTCCATCTTTTAGAACGGAGTACTTACTTTAAACTTTTCTGTCATTCACAGTATGAATACATTTTACATCATGATGCATTTGTAAACAATGTAAATAAAATAAAATATAACTTACTTAACACTATATGAGATGCACTCTGATATTCCAGATTCTACTTTATTTCATTTTTTAAAAAATGCTGGTTATGAAACACTAAACTGATCTTAGTCACCACCTACAGTTTGAAAAACAACATTCCAGAAAATCACAAAGATCTAGAATTAAATTCTTTTATAAAAAATATATATACATTTTTATTGATTTCAGAGAGGAAGGGAGTGGGAGAGAGAGCTAGAGATATCAATGATGAGAGAGAATCATTGATCAGCTGCCTCCTGCACGTCCCACCCTGGGGATCAAATCCGCAACCTGGGCCTGTGCCCTGACTCGGAATCGAATCATGACCTCCTGGTTCATAGGTTGATGCTCGACCAGTGAGCCACGCCGGCCGGGCCTCAATTAACTTTTGAAATTGAACTTGAGTTTTGCATTTGCAGTTCTTACAACCATCAAAGATCTGACTGTGCTGGAATGAAATTCTGCTTCTAAAATGTATTACATTTCTCAATTACATTGGAAAGCAAACAGGTTGTCCCTGTCTGCCCATTTCGGTGGAGGGCTACCAGAGAACGCACCCATTTCCAGCTCCCGGCTAGAGCGAGGCTTCGTGTGAACTGCAGTTAGAGGCGAATGGGAGATGACACCCACCTTCAGCCAATGTGAGGACTTCCATGACTTTAACGGGGAGAGACGACCCAAACGTCTTCACATCGTAGTTCATGGTCTCGGTTATGGAGTGATGTGGGAACATTCGTGTCGGTGTTCCTCTAGAGAAGAGAGAGCTCATTACTTCACCCTAAGTTACATTCCCCATCACCCTAATGTTTACGTATCTATTTTCACAATAAAGAGAAGAGCTTTGATAAATGTGAAGTGGAACAGTGAAAAAAACTCTGGCTCATGTATTCGTAATTAAATGTATTTTTCATTGAAGATGGATGGGATGTAGTAGACCCTGGCCTTACACTTTTATACTCTAGTTTCTGGATGCATGTGCCATTCACCTAAACTCTTTATAACTCTGCTTCCTTAGCTTTGAAATAAGGTTGGGCTAGATCAGCGTTTTTCAAATTGTGGGTAAATTTGAGGGTCTCAATCAATCAACATTTTTGAAAACAAGACTGAATATAAAATAGGAATATAAAGTCTGGTAAAAAAAACTATTCTTAGCTCCCTGCTTATGGTCAAAAAAGTTTTACAAACTTCGGATTAAACTCTCGTCACCACTAGAATGACAAGAATCTACCAGATCTGCATAATCCAGCAAGAAATTAAGGAGGAGCCCTGGCTGGTGTTTCCCAATAGTTGGGGCATTGTCCAGCACACCACAGTGTCAAGGGTTCGATTCATGGTCAAGGGCATGTACCTGGGTTGCAGGTTCACCCCCTGCCCCAGTTGGGGAGCATGTGAGAGGCAACCTCAACGTTTCCCTCTCCCCCCTCCCTTCTACTCTCCCTGAAAAAGCAATGGAAAAAAATATCCACTGGTGAGGATTAACACAACAACAAAAAAGAAATTAAACGGATCACACGTATCTGCTGCTGCCTGCTATTCAATATAGCTGATACAGCCAAAGAAATTATATTTTCTTTTTTTAAAAATATATTTTATTGATTTTTTACAGGGAGGAAGGGAGAGGGATAGAGAGTCAGAAACATTGATGAGAGAGAAACATCGATCAGCTGCCTCCTGCACACCTCCCACTGGGGATGTGCCCGCAACCAAGGTACATGCCCCTGACCGGAATCGAACTTGGGACCCTTCATTCCACAGGCCGACGCTCTATCCACTGAGCCAAACCGGTCAGGACTATATTTTCTTCTCACCTTCATTTTAACATTCAGAAAAATAATGGAAAGTCACCCGTTTAAAAGTTATTCTCTCTCTTATCATATGGAGATTAAAGGTGGAGACTCACATACAGAGTGGTCCAGAGCTTTGTTGACCAACAGGGTAGTACAACAAAGATGTTTCTTTAAAGGATCATCAACTGTCCTAGCCGGTTTGGCTCAGTGGATAGAGTCCCGGGTTCGATTCCGGTCAAGGGCACATGCCCGGTTGCGGCTCTATCCCCCGAAGGGGGCGTGCAGGAGGCAGCCAATGAATGATTCTCACCATTGATGTTTCTCTCTCTCCCCCTCTGAAACCAATAAACAGATATTTTTAAAAAAGGATCGTCCAACTATTCGGAAACATGCTGCCTCCTCCTAAAGCCCTAGATTAATTGAAGAAGGGGGCGTGGTGGGGACCAGCGATGGGGACCGGCGCGCCAAGTTTTTATCTGGTAACAAAACTATTCTCATCTCCCTGCTTAGGGAAAGCCTTTTCCCTGTTAATTTAGCTACAAGGGAACGTGTGTGGCTAAAAGCCCTTTATCATCCTGATGGGCAGAGAGTCACGGCAGTTAGCATGTCAGGTGCTACACAATGACGGGGGCTGGGGGCCTCATCCCCACCATCGCTTTCTAGCCGCGTCGGCATTTCCCACTGACGCCTCGGGCCGGGGTGAGGCGGGCTCGGAGCAGGTACCATCACCGTCACTTCACAGACGGGAGAACCTTACACCAGGTCACCGGGCTGAGAGGGAGGGCGGTAACCACCGATGCAAACACACTCTGCCCTTCACCTCCATTCACAGGTAATCCCACGGAAGGTGCGAGAGCGAAGACTGGATCAGTGAAAGTGATGCCCGATAACCTGCCAGGGCAGGGGAAGCGTTTCCCCAACACTCGGGCCTTCGCCGGTGCCACCTGATCCCGGAGGCTCTGGAGCCGCGGCCCGACCAGGCCCGCCGAGCCCGGAAGCCCCAGGCGGGGGCGATCGCTTACCGCGAGCTCAGCGAGCTGTGCCGGCCGACCGGAGAGAAGAGCGCGGGGGAGCCGCCCGCCGACCCCAGGGACAGACCCTTCCTGCCGGCCGCCCGCGGCGTGGAGCCCGGCCCGACTCCGCCCAGCGGTCCCCGCCGGGTCCCCGGCCCCGGGGTCCGCGGAGAGGAGACGGCCGGGAACATGACGGAAAGGAAAAGCTACAGAGCGCGCGTGGGTTCCGGCCGTGGGGCTGCTGCGCTGCCCGCGCGCGGAGCTTGAACACTGGGCGGGAGGGCGCGGAACGATGACGTCAAACGCCGCGCCGCGTGCTGGGAAGGAGGGCGCGCAACGATGACGTCAAACGCCGCGTGCTGGGGAGGAGGGCGCGAAACGATGACGTCACCGCCGCGCCGCGCGGCCGGGGCGCTGGGGGAGTGCGCGGGATAATGACGTTAAGCACAGCGGGGACGGGGACTGGAGGAAAGGTGAAAGGATTAGCCAAAGGACACGGATGCATGACCTATAGACACAGGCCACGGTGTGCGGATGGTCACAGGGAAGGGGTTGGGGGTGGGGAAATGGGAACATCTGTAATACTGTCAACAATAAAAAAAACGGTAAAATGGCTACAGGAAATCTTCATATATCAATATTCACTCTCGGTGGGGGAAATAAGAGATCAACTGAAGGACTTGTATGCATGCATATAAGAGTAACCAACAGATGCAAAACATTGGGGGGGGGAGGGCATGTATGGGAGTGGGGTGTGGGGGCAATGGTAAGATATGTACACATATAATACCTTAATAAAAATTTGAAAAAAAAATAAAATGAATAATAACCAAAAAAAAAAATATATTCACTCTCAATATACATGGACCGCCCTGGCTGGTGTGCTTCAGTGGATAGAGCGACGGCCTGCGGACTGAAGGGTCCTGGTTTCGATTCCGGTCAAGGGCACATGCCCAGGTTGCAGGCTCCATCCCCAATAGGGGGAGTGCAGGAGGCAGCCGATCAATGATTCTCTTTCATCACTGATGTTTCAATCTCTCCTTCCTTCCTCTCTAAAATCAATTAAAAAAAATATATATATATAATTAATGGATTGAACTCATCAATTAAAAGGCACAGAGTAATGGGATGGATCAGCAAACAAAACCCAACCATACACGGCCTTCAGGAGACACATCTTAGCTGCAAAGACAGACTCAAAGTGAAGGGGTGGAAAATGGCACCCAGAGAAAAACAGCTATAACTGTATTTATATCAGACAAAAGAGATTTCAAGATAAAAAAGGTAACGAGACAAAGATGGATATTTCATAGTGATAAATGGACAAAACATCATGACGATATAACACTTATTGATATGTATGCACCCCACCAGGCAGCACCAAATATATAAAGCAATCACTAACAGAACTAAAGGGAGAAACTGACAAAAATAAATTCATAGTAGGGAACCTGAATACCCCATTGACACTGATGGATAGATCATCCAAACAAAATCAATAAGGAAATATCAGCCTTAAATGACGCATTAGGCCAAATGGACATAATCGATATTTATCAAGTGTTTCACCCCAAGAACAGTAGGGAAGATATACATTCTCCCCTAGTGCACCGGGAACATTCTCAACACACACAAAAGTAGTCTCACATGTTTAAGAAGATTGAGATCATACCAGGGATATTTTCCAACCACAATGCTTTGAAATGGAAAAAAACTACAAAAAGAATGCGGAAAAGAACCACAAATATGTGGAGATTAAACAACATGGTACTAAACAAGGACTGGGTCAAAGAAGAAATAGATGATCAAAAAGGTAATAGGGGCAGGGGGGGGATGAGCACAAATATGTGATACCTTAATAAAGAAATTAAAAAAAAAAGATAATAGAGGCAAATGAGAATGACAACATGACATGAAGATGTGAGAGAGGCAGCAAAAGTGGTTCTAAGAAGGAAGTTTACAGCATTACAGACTTACCTCAAGAACAAGAGAAATCTCAAATAAACAACCTATAACATTTCACCTGCGTAACTAGAAAAAGAACAGAGTCAGTAGAAGGAAGGAAATAATAAAAATCAGAGCAGAATTAAACAAAATAGAGAAAAAGTACAAGAGAAAAATGCATGCAACCAAGAGCTGGTTCTTTGAAAATAACACCGAGTTCTGGCCAGTGTTGCTAAATGGTTAGAGCGTTGGTCCTCACACCAGAGGGTTGCAGGTTCAATCACCGATCAAAGGCACATACTTGGGTTGCAGGGTATTATAGACTTGCACACTTGAAACTTACATAATGCTGTTCATCAGTCACCCCAATAAATTGAATAAAAATAGCAAAAACAAAAAAGAAGTGAGACACAGATAAAGTTCATTATAAATTTTAATCCACGCTATAAATGTTACCTAAAGACACGCTGAACATCGTGTTAGGAAGTGACACATCATGATCAAGTTCGGTTTTGTAAGTCCTTCTATGGCACAGACTTCCCTCGCGCCCAGCTCTGTAGCTGCTCAACCACACCGTCCCAGCGCGCTGTGCGAGGACAAGTGAAGTCTGTTCAAATGATGGTGACAGGTGTCCTGCGTACCAACCCCAAACACACAGTGCACGTCTTCATGAATGAATTTCCTGATGTAGAAGGAAATCTGTGTCTCCATGCTTATCATGGAATCGTGGGTTCTTCTTCCAGTCTAACCAGGGAGCTAAGGATTGCTTACCACAGGAGGCAACTTCCATCTTACTTATCTCAACGTAGTTACTTCTTAGGTCTGAGGTCACCAATGCAGGAAAAAAGCACTTTTTCTTGAGGCAAGAGCAAATGATCAGCACTGACATGGAATTTGGCAAATGTGGTGGCTGTCAGCACTGCCTTATAAACTCTGAGGCGTTCAGGTGAATGAAACCATAGTCATAAGTAGAAGAAAAAGAGTTACTAACGTCCTCTTTTCAGAAGACTGACAAGTTCTTATGGTTTCTCGGTATTCTGTAGAATAGCAAGAACGTCTAAACTGTCTTCAAATGTTTTAAGGTTGAAAATTATAGCTACAATTTCATCATTGATGTTTCAATCTCTCCTTTCTTCCTCTCTAAAATCAATTAAAAAAAATATATATATAATTAATGGGTTGAACTCATCAATTAAAGATTCAGATTTTAGCCTCATTAAATGACATTTCAAGTGTATTTAAATAACTGAGAAAAGGCCGTAAAATTTGGGTTAGGGCTTATACATGTTTAGAATACAATTTTCAGAACATGCCTTAGACAACATCATGTAAAATTCATTTTTACCTCTTCCTGGATGATGCCTGGCAGTCCACGCCTCCCTTTCCATGGGTCTCACGGAAAGAAATATGTGAGTAATGGAAACAGAAGTTTTCCTAGGCAAAGATGGGGTTGCTTCTCCCCCTTTTCAAACTCATCAGGCTCTCATGGGCCCAAAATGTTAAACACCACGCACACCCACACACAGCCTCGGCCCCGAGGGACACGGCCTCCTGAGCTCTCATGCCTCTGAAGATGCAGGGGAGGGAGAATGTAAACGCCCCCTTCTCGCCAGGAGACACTCACTAGCTCCGTGTGGATGACACTCAGGTTCACTCCATGAGCATGAGGATAAAATAAACGGCGAGGTTTTCATCTTCTGTGACACAACCCGGTACCATTCGACCCAAGAGGGCAGAATACTACCAAGAGAATTACACAGTGATTGGCAAACTGGCCTAAAATAATTAGGCTTTTTAATTTATAATTCCCTTTTAAAGTTGTCATTTGACAATAGCTTCCATCTCGAACAGCAGGTAAGAAAAATGAGGTGCCGTGCTGTATGAAAATATTCCAAGATAAAATACAAAACCTGGAAATAACTTCAGTGCTACAGACATCTAGAAAGTTATAATTATTAAAACTCTGACTGTAAAGGTCTTGAGAACAGGTTCATCTCAAAACAATAGTTTATATGCTTTGGGAAAAATAGGCATATTTCAAATAACTTGAAGTATGATTTACAGATTCCATACCATCTCTGAGAAATTGCCCCTGCAATGCTGTTATATCTTAAAGTCTCGCGTATTCACTGTGCCAGCAATTGCTCCCTTATGCTGCAACGAAGCGTTGTTTGTTCATTAATTTTCTGTATATCCCGTCTGGTTTGGCAAGCAGCTCTTCATGTTTCCCACATTCGATAATTTTCCCTCGGTCGAGAACAGCCACCATATTCGCATTCTTGATGGTGGACAGGCGATGGGCAATGATCAGCACCGTTCTTCCTTCCATGAGTCGGTCTAGAGCTTCCTGCACCAGGTACTCGTTCTCAGCATCCAATGCGCTTGAGCGGGAGAACAGCGAGAAAGCAAAGAGGTCAGTGCGGGGCAGACTGAGGCCCCTGCGTTCGCTTTACACACACAGCGGCCCTGCGCTGGCGGTGGATTTCCACTGGGGTCAGGACGGGGACTTCGTGGGCCTGCTTCACGTATTTCATCGTCTAACGATACTACCACACAGGAAGCGGGGCCTCTACATTCCGCAGATCTTGTCACGTAAGTAGAAGCTGATGGCGGTGATCAGGGATGCATCACGCACGTGTCTGAACTGGAGCTACAGCCCTCCCTCCAGGCTCAGCCTGCCCCTGCCTCCTGACGGTCCCTCACTCAGACTCAGTCCAGCCGTGGGCAAACTACGGCCCGCGGGCCGGATCCGGCTGTTCTATCCGGTTCTCTTGCTCTCCCCTCCGCTCCTTTACTTTGAATTTATATGAGTTCACACAAACACTCCATCCATGCTTTTGTTCCGGCCCTCCGGTCCAGTTTAAGAACCCATGGTGGCCCTCGAGTCAAAAAGTTTGCCCACCCCTGACTCAGTCACTTTAAAGTAGGGAAAGGGCCCTGGCAGTGGAACGCTGTGGAGCACGGGAAGGCGAGTCTTTGGAAAAGGAAGTGTGTGCTTACACAGTCACACGCAGTGCTGAGAGAGCCTCACCTGGTTGCTTCATCCAGGAGAAGGATTCTGGGATTCTAAAGGAGGAAAAACATGAAAAAAAAAAAAAAGACATACTTTTATTAGAAAAACACCAATTCCCAGGAATGAAGATCAGTGAAGTACCGCACATGATACAACATGAATGAACCTTGAAAACCTTCTGCTCAGTGAATAAGTCAGACGCGAAATGCTACATGTCATGTGACTCTACAGGGAGTGTCCAGAGTAGGTGCATCCCTAGCGACAGAGCGTGCCAGTGGTTCCTGGGGGCTGGGGTCCCTGGGGAAACAAGGCAGGGGGTGTGGGTGACTGCGACAGGGGACGGCATCTCTTTCGGGGGTGATGACAAGGTCCTAGCACTGCTTCTGGGATGGATCCAAACACTGAATACTCTAAAACCCACTGAATTGTCACGTCTAACGGGTGAATTGTACAGTGTGTGACTTACATCTCAATAAAACCGCTACAGAGAAAGAAAACCACAGACTCGCAGGAGACCGTGATAAGCGCAGAAATGGAAGCGTTAGAGGCGACTTTAAACCTCACCCCAGTGGCCAGGAGCTGGGTACCGCTCGCAGGGCAGTGTTTCCTGCTGCCAATCAACCTCAGTGCGAGGCGGGGCCCTGAAGTGAGCCGCACAGAGGACTGCTGGGAGCACCACGTGAGATAAAAACGTAAGCGTGAGCTGATGCATGTAACACGCTCCATCCGAGCTCTGCCCAGGGGTTTACCACAAGAAAGGAAAACGTACCCACATAAACCTCTGCCCCATCATTCTCAGCAGCGCTATTCGCAAGGGCCCCAACCTGGAAACAGCCCCCAAGTCATCGGTGGTGAACGGATACACAGCCCGTGGGCCAGCCCCACGGAGGTACCACTCAGCCCCAGAGAGGAAGAGAGCTCTGACAGAGGCGACCCCATGAGGAAATGCAAAGACGTGAGCGATTCCTTCGAGCTGAGAGGCCGGCCTCCACAGCGAGCAGATGAGCAGCGCCTGGGGCTGAGGCTGGGAACGGGGAAAGGCGACCGACAAGGGAACAAGGGTTTATGTGAGGGGGACAGAAATGGTCTAAAATAAAAAAGAAACCTTTGTCTTGTTTTGATTGTGTGATGGCTGAGTCACTGTAAATTGACCGAAAGCACATTTAAAATGGAAGTGCGTGGTATGTACGTTATGCTTCAATAAAGCAGTTTTGAAATCACCTCCCCATCGGAGGACAGCAGTTTGATAACAGAGGAAAGACTGTCCCTCCGTAAAACACCATGTCTGACTTCTGCTAAGATGCTTTCCCTTGCCTCTCAGGAGTCTTGGACAAGTATTTCAAGTCTGCATTATTCAGCTCAGCAGCTGATTACGGATTCTACCGGCAGGCAGACGCGTGCTGTCTGACATTCTGATACAGTCACGGTTCCAGTCGTTCACTGCATGCTTTGCTCCCTGTCGATGCCAGCACTGACCGGCCTCCCAATATCACCAAATGCTTGTTACGTTTGGACAGCGTGCGCTCAGGGGACTCACTCACCTTTCACCGGAACTGTCAATCATGCATCTACCCTCCCCTCCAAGAACAAAAGGAAGAACGGGGAGAAGAAACATAGAAAATTACAAGTTACGAGGTCGCTAATGAAAACAAAACAAACACACCCGCGGGCCGCAGGCTCACCTTCAGCAGAGCCCGGGCGATGGCGATCCGCTGCTTCTGTCCACCTGACAACGACAAGGGGGTTTGTTTTTGTTTGTTTTGTTTTTTTATATATTTTATTGATTTTTTACAGAGAGGAAGGGAGAGGGATAGCGAGTTAGAAACATCGATGAGAGAGAAACATCCATCAGCTGCCTCCTGCACACCTCCCACTGGGGATGTGCCCGCAACCAAGGTACATGCCCTTGATGGGAATCGAACCTGGGACTCTTCAGTCCGCAGGCCGACGCTCTATCCACTGAGCCAAACCAGTTAGGGCGACAAGGAGGTTTTAATGCAAAGTCTGAACAACAAGTCCTGGTCACGGGCTTTTCTAAGAAGCCTTGTGGCGACTGGAAGGTACTTCTCCCAGGCAGTCCTCGCTGAGACAGATGGCAGAACAGAAACCTGTTTTAAAATATACTCACTCCTCATTAACCTCAAAATTCACAGTAACAAATATTATCCTAGCTCAGTGGTCGGCAAACTCATTAGTCAACAGAGCCAAGTATCAACAGCACAACGACTGAAATTTCTTTTGAGAGCTGAAAACCGACTTCTGCGCATGGGCCACGAAGTTTCAATCGCACTGTATGTGCGCGCCCGCACGTGGTATTTTGTGGAAGAGCCACACTCAAGGGGCCAAAGAGCCGCATGTGGCTCGTGAGCCGCAGTTTGCCGACCACTGTCCTAGCTAACAGTAACTGAGGTGTTTAATGTACCAGGCATTTTCTTTTCTTTTCTTTTCTTTTATTATCCTCACCCAAGGATATTTTTTCCATTGATTTTAAGAGAGAGTGGGATGGAGAGGGAGAGAAAGAAAGACCAATGTGAGAGAGACACATCCATTGGTTGCCTCCCGCATGCCCCCAACCAGGGCCAGAAGCCTGCAGCTGAAGTACGTGCCCTTGACCGGAATCAAACCCGGGACCCTTCAGTCTGCAGGCCGACGCTCTACCCACTGAGCAACACCGGCTAGGGCTGTGCCAGGCCTTTTCTAAATGCACGACACGTATTATCTCATTTAATCTTAAAAAACCCTATGAAGTCGATGCTATTACTATTCCCTTTTCCCTGGGCACAAGAGAAGCTGTGCAAGCTGGTACGTGGCAGAGCTGAGGTCTGCACCTGCAGAGGAAGGGCCAGCAGGGAAGCCAGGAGCCCAGGACCCTCAGGTTCCTGAGCAGAACGTGCAGAGGACGGGAGCAAAGAGCGTGGGAGATGCTGGGGCTTGCCATCCACGGTTCCACCTCAGAGCGTCAGCCCTGACCCTTCCTTCCTCCCTCACGTCATTCTCCTCTTTTCCCGGCCCAGAGAAGAAACTGGGACAAACAGTGGTTTGTGCGCACGTATGAAACTGGAGGTAACAGAATAAACCATGCCAATCCCCCGTTTTTAGCCCTGGCCGGTTTGGCTCAGTGGAGAGAGCATCGGCCTGCGGACTGAAGGGTCCCAGGTTCGATTCTGGTCAAGGGCCCATGCTCAGGTTGCAGACTCCATCCCCCGTGTGGGGCGTGCAGGAAGCAGCGATCAGTGACTCTCTCTCTCTTTCCTCACGGATATTTCTCTCCCTCTGCCCCCCGCCCCCCGCTTCCCCTCCGAAATCAGTAAAAACATCTGAAAACAGAACAGCAGGCACCTGACAGGAGGACGCCCTTCTCCCCGACCACGGTGCTGAACCCCTGCGGGAAGCTGCGGATGAACGCAGTTGCGTTGGCCACTTCCGCCACCTTCTCCACCTGCTCGGCCGTCACCGCAGAAGGGTCCTCTGCCCCGTAAGCAATGTTCTCAGCAATTGAGCAAGAAAACAAAATTGGTTCCTGCAGATTGGAAATGAAACATGTTTATCTCAAATTTCCAAACAGACTTCACACGCCTAGCGAACACGGTGGAGGCCATTCAGCGCAGCACTTATGCCTGACAGACTACTCAGCTGCCCCAAAGAGCTCCTTCTTGGCTCCTTCATTCATGAGTCACCCGGCAGGACTGAGCTCACCATCTGTAGCTCCCACCCCACTGCAGGGAGCGAGACCCCAAGGCAGATGCCCGCACGGCGCTCGGCACACAGTAGGCACTTCATAAATGCAAGCTCCCTCTTCTTGGGAGTCGTGAGGCCCTGGGAGACAAGCCCCTCTCATGTTCCAGCGGCCTGCCTTCCACCGAGGACATTGCTTTTGGACGTGTATGCAAATCAGCCCTGGCTGGCTCAGCTCAGTGGATAGCGTGTCGGCCTGCAGACTGAAGGGTTCTGGGTTCGATTCCCGGTCAGGGCACATGCCCAGGTTGCAGGCTCCATCCCCAGGGTGGGGTGTGCAGGAGGCAGCTGATCCATGATTCCCTCTCATCATGGATGTTTCTCTCTCTCTCTCCCTCTCCCTTCCTCTCTGAAACCAATGAAAATATATCTTAAAAATAAATAAAAAATAAGTTTAAAAAAAGTCAGTGCTTCAACGGGTTAAAGTGCGCGAGGTCCTGAGAAACAGCACTGTTTACAAACCTACACAATCTGCCACGTGCGACCAGTTCGACGCATCTGGAAACAGCCACTCCTTCTCCCCGGAGACTCAAACCCAAGCAAAGAGCAAGTGACAACAGCAGCTTTAAGAGAAAAATGCAATAAAAAGAACCTCTTTCTCCTACCTGACTCACTGTCCCGATCTTGGATCGCAGCCAGACGGGGTTCAGCTGGCGGATGTCACGACCGTCCAGACTGATGGTCCCTGTGAGGGAAGGAGAGCACTGGTCACGGGGCCACCCACGCCGTAAACACACAGTCTGCTGGGAAGGTTCCAGGCGCCGTTTCTAAGAGGTTAGAAGCACACTCGACACCCCCCCACAGAATCGAACCCCACGCATCTCCTGGCGTCTCGGGGCGGAGAGGCCTGTCTGCTCCCCATGCCTCTGTCCCTGCAGTGGTCACAGCCCGGCCCTGGAGCTCCCGTCCAGCTGGCCCGCCTGCAGAGGCCACAGCGCTTCCCGGAGTCCCGCAGCGCCTCGGGCTCCGCAGTCAGCTGGCTGGGCCCCGCTTTGATTCAGGAGAGACGCCAGTGGGAGAGGTGCACGCCTTGAGGGGCCACCTGCACACGTGCTGCTGAGGCGCCCCGCTCTGAAGCTGGCGCCGTGACAACGGCTGCCCAGTCCCCAGCTTCCTGACCATGGCGCCATCAGCCGTGCCCTGAAGGCCTGGCTCTGCGGGGAGGCCCTGGGAAGGGTTCTAGAAGTCCACCCCGGCCAGGGAGGCCGAGCTCCCATTGGTCCTTAACATGCCCCCTGCATCAGCTTGGCTGGAGGAGACCTGGTGTCCAAGTGTGCCGGGCCCTGGGGCAGAGCTGTCAGGGAGAGGCGACTCTGACCTGAGCTACGAGAGCTCATCTGCACCGAGGGAGCTCAGCGTGCTGGGTGACGCAAGGACGGCGACGAGCCCAAGGAATGCCATCCCTCCAGTCGGGGTGTGTGATACGCCAGCCAGCCGCACACGTCCCTGAGCTGGCAGACACGGGGGCCTTGGACTTAAACACGCGTGCTCGCGTGTTTCATCCTGAAGGGTGTCTGCTGGTGTCTGTTCTGAAAGGGCTGTGTTTCAGACCAGTCTCTGCAGGCCAAACTCGTCATGATCTCCGCTACTCACACCGATAACCCTGCGCCTGGCTGCGAAGAGTGACGCAGGGGGGACACGCACGCAGAACCGCAGGGGTTCAGTGCTGATTTCCGGTGCTACTACGTGTCTCCTTGTTCAGAACCGATGGCCATTTAGGACAGAGACTGCGAGTCACAAAAAATGGCCACGATCGAACGCGAATGATCGAGGTGTCTCAAGAACAAGGATCAAGTTGATGCCTCGCCAAAGCAGAGACTGACAGACGCCACCTCGGGACGATCTTAAATTAACCCTGGGCGCCGTTGGGCCTTTTTAAAGTCTCTCGAGCTCTGACTGGTTTGGCTCAGTGGATAGAGCATCGGCCTGCGGACTGAAGGGTCCCAGGTTCGATTCCGGTCAAGGGCATGTACCTTGGTTGCGGGCACATCCCCAGTGGGAGGTGTGCAGGAGGCAGCTGATCGATGTTTCTCTCTCATCGATGTTTCTAACTCTCTATCCCTCTCTCTTCCTCTCTGTAAAAAATCAATAAAATATATTAAAAAATAAAGTCTCTTGAGCACTTTAAAGTGGAAATAAATTCGCACCCCCAGCTCTGCACAATGGAGCCCACTTGCAGGGCAGGCGTGAGACGGGCTAGAACAGCCCCGCCCTCCCTCCGGGGCAGGACCCCTCACCTGAAAGGGGGTCGTACAACCGCAGCAGGAGGGAAACCACCGTGGATTTGCCAGAACCACTGGGGCCAACCAGCGCCGTGATGGACCCCGAGGGGATGGAGAGGCTGAAGTCCTGGAAGATGGGCACCTCCGGGCGAGCGGGGTAGGTGAAGTGCACGTTCTTGAACTCCAGAGCACCCTGGAAGCTCTTCTCGCTCAAGGTCAGCCCCTCTGAAATGGAAAACGGGGCATCGTCGCTCAGCGCGGAGGGCAGTCCCAGGTGAACGCAGCTCCCGCCTGTCTAACGCCACCCCCTGCGGCCCTGGGGGGGTGCTCCCCGGGCAAGTCAGAAAGAGGCCTCCCTCTCCCTCAGCCTGCTCTGCATGGTTCCCCCCCCCCCGCCCCCCCCCCCCCCCCCCCCCGCCAAGACAACGCACAGGCTGTTTGCTTCTCGCCGACGGGAGAGGTGGAGGTCACGGTCCCAGCCCCCCTGCAGGTCACTGCGCTCACAGCGACCACGGCCTGGAGGTGGCTCCCGCCCGCCCTGCGCCAGCCTCTGTCGCTCCCTTGCTCCCGGGTTTGTCTGATCTGCTGTCAATCCGTGTTCTGAGAGAATGATGACACGCACCCAGCCACGGAGCCAGAGGGGGCAGGGTCCATGCTGCCTGGTGCCACCCTGGGCCAAGTCCCCGTCCCCCGCCCCTTCCCCCGGTCCTGGAGGATGCTGGGCAATACTGGGCGTTCACCAGCAAGGTCCCAGGAGGGCTTGGGGATGGTCACAGCTCACGGCCACTTCTCCTGAGCCCCGAGGACTGGCTTCCAGGGAAGCAGCTGGCAAAGACAATCAGTACCAGCATTCCTCACGCCACCCCCCACAACCAATATACGCCGAGGCTTTCACATGGATGATGCTTCTTCCTCTCCCCCTGCCCCCCATACACGCATCAAAACCACCAAGGAGAACAGATCGGGGGGGCGGGCAGGGCCCTGCCCACTGGCACGCGGGGCTGCCACCTGCTGTCTGTGGCAGCAGGGCCCCTGCAGGGAGGTGAGCGGTGGGCGGCACACCCTGTGGTCAGCCCCGTGCCTCCAGGGCCAGCCCTGGGCCCTCCAGCCGCCCCTCCTCTTCCCGCCCGCCCTCTGCTGACCCCCCCACCCCATCATGCCCCTCCTTCAGGTAGGACGGGGAGCACACCTGTTGACCCCAAGAGAAAGGACAAAGGCGCTGCAGACCCACCATTGAAAGGCAGCTCCGGCTTCCTCTCCAGCAGCTCCCAGAGGCGGCCCCCGGCACCCAGTCCTTTCATCAGCTCCGAGTAGAACGAGCTCAGACCTGAGGGTGAGACGCCAACATCCACCACTGGCGCGGGCCACGGCCGTCGGCAGCTCCCATCCCGCTGGCCAGTGGTCGGCAAACTGCGGCTCGCGAGCCACAGGCGGCTCTTTGGCCCCTTGAGGGTGGCTCTTCCACAAAATACCATGGCCTGGGCCAGTCTATTTGGAAGAAGTGGCGTTAGAAGAAGTTTAAGTTTAAAAAATGTGGCTCTCCAAAGAAATGTCAATCGTTGTGCTGTGGATATTGGGCTCTGTGGACTGAGGAGTTTGCCGACCACTGCGCTGGGCGAAGTGACAGCGTGCTTTTAACAGGAAACCTGCTGCTTTCAAAGAAGGACCTCAGGCAGCTGCCTGGGAACCCACGGTCAGAATCCCCTCGGTCTCACACCCTCGTTCTCCTTCAGCTTCTCCTCCTCCGATTCCACTGATTTCTAATAAGGATTTAGTGGCTGGTCAGGGAATTTACAAATACATATGGCCACACTAATCAACCACTGAATTCAAAGCACAGTGTTACAGAGGAAATTCTGCCTGGCCAAGAACATTTTCTTTATATTATAAAGAAAATATAAGCTTATCCTATACTTAAAGGGGAATAAAGTACCCCAATATTCATTTTAAACTCATACCTACAAAAATCAAACCTCCCTTTTAGGTATTCAAAAATCCAACTTTTACTAGGCTAAAGACCGAACAGAAATCAGGCAATGTTAAGTACCCCAACAATCTCTTCTTAAAGTCACCTCTGTCCCATCCAGCAGGTTGCTTTTCGTTTTATTGGTGGTTTCCTTCGCTGTGCAGAAACTTTTTAATTTGAGCAAGTCCCATTTGTCTCTTTTTTCTTTTGTTTCCTTTGCCCAGGGAGACATATCCAAAAATATATTGCTAAGACTGATGTCAAAGGGAGTTTACTGCCTATGTTTTCTTCTAGGAGTTTTATGGTTTTAGGTCTTCTGTGTATTTAAGTCTTTTTCTTTTTTTTAAAATATGTTTTATTGATTTTTTACAGAGAGGAAGAGAGAGGGATAGAGAGTTAGAAACATCGATGAGAGAGACACCCATCAGCTGCCTCCTGTACGCCCCCTTACTGGGGATGTGCTCGCAACCCAGGTACATGCGCTTGACTGGAATCGAACCCGGGACCCTTCAGTCCGCAGGCCGACGCTCTATCCACTGAGCCAAACCGGTCAGGGCTATTTAAGTCTTTCACATATTTTGAGTTTGTTTTTGTATATGACGTAAGAGAGTGGTCCCGTTTCTATTTTTTCCTGCATATATCTATCCAGTTTTCCCAACACCATTTACTGACGAGACTGTCATTTCCCTCTTGACTAATCCTGTCTCTTTTATGGTAGATTAATTGACCATGTGATCGTGGGTTTATTTCTGGGCTTTCTGACTTGAGTGAACATTTTTCCAGAGAAGACGCACAGATGTGAAAAGATGCTCAGCATCACTCACTATCAGGGAAATGCAAGTCAAAACCACAGTGACACCACGTCACACCTGTCAGAATGGCTGTTGCCAAAAGCCAGCAAATAGTAAGTGTTGGATAGGATGTGAAGAGATGGGAACTTGCGTGCTCCGGTGGGATTGGGAAGTGGGGCAGCCACTATGGAAAGCAGTATTGGGGGGGGGGGGTGTCCTCAGAAGATGAAACAGTCGAGTGGGAATAACATTCTAGCACAGAGTTCTTTCAGGTGCTGAGAGATGGACCAATAGGGGAGTGAAGTTTCACTTTCAGAAACCAGAACCCGATTTGCCACGTTAACTCCCCACGCCTGGTTATAGCATATACCTCCGATGCTCAATCCAACCCAGAAAGCGTACATGAGGAAGGAGGAGAGTTCCCCCACGGTCATGTGGGCGCCGCCCATCAGCAGCCCGCCTTTGTACAGCACGGACAGCACGATCAGGTTCCCGGAGAGCCCGGTCTGCCGAGGGAAGGAAACACGGAAGTCAGGTGGGAGGCGAAGACCCAAACAGCAGAAAGCAAGACGGCGGCCTGGAATACCCTTCCTGGATCTAACTGTCACAGCCAGGCTTCGCCAAACCATGGCGTTTCCCTCTGACTCGCAGAGGACGACGCGCTTTAACAGACTGCAGTATCGAAAGAAATCATCTCATCAACACAACCACCCAGACGCCGAGTCACCCAGCACGTTCCTATTCTACGCTCTCTGCAAAAGAAAAAAACAACGGGAAGGACTCCTTCGCTAACTGGAGGCAGCGAGCACGTAACCGACATGTGTGTTCACACAGCCTAACGTGACGCCCTGGGCACGGAGCGCCAGGAGACTGAGTCCGGGATCTCGGATCCACCTTGACCGGTCAGAGGTGGGGGTCTTGGGTGGGCGCTGCCTTCTCGGGGCCTATTCCTTACCTGTGGGTCCCGGCCAGTAGGCGTCACCTGTGAAGTTCTACCCAGACTGAACATGTTAGGAATCTACCTCCGTGGGGAGCTTCTAGCTCAGGGTCCCATTTGAGTTCACTGTGACCAGCTCTGGGGCACTTCCTTCTTGAAGTGCGCTGGGGGTACGCTGGTCAGCCCTCAGTGGCCCCAACTGCCCGCATCAGAAGACGTGGGAACCTGTTCAAACAGACTGCTGGCCCCACCGGGAAGTTTCCGGTTCGACAGGTCTGGAAGGAGCGGACAGTCTGCCTGTCTGATCAGCGCCCGGGGACGCTGAGATCCAGTGCCTGATCCCACAGTGTCTGATCTCCCTGATCTTCCTTCATTACATTTACTGGTTTCCTCCTCTGTCACAAAAATACTCTAAGGAAGACAACTCTTAGTCTAGAGGTAGAATAGACTCGCTTTCTACTTATGGCCAGAGTCACAGAATAGAAATCTCTCCCAATGATACCATCCGCCTTCTTCACTTCCCACGACGATGCACTTACTGCTCCGAAGAAGCCAGCCCGAGCAATCGCCTCCTTCCTTGCTAACTGCATCACGAAGTCCACTTTGCTGGTGTATTTCTCGATTTCAGTCATTTCTTTCCCGAAAGCTCGGACCGTTCTGATATTTCCGATGCGTTCCTCGGCTAGCTGGGAGAACAAAGACATTTCAGGGGGCAGGGGGGGGGAGGTGGGCACAGCCACATGTCAAGAGCTCTGGAGGCACAATGAAAACCGGCTCTCATTGTTAAGACACCATCAATGGAAGTTGCTGGAATAAGTGACTACGTTAAAAACAGGCTGCAGCCGAAACCGGTTTGGCTCCGTGGATAGAGCGTCGGCCTGCGGACTGAAGGGTCCCGGGTTCGATTCCGGTCAAGGGCATGTGCCTTGGTTGCGGGCACATCCTCAGTGGGAGGTGTGCAGGAGGCGGCTGATCGATGTTTCTCTCTCATCGATGTTTCTAGCTCTCTATCCCTCTCCCTTCCTCTCCATGAAATATCAATAATATATATATATTTTTTTAAAAAAAAACGGGTTGCAAAGGAGAGTGTACAGAACCATCTTATTTTTGGAAACATCGATCAATGCATATGCACCGCTTGTATAGAGGTAGATGGAAAGATAAACCGGAGGATATACAGCTAGATACAGAAATACATCTTCATGCAGAGAAAAAGATTTATAAAAAGGACAGGCTCCAAGATATTAATAATGTTAATTGAGAGGCAGGCTTACGCATGGTATCTTTGCCCTTCATATTTTCAAATAGAAACATAGATGGTTTTGTAATATGAAAATGTAACCATTACCTTTAATTTTTTAAGAAGACAATATTGGACAGCATTGCAAAGCTGCCTTTATTAATTAATGGAGAACAGAGTGTTACCCAGAAGGTGTTTGGAAAATATGGTTAGCTTTTTTGTCCTACAAGTAATAGTGGTGGGAAGAAGGAAGAAGTCCATGTAAGGTTCAGTTAAGTTGGATCTATTCTGACATGTGGGTAGTAACCCAGTCTAGAAGGCAGAGCATTTTAGTTCTGACGTAAGGAAAAGTAAGCAGTTTTTGCAAAGTCTGAGCACATTTCCTAGGGTCTGCCCCCTGGTGGCTCTGAGCTCACTCAGTGGGGACCGTGCCAAGGAAGGGCCTGTACCTGAGTGGCTTGTGCCAGGGAATCCTGAGTGAGTTTGGTCAGTTTCCGTAGATATCGTCCATAAATCACGGCAAGGATGGATATTGGAGGCACCACACTCAAAACAAAAGTGGCCAGATGAGGCGAGACAAAAAACTGTCAGAAACAAAAGCCAAAAGGTGTCTGTTACACAGAGTAGCAGGGATTCTCACCACCTATTGCAGGCATGTGTGTGTTTCCATGAAGAGACAGGCTGTACTGGTGGAACTTTTCATAAAACCCACGAATACCGAGATGCCGCACAGGAGTCACGTGACCAAGAGCTGCTGCAGACAGGGCGGGAGCCTTGGACCGCCACTGCTCTGGACCATGGGGTTCAACGACAGAGAAGGGGAGCAGGTGGGAGTGAGGGAGAGGCCCGCTCTGCTCACGCTGCGGGACCACAGCAGCAATTCTGTGTCCAGAGCCACGGGTCCCACTGAAATGGCCAAGACGGCAAAGAGACCACACACACCGCATCCTGTGACAGGCAGATGGAAGGGACATGGCGGGAGACGTAACCGACAAGGGCAAGAAGAGTTACAGCGCTTCCCTGGCTCAGTGGACGGAAGCACGTGGACCTGAACTCAGCAGGAGGCGCCATTCCTGACAGCTGGACCTGCTCCAAGACCAGCCGACTTCCAGAAGTAGCCTGGCGGGGTTTCCTGTCAACCCTGCAATTTGGTGACCGTGTCTTAAACGGTACTAGCACCTCTTCAACCAATTATTAAAATCTGCCAAATCTCGCCAAAACCGGTTTGGCTCAGTGGATAGAGCGTCAGCCTGCGGACTGAAAGGTCCCAGGTTCGATTCCGGTCAAGGGCATGTACCTTGGTTGCGGGCACGTCCCCAGTAGGAGGTGTGCAGGAGGCAGCTGATCGATGTTTCTCTCTCATCGATGTTTCTAGCTCTCTATCCCTCTCCCTTCCTCTCTGTAAAAAATCAATAAAATGTATTAAAAAAATAATAATCTGGCAAATCTCATTTGCACAGAAAATAGTATAATCAGAACAAGGCTCTTCGAAAATGCTGAGAAAAAGTAGCAGACTGCAGTGTAAAGTAATGGACAGAACAATTGTTCATTCATTCATTCACTCATTCACTCAGAAAACACAAAGGCATGGGAGTGGCGAGAGGCCCCGGAAAGAGGGGGCCTGATCTTCCCTCCTCGGCGAGGAGGAAAGGAAGGGTCCCTCAGGCTGGTCCAGACGGCAGGCAGTGGCCCTGCCTTTGGTGGCGGGTGTGACTTACCGCCTTCCCTCTGGCCCACTGCTCGACACCCAGAAGGCTCCTTCCACCTGCTGCCTTCGAGCATCCTCAGAAAGCCCGGGCCACATCGCCCCCTTTTCTAAAGCAGCAGACTGCGCACTGGGAAGTGTGGGTGCACGAGGCCATGCGGGAAAAGCAGTGTCGGTGTCCCCACAGCCTGCGGGCAGCGCTCCGGCCAAGTGGCCACAGCGTGACGAGAACAGCCCACCCCGAGCTCCTCCTGGACACGAGAGGCCTGGCGCAGGCCCCGCCCTGACCAGAGGGTGCCGCCGGAAGCGGGGCCCACCCACCATCATGCCGATCCCCACAGAGGCCTGGGCCCCGGCCCTGAGCCCGTCCGAGAGGTTCTCCGTCACCGAGCGGCCCAGGAGCGCGGTGTCCGAGGAGAGGCGGTTGATCAGCTCGCCTGTGCGGGTCTTGTCGAAGAAAGCCACCTCCTGCCTCAGGACGGAGGAGAACAAGGAGGCTCGCAGCCGATTCACGATGCGCTGCCCTGCAAAAGCCAACAGGGGCCGCGTCAGCGAGGGGCCCGACTCCTGATGCGTCGGTGGGCCCGAGGTCATCGCCTCTCCGCCTGCAGCCTCGGAGGCTCGGCTGCTGCCCTGTTGACCCCTGGGAACACTCACCTGGGCCCTGGCAGCTGGGCAGGAAGCTGCCAGAAATGAGCGTTACTCTCCCTTAGTGCAGCCTGGAGGCGGAGGAGAGGCTACAGGGATTGTATAAATATAACGTGACGGAGATGCTTCAGACTTATTTACAAAGACGTTTTACTCCAGTGACTGCTCGGAAGCTAATTGTGTCCTTCCTTGGCAACCTTTTCTGTATTGAACTTCCAAATGGCAATGACTGGTTAATTATCCACCGGGTATTTGTTTTATTAACTAAATGGCAAGCAACCGACGTAGAGCCGGGCGTCCGGGGCGCTGTCACGACGGTGGCGGTCACCTGCCTGTGAGCCACCTGGCCTGACACAGACACACTGTCCAGGCGTCACCCAGCTCCCCCTGGAGGGAGGCCCCGCTCCAGCCTCCTGCGCGCCGGCCTGCTCTCAAACCCCCCAGAAAACAGACTGCTCCCTCCCAGCTCAACCCAAGTCACGCCAAAGGAGGCGGAGGAGAGGCGCTGAGCTAACACCATCTACAGCTCCAGCGTGGGGCGGTGTCCCTCCTGAACGCTGTTTTTTAAAAAAATATATTTGTACTGATGTCAGAGAGGAAGGGAGAGGGAGAGAGAGGGAGAGAGAGCGAAACATCCATGATGAGAGAGAATCACTGATCAGCTGCCTCCTGCAGGCCCCACCCAGGGGATCGAGCCTACAACCTGGGCCCGTGCCCTGACGGGGAATCAAATTGGGACCTCCTGGTCCATAGGTCGACGCTCAACCCCTGAGCCACACCGGCCGGGCCCCCTACTGAATGTGATGCCGAAGAGAGGAGAAGCCCGGGGCCCGCAGCACACGACACCCACGTGGCTGCCCTCGGCGCTCCCCGGGCGGAGGGCGCTGACCTGAGGTTTGCATGAGGTAGACACGGACAGCGTTGGCCGCAGCTCCGCACAGGAACACGCCGCTGAGCGCCAGGCAGAGGCGGGTCAGGCTGCTGCTGTAGTCCCCGGCGGGGTTGGTGTAAATGACGTCGATGATCCTCCCCAGGAAGAAGGGCGCCGACATGGTGATGACACTGGACACGGCCAGGAAGCCGACCGCGGCTGGAAGACACGGGCAGCTCTCAGCTCACGGGCGCCTCAGCCGAGGGCCGGCGCGGAGACGGGCGTCCCTTCAGCTCCTGACCCGACTGGGAAGAGCCGATGGGTCCCGGGGCAGAACAGGTAGGGTGACCGCAGGGAGGGGCTGACCATGCCCTGCATCACCCTGACCTGACCACGCCCCCCCCCCCCTAGAACCCCAGCACTACCGCCGGCCCCTCCTTCCTGCCTCCTGACCCGGGTGTTGGTCTCAGATGGCATTTTTTCCTACATTCAGGCTCCCCACTGCTACTCCTTGGCATCTAACTGCATCTTAGTCTCTAGCTCAGATTCTGCAGGGAAAGCTCTTGATGATGTCTAGAATGCCAACACTGCACGTCAGCGTTGGAAGGCAGTAACAGGCATTCATCACACGTGGGACCTGTCCTGCCTTCATGTTCCTGCTTTTGGTGACCAAGCATGGAGGCTGGGCAGGGGAGGAAGTGAAGACACGAGGGGCTGAGAGACGAGCAGGAAGCAGAGAGTGTCGGGAACAGGGCAGGTCCAGAGAGGAATCGGCAGAACAGAGGCCTGAGCTCTGGCAGGTCTGGCGCAAGGCCCAACGGTGAGCGTGTGCCAGGGAGCCAGGCGCCTGCGCCAGTGACAACAGGGAGGCCCGCCCTGGACTCCAGCGCCCACCGGCCTGCAGGCACGTCAGGGGAGCGCGGCCATGTAACCGGACATGCTCTCTGAAAGAGTATGCCTGCCATGCTGTCTTTACGGCAGGGTCAAAGGGGGGAGAGGGGGCATATGCTAGTAAGAAAGGTTTTTTAACAATAAAGATTTTTTTAAAATATATTTTATTGATTTTTTACAGAGAGGAAGGGAGAGGGATAGAGAGTTAGAAACATCGATGAGAGAGAAACATCGATCAGCTGCCTCCTGCACACCCCCTACTGGGGATGTGCCCGCAACCAAGGTACATGCCCTTGACCGGAATCGAACCCGGGACCTTTCAGTCCACAGGCCGACGCTCTATCCACTGAGCCAAACCGGTTTCAGCAATAATAAAGATTTTTTTCAACAATAAAGATTTAAAAAAAAAGAGTAAAAGGAACAGGTAAAATTAATTTTAGCAATACATTTTATTTGACCCAAACTATCCAAAAATATGAATCAACATGTAATCAAGATAAAAAGTAACGGTATTTTACTTTTTTTCATACTAAGTCCTTTGCAAATCTGGTGTGTATTCTACACTTAAAGCAATGCATCGAATGTCCATGTTCTCTCTGAAATAAGGCATTTCCCCGGCAGACAGACACGCCTGGCTTTCTGGAGTGGTGTGGCCAGCACCTCCGCCCGCCCGGCCTGGGCCCGGGGGACGGCCGCTCTGAGCACCGCTCGCCCCCTCCTCGCTCACTGCACCCACAGGCGTCGCCTCTGCTCATTTTGGTCACTTCACGGTCTGTCTTCATAAAATCTAACTGCAGATTCAGCAAGAGCTCCTGGCGGCCACCGGGTTCCAAGAAAGGTCCTAATCTAAAGCCACACACACAGCCCTTATCAGGAATTTAAGTGAGAGGCGCCCTCCCAGGCCTCCCCGCCCCCCGTCCCCAGAGGTCCCAAATGCGCATGTGGGGGGTGGAGGGCGGGGGGATGTACCTTCCACAGCGTGACTAGGAACCGGCCTGGGAAATGGGGGAAGGCAGCTGCTTTGCACACAGCGGCCCATCACACCAAGGGCCTCCTGGCTGGCAGCCCCGTTATAATCTCCCAGCAACCCAGGGGGCCCACAGCTCATGGAAGGCCCAACTCTATGCCCCTGTTCACCGCCTGGCTCACCGGATGGCTCTCCTATCGCCCAGGTGCAGCCGAGGGCTCTGACCAATGACTCCTATCCCATCAGCCCACTCGGGCTCCTGGGGAGCCCTGCATCTAAGGCTCCCCTGGCCAAGGTGATAAGACGAAGGGTTATCAGTGGGAAATGCCTGGAGGGCCACAGCTGTAGAGAGATAGCTGCGCATCCCTACACCCAGGGCGTCTCGGGGCGGGGCAGAGGGCTGGGCATGAAGTCATGCTAACATGTCTCCACACACAGCTGCAACATGTCAGAGAGTAGGTCCTCTTTTCAAGGTCCTGGTACAAATGACTTAAGATCGAAGTGTTCTGGCGAGGCAGTTCAGGTGGCATTTTCGCAAATCGCTGCAAACGGTTGAAAATACCGTCATTCAAGTGGGTAGCTGAATTTTTTAAGTACTTTTTTTTTTAATGTTTGTTTTTCTAAAAATTAACACATTAACAGTGGAATTCCTTCCCTTCAACTCAGCTTTCTTTGGTCTCTTGATTGAAAAACAGGCACACACACACACACACACACAACTGCTCTTTATCTCCAGCACCCGAAAGACAGGTGCCAACCTCTGGGACTGCTCTTAGGAAGATAATTTACAAATTGATAATGACCCCTCACTTCCGCTGAACCCCACGAATGCTGACATCCAGACTGGCTTCAATATTTCTTATCGAATGAGTTCTGAGGAAACCAGATGTCCTAATAAGAGGTTATTGTCAGACGCCCTCATAAGATACCGTATGTATGTATTATGTTTAAAAATATCTTTTAAAATTGGTGTACAACACAATTTACTTCCTCACATTCTATGTTCACAGTTATTCAATGTGGCGTATCAACAGAGCTCCCTTCTTTAAATAAAAGGAGGTACAGCCCTTGCCCTGGTTAGGGCTGTCTTAACATATCAGCGCGG
The DNA here is from genome assembly GCF_963455305.1 of Plecotus auritus. Taxonomy (NCBI): domain Eukaryota; kingdom Metazoa; phylum Chordata; class Mammalia; order Chiroptera; family Vespertilionidae; genus Plecotus; species Plecotus auritus. Next base: position 3,834,132 of record NC_137780.1, read on the forward strand.
CAGGACATGTGAGAACATGGTAAGCGGGCACAGGGACGATGGGCATGAGAGGGGCAGGCTGTGCTCCCCAGTGGGCTGAGCACGTGTGGGCCCCAGAAAACCACCTCCCTGACATCGAATATACTTCAGAAACAAAATAGCCGAAACCGGTTTGGCTCGGTGGATAGAGCGTCGGCCTGCGGACTGAAGGGTCCCAGGTCGATTCCGGTCAAGGGCATGTACCTTGGTTGCGGGCACATCCCCAGTGGGAGGTGTGCAGGAGGCAGCTGATCGATGTTTCTCTCTCATTGATGTTTCTAACTCTCTATCCCTCTCCCTTCCTCTCTGTAAAAAAATCAATTAAAAAAAAAGTGGATTCCTTTAAAAAAACAAACAGAAAATAAAACTGGGTCTCCGTACGCTTGCTCCACGTTGCATGGAAAAAGGGGGCCACTCCCTGGAGGGCTCAGGGTCTCTACATTTAGGCCTCAACCTGGGCCTGGCCCCACCGGCACGTATTCCTTCATCAAAGGCGCTCTGCGGCCCTGCTCTGGGCCCCACGCTGAGAACTGGAGGGGGACAGAGGAGTGGGACAGCCGCTCGCCCAAGCAGCTCAGTCCACGAGAGCTCCTCATTTCAAAATTTTCCCTTTTTAAAGTATTTTTATTGATTTCAGAGAAGGAAGAGAAGCATCCATGATGAGAGAGAATCATGGATCGGCTGCCTCCTGCACGCCCCACACTGGGGATGGAGCCCACAACCCGGGCATGTGCCCTGACCGGGAATCGAACCGTGACCTCCTGGTTCCTAGGTGGATGCTTAACCACTGAGCCACACTGGCCGGGCCAAAGGATCTTTATCTCCATCAAAATCTACATGAACTAATCCTCTTTGCTCCTTGGTGATACCAGGAATGCCCCCAGGCTTTGACAGCGGGAGGTAAATGTTCCCACCAGGACCGCCCGCCTCCCAGCACCAACCCCCCAAGTCACAAGCCACTGTTTGGAGGACCCTTGCTAAGGCAATGGTTTTGCAGCAAAGAATGTGGGGTGCTCACTGGTTTCAAGTGTTTCCCCAAGAGCCTCACAGGCCTCTTTCAAGCCCCCTCATCACAGATGCACGTGTATCGCTAGCCATGATTATTTCACTGATGGGAAGCCCCAGCAGGAACAGAAACCACGTCTCTTTCTGCTCACCAAGGGAACCCACAACCAAAGAAAGGGAGATTTTTGCCCAACCAGCGCGGCTCAGTGGCTGAGCATCGACCTGTGAATCAGGAGGTCACGGTTCGATTCCTGGTGTCTGGTTTGCGGGCTCAAATCCCAATGATTCTCTCTCATTCATGTTTCTATCTCTCTCTCCCTCTCCCTTCCTCTCTGAAATCAATAAAAAAAAAAGGAAAGAAAAGAAAGATTTAGAGAAACCTAAAAAATGTGCATTTAAAGCTTCCTCTAATTCTCGCATGCCTAAAAACGAGGAGCTACAGAAAATCGTCTTGTTTATCTGGATTTTGTTTTCTAAAAACGTTCATTCTCTTTATAAAAATTACTTTTGATTTAGTAATTTCCCGCACCCCGCCCTCAAAACTTCTGGAGTTTATTGATTTATCTTTTATTTTGTTGTTACTCCTCACCTGAGGATATTGTCCCATTAATTTTTAGAGAGGGGGGGGGGGAGAGAGAGCGAGGCATCAACTGGCTGGCTGCCTTTGCACAAGCCACATCCAGAGCTGGGGATCGAGCCTGCAACCGAGGTACCCGCCATTGACCAGAATCGAACCCGGGACCCTTCAGTCCCCAGGCTCACGCTCTTTCCGCTGAGCCAAACCGGCCAGGGCAAAACTTCTAGAGTTTATACCTCAGTAATCTGGGCCAGGGTTGAATGCTCTGAAAATAGCAAAGCAACTTCCTACCCATCACCCCAGGGGCAAAAGCAGTGGGACAAATAGGAAAGGCTTAGCATCCGTGGTCGGCGCCAGTGGTCGGCAAACCGCGGCTCGCGAGCCACAGGCGGCTCTTTGGCCCCTTGAGTGTGGCTCTGCCACAAAATACCACAGCCTGGGCGAGTCTATGTTGAAGAAGTGGCATTAGAAGAAGTTTAAGTTTAAAAAATTTGGCTCTCAAAAGAAATTTCAATCGTTGTACTGTTGATATTTGGCTCTGTTGACTAATGAGTTTGCCGACCACTGGCTTAGATGGTTCCGTTTCACGTGGCAAAACTGACTGCTTTAGTATCCCCGCCTAAATAAACCAAGTCATGTTTTAAAAATCAGTGTAAGTGCGTAATACAAAACAGGTATGTTTTTGGCTAGAGTTAATCTATAAAAATAAGAGATGGGGGGAGGAAGGGGAAACCCGGCTGATTCGGAGAATGCTGGCAGCGCCAAAGAGCAGCCGACCCAACTTTCTAGGGAGATACCACGCCGTGCCCCTCGGGTAATGTGGGGGGTCCCGCTGCCGCCCCGCAGGGTCCCTGCTCCGGGGCCGGGACCACGCGCTGGGTAAGGTGCGCTGGCGGGCGGGGGCAGGAAGGGGACGGGGAGGCCCTACCTGCTAGTCTCCGGCGCTCGGGGTACGCCAGCCCCAGCAGCTTCTGGGCCTCCGAGCGCCCGGCCGCCGCGGGGCGCAGCCGCGAGTCGTCCCTCGGAGTCGTCGCGGCCGCAGGCACCGTCTGTCCGCGCCGCCAGGCCTCGCCCCCCGCGCGGGCGCCGCCGGCTGGGCCGCCGGAGAGCAGGGCGCGCGGGAGGCGGGGGGACCCGGGGGGCCGCGCCCGCAGCTCCAGAAGCCGCGCCAGACCCGCTCCGCCGCCGGGACCCCCGCCCGGGCAGCTGCTCGCCCAGCAGCGCAGGCTGCGCGCGGCTCCCGTACCCGCCAGGGGGCCGGGCCCGGCGCACCAAAGCCGCGGTGGCCCCAGGCCGGTCGGCAGCGGCCGGGACACGGGGGCGCGGGCAGCCGGGGTCCACGCGAAGGTGAGCGGGCCCCGTCTCACGAGCAGGCGCAGCGGCCAGGCAAGCGGTCCGCGCATGGCGCCGTGTCCGAGTTGAATGTCTGCGCCCGCCCGTCCGGCCCCGCGCGCACGGTGCCCGAGGACCCTCCCGGCCCGGCCGAGCGGAGGGCGTGCACTCGGCGCCGCCCGCCGCCCCGCCCGCTGTCACCCGCCGTCACCCGCTGCATCGGGCCGGCGCCCCAGGCGCCCGCCCCAGGCCGCGCCCCTCAGCCGCACCCCGCCCTCCAGGAAGCCCGCACCCACCCGGGCGCCCTCCTCGCAGCGCCCCCAACCGGGCAGCCCAGGGCCCGCCCGTCGCCCGCCGCCCGCGCGGTCTGGCAGGGACCCGGCCCGGAAGTGGTGAGCACAGCCACGCCTGCGCACTGGCGCGCAGGGAGCTTTTTCACGCTTTTCCGTCCACTCCCGTCAGAACCCGGAGCAGCGCGAGCCCTTTCTCACGCCGGCGGAAGGGGCGGGGCGGAGGGCGCAGACGTGATCACAGGACGCCCGGCGCGGGGATGCGGGTGCAGGACCGCGAGCCGGGCTGAGCGTGCGGCGTGTCCCGGTCGTCGGGGACCCAGCGGGGACGAGTCCTGTCACCCCGCGTCCCAGGGCGGAGCCCAGGGCCGAGGCGCAGGAGCACTGCTGGAGGGAACCTCGCTGCGGGGCGGCTCCGTTCTGGAAGGCGTTGTGGATGGAGGAGGTGGTTGGCGAAGAGATCAGTTTATAACCTGAGCTGAAGTGCAGACGCACACGTGGTCGAGGCACTCTGGCTGCTCAGAATGGAGACCCATCCGAGGGCCGTGTGTGTGAACACACTCGCCAGGAAAGCTGGACGAGACCTCGTGGTGGGGGCATCTGTGAGCTGAGGGGTGATCGCGGGGCCCGCTGGTTCTTATTTCAGGGTCATGGCTGAGGCCGGGGATAGCGGTCCTAGTAATGCGAATTACTATTCCCACTTGAAAATAAGGATAACGTCTCACCACCTTTTCATTTTTTTTAAAGATATATTTTTATTGATTTTTTACAGAGAGGAAGGGAGAAGGACAGAGAGTTAGAAACATCGATGAGAGAAAAATATCGATGATCGGCTGCCTCCTGCACACCCCCCACTGGGGATGTGCCCGCAACCAAGGTACATGCCCTTGACCGGAATCGAACCTGGGACCCGTCAGTCCGCAGTCCGACGCTCTATCCACTGAGCCACACCAGTTTCAGCCTCACTACCTTTTCAGAAATTAGGATAAAATTGCCCGGCCTGCGTGGCTCAGTGGTTGAGCATCGACCTACGAACCAGGAGGTCATGGTTCGATTCCCGGTCAGGGCACATGCCCGGGTTGTGGGCTCGATTTCCAGTGTGGGACGTGCAGGAGGCAGCCAATCCATGATTCTCTCTCCCCCTTCCTCTCTCAAATCAATAAAAACTTTAAAAAATTGCTTGGCCACTGAGAAGGGCAAGAAATGCTCTAAGGTGTTTAGGGAAGAAAGAAGCAAAGCACAGATATGAACGGATTCTTAGTAAAAAAATAAAAAATAAAAAATACGACAGCAAAGCAAGGAAGGTTGCCTGTTAATTCTGAGACAGCAAGCAGAACCTCAAATCCGGCCCCAGAAAGACAGAGAGGGGGCCCTTGGCGGAGGCCTGGTTGCGCCAAGCCGTTAAAGCTGGCCCTCGGTGAATAGACTCTTCATAGGTTTAGTGGCCGACAGGTGTCAAGTTCAAAAGGGGACTTCTTTTGATGGAAACTTGAGAGCAGCTGGGATTACTTCCAGGTCAGTTCCACCTGTGGGTTCTTGTCCTCTCCCAGGGTGACAAGGGAGCTCATGGGGACAGCAGCACAGGAAGGAAGCAAACAATGGACACATTTCCAAAACATGCGACTCAAAGCCAAGTGCAAGTACAGACTAAGGTTTTAATCCATAGACTTAAATACCAGTCCGGGCAACAGCAAAATGAGAAGCCTACATACTCAAAAAAAAAAAAAAAAAAATACTTTTTTTAAATTTTTTATACAACCAAGACTTTTTTTTTTTAATACACGAATGAAACAAATGAAAAGCTAGTCTTAGAAGCTAGACCATGAATTTAAAAACTTTTCACTATTCCCTGTTTTCTCTGTTCAGGACTTTCCTTGATCGTAATTCTCTTTCTTTCTTTCGGCCAGTCTACGGCTAAAATTAAAGTTTACCATCAGATTTACTGAGCCTGTCAGTGTAAGATATTTCAGCTGTCCCCCACCCACACCGTATACACATCACAGATTGACCATTGTGGTTCAAAATAACTGAATATTCTAAAGTTTCTTTATTCCAGAAAAATAAATTATATAGCTTTGTTTAGGCTTTAGGTTATTTCCAATACAAAATGGTGGCAGCCTCACCCGTCCTGTCCACACCGCAGGACTGCTCTGAAGAGGAAGTAAAACTGCACAGAGCAACCACGTTCTCTGTACACCCTTGTGGACACACAGACACACACACACACCCCTCATACTATTTCCAAGATTTGGGGGGAAGTTGTGAGGGGCGTTCTAGAAAGTTGGATGACCCCACAATAAAATGAGCTCACCAAAGAAAAAGAAGGAGGAAAAAAAAAAAGGCCAATTATGCAAATCATTAAGAGCTTCCATTGAAATCACAAAGTATATACATGATCGAAAAGGCGAAGACGGGCCAGCCTGTACATTCCTGCGTGTAATCAAAGAAGTTCTGCATTAAAAAACAAACAAACGCAAAAGCTTCCAGATGACTGATATTTCCACTTCTGAGAATGATTCGGTCCAATTGGAGAATTTCATTCTTTCCAGCAACGCGCCGTACAATCAATCCAGCGGAGGGATTTCCCTCAGTACATTCTAGGCTTTTCCTGCAGGCCACGTGGAAGGTGATACTGTCTAAGTTGCCAAAGGATCCTTCTTGCAATGTCTCAAATATATATTTTTATCTATAAGAAACATGTCCTGTTAGTTAGCACCTTGGGCTCAAGTAAAAAATGTTTTCTTTTTGGCACAGAATTCTATAGTCTCCCTCTACGACCTCCTGGTAATTCTCGGGTCCTGGCCAGAAAATCACGCATCGGAAGTACACTAGGAATTCTGGCGTCATTGATATCTTTGACTGAGTCCTTTACCTGGAAATGGTTCAATAAATTAGTTTGAGTTCATTAAATAACACCCCCTAGCGATTTCAGAACGGGGTCTTTAGAGCAGGAAACTGGACGTAGAATCTCACCAGGTAACTCTGGATGGCAATACAGACGTGGTCTCCGGTCAGCGGATGGCAATCGGGGATGCAGAAACAGTATTAAATGCGATCGGTGATCCACGTGAACGCCAAGGAAGCGTGATTCCAAACAAGCTGAGGAGCACAGAGCGGATCAAGGTGCCCCTCCGAGGGCCTGTCCGGCCTAGGCGCTGGCTCCCCCTGGAGAGAGGCCACACCCGCCTCTCCTCACAGCTTAAATGAGATGCCAACACTTTTTCTTTTTGGGAAACTAAATACATTTTAATAGAAAACAAAATACAAAATAACTCTTTTCAGAAAAAAAAAAAGCCAAAAAGATTTAATCCTTTTTTCCCACCAATCAGACCTCGCGTTATCCTCGAAATACAAAATAACTCTTTTCAGAAAAAAAACCCCCAAAGATTTAATCCTTTTTTCCCATCAATCAGACCTCACGTTATCCTGGGTGTTTTTAGATGCGTGCATTCGTACTTACAGTTTGTCTCACAACGTGTTCATTAAGCTGCTGTTGCGATGCAGGAGGCGGGAGCAGTGACCTCAAGGAGTCAAAGGCCGAGAAAGCAACACCTCTGCCTCTGGACTGATCACCTCACATTATTTTCATTTCTTCCCCACATTTCGGGGGGCGGGGGGGTGGGGAGGGAGGGGGGGGCGCTTGTTCACGGAAGTGAGCCGCGAGGTCTTGCTTTCCCACCATCACTGCACGAGCCCGAGGCTTCCTCCGCTGCATGCACCCCCTTCTAGGAACACGTCGGGGGAAGGCGGGGGGGTGACCCACCTGTCGCCCAGAAGTCCTCCCTTTCCCACAAGACACTGCGCTCCCAGAGCCCCTGAATTCCCTGAACCTCAAAATGCCAAGCATCGGAGCCGGTGCCGGGAGCCAGACCTGAAGGTGGAGAGCAGAGAGGCGCCTCTGCCAGAGCCAGGCTTCCGCTTCTCCGTAATAATAATAATAATTACTATAATTATAATAACAATAATAAAAATCCTGCTCTCTGCGGGGTCGTGGGAAAGGAGAGGCCTTTCCCCCCCTTCCTCGTCCCTCGTCCCCACCCCTGCATTCCCGCCAGCGGCTGTGACCTGCGACCCTCCTGGGACCAAAACGGGCCCCCTGCCAGTCAGCAGCATCGTGGTTCCACAAAGCAGGGGGGTGGGGTGGGCAGGGGAGAGAAGGAGACAGACAGGAGGTGCTCTCGCGAGGACACGGGTGGGGGGGGCATCTTTGGAAGAATGTGCCCCCTCACCTCCAGAGCATCTCAATTCTTGATCTCGAGTCCGCTTATCACCACCACCTGTCCGTACCCCCTCCCCGCCCCCGCGTCCTTGACACTGGGGGGGGGCCCGAGGAAGGGGTGACGCGCTCAGGATGCCCGCCCGGGGACACGGGGAGAGGCGGGGAGTCTTTCACAGTCAGTCAGTGATTCGATCGGAAGACGCAGTCCGGAGCCCTGGCTCCACGGCTGCCCAGTCCGTCACTACGAGGGTTAAAAAAAAAAAAAAAATCAAAAAAAAAAAAAATCATCAATGTTCCTGATTTTCCTGCGTGATTCCCGTCACCAGGAGGAGGTTGCAGGCCATGAACTGCACGCTCAGCACGTTGCTCATGTGGCCCGTGTACACGCCCACCAGCTCGCCCGAGGAGCCGTCGGCGGCCGCGCTGCAGAAGCTGCTGCGGATGTCCCAGATGCGCACCGAGTTGTCCATGGCCGCCGAGGCCACCAGGCTGCTGTCGGGGCTGAAGGCGAGGCTCGTGATGTTGTCCGTGTGGCCGCGCAGCTCCTTGTAGAGGCTCCCGGAGGCCAGGTCCCACAGCTTCAGCCGCTGGTCCTCGCCCGCCGACGCCAGGAACTTCCCGTTGGGAGAGAAGGCGAGCGACAGCACGGGGCCGCGGTGGCCCGTGAACAGCCGGACCGAGTTCCCCTGCTGGGCGCTCCACAGCCGGACCGTCTTATCGGTGGAGCCCGTGGCCAGGTAGTTGGAATTGGGGTGGAACCTGACACAGTCCACGTCCGCCAGGTGGCCTGCGTATATCCGCAGCGGGTACGTCCGATCGAAGGACCACAGCCGCGCGGTGCGGTCGTGGGACCCGCTGGCGAAGTACAGGCTGTACGGGCTGATGTCCAGGTCCCACACCGGGTAGGCGTGTCCCTGGTACAGCACAGTGTTGGTGAAGGTCCCCAGGTCCCAGTACCGGATGGACATGTCCTCGGAGCAGGAGAGCAGCCCTGAGCTGTCGGCGAGGAAGCGCGTGCTGTACACGGGCCCGCAGTGTCCCCGCAGCGTCTTCATCTCGGTGCCCGCGGCCTCCTCCTCCTCCTCCTGGGGGCGCCGCAAAGGGGACATGAGAAGAGATGGTTAGTGGTCCCCGTAGGAAACAGAATCTCAGGGTTGGGGGCAGAGGCGGGGGGGAGCACTGCTTGGGAAATAGCACCTACCGGTACAGGACGGGGTCTTGCTCTTAAGGGCCACCCCAGGAAATCGGCCCATAACCGCGTGACCGAGTAAGACGTCCCCGACAGCTCACACCCCGCTTTCCTTCCATTCATTTTGCAGCCACGCATTTAGCAACCCGAAAGCTACAGAAACGCAAGGCTGTATATGGAGTGACTAGAAGCCCTGTGCATGAAATTCGTGTACGGGGGTGTGTGTCCCTCAGCCCAGCCTGCACCCTCTCCTATCTGGGACCCCTCAAGGGATATCCGACTGCTCATTTAGGGATCGGGCCTAAATGGGCAGTCAGACATCCCTCTCACAATCCAGGACTGCTGGCTCCCAACTGCTCGCCTGCCTGCCTTCCTGATTGCCCCTAACCGCTTCTGCCTGCCAGCCTGATCACCCCCTAACCACTCCCCTGCCAGCCTGTTTGCCCCTAACTGCCCTCCCCTGCAGGCCTGGGTCCCCCCCAACTTCCCTCCTCTGCCAGCCTGGTCACCCCTAACTGCCCTCCCCTGCAGGCTTGATCACCCCCAACTGCCCTCCCTTGCAAGCCTGGTCCCTCCCAACTGCCCTCCCCTGCTCGCCATCTTGTGGTGGCCATCTTGTGTCCACATGGGGGCAGGATCTTTGACCACATGGGGGCAGCCATCTTGCGTGTTGGAGTGATGGTCAATCTGCACATCACTCTTTTATTAGATAGGATGTCTGTGGGCCTTACTCTTGGGTCAAGGCTAACAGATTTCAAAAGCCGACGGAAAGGCAGCCTGTGGTGACTTTCCTTGTTGATGCTGAAAGCCACCATTTGGAAAGAGTTACTTGTGAGTGTACGTTCAGTCCTTAGTTCTTTCATTGCAGGGGCGTGCCTCAGAAGCCACGCGGCTCCGTTTCCAGCCCACTGACACCAATCCTGACACGTCCTTGCGCCCACGCCTGCGCAGACGTGGTCTCAGTTTCCTGATTTAAAACATCTTCTATAACAGGGGTCGGCAAACCGCGGCTCGCGAGCCACATGCGGCTCTTTGGCCCCTTGAGTGTTCTAACGCCGCTTCTTCAAAATACGACTCGCCCGGGCCGTGGTATTTTGTGGAAGAGCCACACTCAAGGGGCCAAAGAGCTGCATGTGGCTTGCGAGCTGCGGTTTGCCGACCACTGTTCTATAATAATAAAAGCCTAATATGCTAATTGGACCGGACGGCCGAACAGCGGAACGACCATCCGGATGACCTTCCGGACAAAGCCGGGGCTGTGAGGGCCTAGTCCCTTGCACGGATTTCGTGCATCAGGCTTCTAGAATATATATATATATATATATATATATATATATATATATATATATATATATATTTTTTTTTTTTTTAATTGATTTCAGGGAAGGGAGAGGAGAGAGAGAGAGAAACATCCATGATGAAAGAGAATCATGGATCGGCTGCCTCCTGCACGCCCCACACTGGGGATCGAGCCGGCAACCCGGGCCTGTGCCCTGACCGGGAATCCATCCGTGACCTCCTGGTTCCTAGGTCGACGCTCCACCGCGGAGCCACGCCGGTGGGGCTCCGTGCATGATGAACGCAGAACCACTGTAGCAGTGTAGCCCAAACTAACCCCGGGCCGATCAGAACAGTAAGCCAGAAAGGGGCGATCGTCGGTCAATGGCACACACGCCCTGGGACCAGGCACGCACTGCTGGTGGCCACGAGGGAAGAGAGATGCGGCTTTAAAACCGTGACTTTCCGCAGCGTCACAAACATCTTCCCGAAGGAACAACCCAAGGCCTGAGACCCCACAGCTAAGCGACCCCTGTGCTTCTCGGACAGACTTCCTGTGTGGGGACAGACGAGAAGACAGCCGCCCCGGCCCCCGGGGGAAAGCCCCTCCCCCCGCCTCTCCCCCTCCTGGACACCGTCTGTGCCCAAAACCCCCTTGCCCTTCACTCGCTCACAGGCAGGCTCCTTGAAGCAGGGGTCCTCAAACTTTTTAAACAGGGGGCCAGTTCCCTGTCCCTCAGACAGTTGGAGGGCCGGACTATAGTTTAAAAAAACAACTATGAACAAATTCCTATGCGCACTGCGGGCCCGGGACGTGTTGGCTGCTAAGCAGGACAGGCAGCGGCACCCGGCGGGCCGGATAAATGTCCTCGGCGGGCCGCATGTGGCCCGTGGGCCGTAGTTTGAGGACGCCTGCTAAAGCTACAGCCGCCTCGATCCCGGGATTCATCCATCACAGTGGGTTTTCATGAAACCCTACAAGAATGAGGAGCAGCGAGATGAAGATTCTATCCCCCATTGCCTCTGGGGGTGTATAAATAAGGATATGTGTGAGCTTTAGTTCTTGCCTAGGAAAAGGGCATCCTTTTAACTTCTATTCGAAAAAAACCCATTAAACTGAAATAAAGCAAAGGCTCCAATGTGTACAGAGCCGAGGGAAAGTAAAGAGAAAATACACACACACGTCCACGCATGTTCAAAATGGCTACTGCAGGCGCTCAAGATTAAAAATACGTTAGCATTGCCCTAGCTCAGTGGTCGGCAAACTGCGGCTAGCGAGCCACATGCGGCTCTTTGGCCCCTTGAAGTGTGGCTCTTCCACAAAATACCACGGCCTGGGCGAGTCTATTTTGAAGAAGTGGCGTTAGAAGAAGTTTAAGTTTAAAAAATGTGGCTCTCAAAAGAAATTTCAATCGTTGTCCTATTTATATTTGGCTCTGTGGACTAATGAGTTTGCCAACCACTGCCCTAGCTGGTTTGGCTCAGTGGAGAGAGTGTCGGACTGCAGACTGAAGCATCCCGGGTTCGATTCTGGTCAAGGGCACATGCCCGGCTTGCGGGCTTGATCTCCAGTGGGAAGCGTGCAGGAGGCAGCCGATCAATGATTCTCATTATTGATGTTTCTATCTCTCTCTCCCTCTCCCTTCCACTCTGAAATCAATAAAAATATATTAAAAAAAGATATGTTAGCATTTGTGAGCTTATGGTTCTACTGTGACGAAGAATATTAGCGTTTTTCTTTCCACAGAGGGAACAACAACACTTTAACATTGCAAGGATGACTCATTGCTCTACTCCAGGAAGTTTATATAAGAACTGTGGGAGAGCCCAGCCGGTGAGGCTCGGTGGTTGAGCGTTGACCTATGAACCAGGAGGTCACCATTCAATTCCTGACCAGGGCACATGCCCGGGTTGTGGGCTCGATTCCCACTAGGGGGTGTGCAGGAGGCAGCCGATCCATGATTCTCTCTTATCATTGATGATTCTCTCTCTCTCTCCCTGTCCCTTCCTCTCTGAGATCAATAAAAATCTATATTAAAAAAAACAATAATAATTTTCATCTCTTCCGAGGTTAGGCATGGGCAGAATTCAATGGCTGCAGGTAACCCGGCATGAGTTTGCTTTGCTATCGGATGAGGGTTCTAAGTCAAGAAGCCCCTTCTCTGTAAGATCAGTCACGTTTGGAAAGAATATTCTAAGCCAGTGGTCGGCAAACTGCGGCTCGCGAGCCACATGCGGCTCTTTGGCCCCTTGAGTGTGGCTCTTCCACAAAATACCACGGCCTGGGCGAGTCTATTTTGAAGAAGTGGCGTTAGAAGAAGTTTAAGTTTAAAAAATGTGGCTCTCCAAAGAAATGTCAGTCGTTGTCCTGTTGGTATTTGGCTCTGTGGACCAAGGAGTTTGCCGACCACTGTTCTAAGCAAACGCGCGAGGCAGGTGCAGGGAAGGAAGAATGACACCCATACCTCCTCTTCCAGAACGTCGCAGGCCAGGCGGATGCGGGACACGTCCACCTGATGGGGCTCGGCTTTCAACTTCTTGGACCGGAGGCTCCAGAGTTTGATGCAGGAGTTGTCGAAGCCGGCCGCGAGCAGCTTGCCGTCGGGGGAGATCTCGGCGGCGTTCAGCAGCTGCTCCGTGTTGTAGAAGGCGTAGAAGCAGATGGTGGTGAGCGAGGGCGGGCCCTCCTTGACACGCCGGATGCTCTCCTGCAGGACGTCCAGGGCGGCCTCGTTCTGCAAGATCGGGCCGGGCACGTCGGCGGGCTCCAGGCCGCTGCCCTCGCCCCGCGAGGAGCCGCCGCCGGCGTACAGCTGGTAGTCGGTCCTCTTGACGGGCTGCACGTCCAGGTGGATGTGCAGCGTGAGGACCCGGCACAGGGCGGCGTTGTTGTCGCTCTGGAGGTAGCGGATCAGGTAGTGGTAGCTGTCTTCCTGGAGGCGGACCACGTACTTGTTGTCCAGGAAGGCGCGGAGCTTGAGGTTGGACAGGATGTCCTGGATGGTCTGCGTGGCCTGCAGCTGCTCGACCACGTCCTTCTGGCTGGCGTTCTGCAGGAACATGCCGTGGAAGCGGCTGAAGAAGCTCTCCGCTGTGCTCTTGGGGCTGTTCTGGACCAGGTGGAGGTGGAGGTAGACAAAGAGAGGGTACAGGAGAGGCATCACTTCGTGGCTATGCTGGGAATCGGAATCTACAACGAAAAGAGGGAGGGCTTGACAGTCAGCATCATCTCAGAGCACGGGGGGGGGGGGGGGAGGGGGGAAGGGGGCCCTCCCGGGGAGCCCCCCGCCACACAACACGGTGTCAGGACCCTATTTTCTGAGGCTGGTGACTGAAATATAAGCCCAATAAAGCCCGGCTGGTGGGGCTCAGTGGTTGAGCATCGACCTAGGAACCAGGAGGTCATGGTTCGATTCCAGGTCAGGGCACATGCCCCGGTTGCCCAGTATGGGGAGTGCAGGAGGCAGCAGATCCATGATTCTCTCTCATCCTTGATGTTTCTATCTCTCCCTCTCCCTTCCTTTCTGAGATCAATAAAAAATATATAAAAAACCAACACAAAAATACACCCAGAGCCCTCAAGCTTGCAAATTTTAACCTTGCCCTTTAACTCTCTCAGAAATTCTAAGGAGCGTAAGTTTGAGGCAAGTGGTAAAAGTACCTTTGACTCTCTAACCCAACACCGTGCCCAGAATGTAACAGGGTCCCCATGACTTGTTCTTTTTTTTTTTTTAAACATATATTTTATTGATTTTTTACAGAGTGGAAGGGAGGGGGATAGAGAGTTAGAAACATCGATGAGATAGAAACATCGATCAGCTGCCTCCTGCACACTCCCCACTGGGGATGTGCCCGCAACCCAGGTACATGCCCTTGACCGGAATCGAACCTGGGACCCTTCCATCCACAGGCTGACACTCTATCCACTGAGCCAAATGGGTTAGGGCTTGTTCTTTTTTAAAAAAAATATATTTTATTGGTTTCTTACAGAGAGGAAGGGAGAGGGATAGAGAGTTAGAAACATCGATGAGAGAGAAACATCGATCAGCTGCCTCCTGCACACCTCCCACTGGGGATGTGCCCGCAACCAAGGTACATGCCCTTGACCGGAATCGAACCTGGGACCCTCGAGTCCGCAGGCCGACGCTCCCTCCACTGAGCCAAACCAGTGAGGGCCGCATGACTCGTTCTTAACCGGAAAAGGCTCCTGGAGCTGAGTACTCACCGGTGAGGAAATTCCGCAGCCGCCCGAACTGCACTTCATACTGCTGGGGCTCTGCCTGGCACGGGGACGCGGACACGATGTTGGCACAGCCAGACTCTGATTGGACTAAGGAGAAGGCACACGGGTGGGGACGGAAAAAGAATTATTATTATTCTTTCAAACAAATATTTCTATTGATTTCAGAGAGGAAGGGAGAGGGAGAGGGAGACAGAAACATCAGTGATGAGAGAGAATTATCGATCGGCTGCCACCTGCACGCCCCTCACTGGGGATGGAGCCCACAACCCGGCACATGCCCTGACCGGGAATCGAACCTGGGACCTCCTGGTTCATGGGCTAATTCTCAACCACTGAGCCACGCCGGCCGGGCTTGAATCATTTTGTTGATCCCCAGCTTTCTCTCTGGCTCTCCTACTGCTTCCAGGGCAGAGTCCTGAACTGATCTTCCATCTTCCCCCCCAGATCTCCCATCTTCCCCCCCAGATCTCCCATCTTCCCCCCCAGATCTTCCATCTTCCCCCCCAGATCTCCCATCTTCCCCCCCAGATCTCCCATCTTCCCCCCCAGATCTCCCATCTTCCCCCCCAGATCTCCCATCTTCCCCCCCGATCTCCCATCTTCCCCCCCAGATCTCCCATCTTCCCCCCCAGATCTCCCATCTTCCCCCCAGATCTCCCATCTTCCCCCCCAGATCTCCCATCTTCCCCCCCAGATCTCCCATCTTCCCCCCCAGATCTCCCATCTTCCCCTCCAGATCTCCCATCTTCCCCCCCAGATCTTCCATCTTCCCCTCCAGATCTCCCATCTCCCCTCCAGATCTCCCATCTCCCCCCCAGATCTCCCATCTTCCCCTCCAGATCTCCCATCTCCCCTCCAGATCTCCCATCTTCCCCCCCAGATCTCCCATCTTCCCCTCCAGATCTCCCATCTCCCCTCCAGATCTCCCATCTCCCCCCCAGATCTCCCATCTTCCCCCCCAGATCTCCCATCTTCCCCTCCAGATCTCCCATCTCCCCTCCAGATCTCCCATCTCCCCCCCAGATCTCCCATCTTCCCCCCCAGATCTCCCATCTTCCCCTCCAGATCTCCCATCTCCCCCCAGATCTTCCATCTTCCCCCCCAGATCTTCCATCTTCCCCCCCAGATCTCCCATCTTCCCCCCCAGATCTCCCATCTTCCCCTCCAGATCTCCCATCTCCCCCCCAGATCTCCCATCTTCCCCCCCAGATCTCCCATCTTCCCCCCCAGATCTCCCATCTTCCCCCCCAGATCTCCCATCTTCCCCCCCAGATCTCCCATCTTCCCCCCCAGATCTCCCATCTTCCCCTCCAGATCTCCCATCTCCCCCCCAGATCTCCCATCTTCCCCTCCAGATCTCCCATCTCCCCCCCAGATCTTCCATCTTCCCCCCCAGATCCCGCTGATCGTCCTGCTCTGCTTCCTGGGGCTTCCCCAACTTCACATTTTCACTGCGTATTTAAATGTATAATTTTCTCTGTGTGTTGAGAATGTTCTTTCCTTTTAAAACCAGCCTTCTCTCCTTGTTTCAAGGCTATCCATGGCGGTATTTAAAAATAATGTTTTTATTGACTTCAGAGAGCAAGGGAGGGGAAGAGAGAGGGAGAGAAACATCACTGAGGAGAGAGAATCATGGATGGGCTGCCTCCTACTGGGGACGGAGCCCGCAGCCCGGGCCCGCGCCCTGACCGGGAACTGAACTGTGATCTCTTGGTTCATAGGTCGCCGCTCAACCACGGAGCCCCGCCGGCCGGGCATTGGTGGTATTTTTTTTTTTTAAATATATACTTCCATTGGCTTCGGAGCGGAAGGGACCCTGCCATGCGCCCCCCCGCAGCTCGCCCCGAGCGGCCCGCACCCACCTGTGAGGTTGGCTGCCATCTCCTCGGGGGTCTGGGACAGGCGCAGGCCTTGCTTCAGGGGACCGTCGGTGTCCACGTACTGCCGGCGTTTGAGGTAGCAGGACACGGCCATCTGAATCTGCTCGGTGCGCACCCGTTTCATGACCTGGGGGCGGGGGGACCAGAACACGGCACTGTCAGGGATCTGGGGGCGCATCCTGTCCGGCTGGGACGCCTCCCTCGCGAAAAATCAACGCTGGGAGGGACCAGCCCGTGCTCGTGTCCGTCTCTATTCCCCGGTGCCGGCCACCGTCAGCGGTGGAACCCCACGGGTCACCCCGACGCCACTGAACGCCCAGATTTCCACCGCCCCCCCCACCCCGAGCTTTTCCGCGCACAAGACCAGCGGGATGCCGGCCCTCCAGGTCCCCTGCCGGCTCCCCAGGCCGAGAAGCAGGCGGGAGTCAGCACCCAAGCAGAGGCCTGGGGAATTCAGGAACAGGACGAAGAGATGCTGGCAAGGGGAGAGGCTACTCATGGGAACAGGGAATGCTATGCTCCCCCCCGCCCCCTCTTTTTAAAATAAATATATTTTTGTTGATTTCAGAGAGGAAGGGAGAGGGGGAGAGAGAGGTAGAAACATCAGTGATGGGAGAGTCATGGATCGGCTGCCTCCTGCACATCCTCTACTGGGGATCGAGGCTAAAAGCTTTGTTTAAGTGGAGGGGCACTGGGTCTGGTCTGGCTGCCATTCAGTGCTGCAACAAAACATATTCATCACCTTCCCAATAGTGACCCCCGTCTTTCCACGACGCATTTGCCCCAGGGGTTGTTAGGAGTCTTCCACTGTATTGACAACTTAGATCGTTCTTCTTTTCATCCTCACCCGGGGATGGGTTTTCATTGATTTTTAGAGAGAGAGAGGAAGGGAGAGAGAGAGAGAAAAACACCAATGCTCGAGAGAAGCATCGATTGGCTGCCTCCCACACGCGCCCCAGCTGGGGCCAGGGATCCAACCTGGGAATGGAACGCGTAACCCTTCGGTCTGAGAGCCACACCGGCCAGGGCTTCGATTCTTTTTTAATAAAGGTTCTTTAATTGCTAACATAAGGATTCTGACACTCTGAGAGTGGGGAACCCTGCTCCGCATTCGGCTGTCCGTCGATGAAGACAGATCATTGTTTCTTTGTGGTTACTGTATCAGTTTGACGGTTCCAAAGATCCTCCCGGGTCCCTAACCTGGCATCACTTAAGCATCTCGTGTGTGTGTGTGTGTGTGTGTGTGTGTGTGTAAATACTTTCAGCCCCGAGCCTCTGATTCCATGTTATATTTAGGAAAAATAAAAAAAAATTAAAGGCATAGAGAGACGGCGACAGTACTGTCCGGTCCCAGTTTGGCCAGAAGTCAGGGTTATTCACCAGCTTTGTTCCCTCACCTCCCCCCCACACCCGCCCCCCGGCTAAAGCTGCTTTTTTTTTTTTTTTTAAAATATATTTTATTGATTTTTTACAGAGAGGAAGGGAGAGGGACAGAGAGTTAGAAACATCGATGAGAGAGAAACATCGATCAGCTGCCTCCTGCACACCCCCCACTGGGGATGTGCCTGCAACCAAGGTACATGCCCTTGACCGGAATCGAACCCGGGACCCTTCAGTCCCCAGGCTGACGCTCTATCCACTGAGCCAAACCGGTTAGGGCTAAAGCTGCTTTTAATCTAACTTCAAGAACTCAGCGTCTCCACACTCCCCCAAAGCAGCCCCATTTCCTCGTATTTTAGTGGAGGCTAAAACTTTCCCAGGTTTCCCACCGCCCATCTCTTGTTGCCATGGGAACGTATCTTGTATCCATGTGTGTCCCTTCGTGTTCCAAGTAAGAGGGGAGTCAGGGATCATCTCTCTCAAGAAAAACGCACGTGAAAGATAGGAGAACTGAGACACGAGAACAGGCCCTGCAGTGACACAGCGTCCTCCAGGCGCAACAATGTGTGTGCAGGTCTGAGGAGGAGGAGGGAGGAAGATAGGAGAGTCCAAGGGGAGCCAACAGCAGGGCGTGAAAAGGAAGCCACATTTGGGATCGCTGGAAACTGGTTTGTAAATTCTCAGTTTAACAAACCTGCCCGCGGTCCGGTCATTGCCCCAAACGGCCGTTTCCATGGATCCAAACCATCATTTACAACACGGCACCTTCCCCGAGGGAGGGTGGGACTGGGGGTGTTAAGGGCAGGAATGCGGGTTTTAACTCTCGTTTACAGCCACACCCAATGAAAACACCAGAGACATGCCCAGCCGGCGTGGCTCAGGGGTTGAGCATCGACCTATGAACCAGGAGGTCACAGTTCCATTCCCAGTCAGGGGACATGCCCGGGTTGTGGGCTCAATCCCCAGTGCGGGGCGTGCAGGAGGCAGCTGATGAATGATTCTCTCTCATCATCGATGTTTCTATCTCTCTCTCTAAAAATCAGTAAAAACATGTTAAAAAATTCTCAAAAATAAAACTCTGTGGAGAAGTCAGTCCCCCCCCCACAAATGATTTCCATAGTAATAATATCCATAAATGGACACATTAAAAAAAACACACACACAAAAACAACTCCTTAAAATAGACCTGTCTTTAGAGAGACTCAGACATGAGACGTATATTGCAATTTCAAGTTACCTGCTTAGCCTTTTAAATGATAAAAGTCTTTGAAATTTAAATTGAGTTTGGATATAATTACATCTTTGTTGAAATTTCAGAATTTCCCATGATTTTCAAATTACATAAAATGCCTTAACTTTTTTTTTTTTTAAATATATTTTATTGATATTTCACAGAGAGGAAGGGAGAGGGATAGAGAGCTAGAAACATGGATGAGAGAGAAACATCGATCAGCTGCCTCCTGCACACCTCCCACTGGGGATGTGCCCGCAACCGAGGTACATGCCCTTGACCGGAATCGAACCCGGGACCCTTCAGTCCGCAGGCCGACGCTCTATCCACTGAGCCAAACCGGTTTCGGCAAAATGCCTTAACTTTTCCAGGTAAAAAGAGGTGATCACAGAACTTTTCCCTGAATGTCACATGATTAGTCTTTCTGGAATTTAAAATGAGGATTCTCACACCACACGTATCTCTTTCTCATGTATCAACAGCGCCCACTGTTTAACGAATCCTCCAACAAAGTTGCTCTATAAATCCAGGACAGGACTATTTCCCTGCTTCATAGTAACAACTTCTCAGGAGAAACCACAGCCACACTCCCAGCATTTAAACCACAGAAGTGTGGGGATGCAAAGGCTCATGGGAACTTGGCACACTTTTTTTAAAAAAAATATATTTTATTGCTTTTTTACAGAGAGGAAGGAAGAGGGATAGAGAGTTAGAAACATCGATGAGAGAGAAACATCGATCAGCTGCCTCCTGCACACCTCCTACTGGGGATGTGCCCACAACCAAGGTACGTGCCCTTGACCGGAATCGAACCTGGGACCTTTCAGTCCACAGGCCGACGCTCTATCCACTGAGCCAAACCGGTTTTGGCACGGCACACTTTTAAGATGACGGTACCGTGGGAACGCATCCTAACTCCACCTGCTCACGTTCAAACGTATATGCTATGGTCAGTGGAGGGGTGCTTGGAGAGAGATTTTTCCCGAGGATATTTTCCCACTGATTTTTAGAGAGAGTAGAAGGGGGCAAGGCTGTAAAGAGAGAGAAGACAGAGACATCGATGTGAGAGAGACACATCGATGGGTTGTCTCCCCCACGCACCCCGACCAGGGCTGGGATGGAGCCTACGACCGAGGTACTTGCCCTGGACCGCAATCGAACCCGGGACCCTTCGGTCCGTGGGCCGATGCTCTGTCCACTGAGCCAAACCGGCGAGGGCTATTTTTATTGATTTTTTGAGAAAGAGGAAGGGAGAGGGGGAGAGAGAGAAACATTGATGTGGGAGAGGAACATCGGCTACCCCCTGCAGGCTCCCCACCGGGGATCGAGCCCGCAGCCCAGGCACAGGCCCTGACCGGAATCGAACCGGCAACCTTTCGGTGTACGGGATGATGCCCAACCAACTGAGCCACACCGGCCAGGGCAAAATGCATTTTTCTATTGTACATTTATGCTTAAAAACAGATCACGATTACTTTGTGATTTCTGTTAAATGGGATGTCATGTAAAGTGCCTGTGAGGCACTCAAATATCAGCTCTCTACTTTTTACTCGCAGTCATCTAGGTGGCTGAAACAGTCCTAACCGGTGTGGCTCAGCGGATAGAGCGTCGGCCTGCAGACTGAAAGGTCCCAGGTTCGATTCCGGTCAAGGGCATGTACCTTGGTTGCGGGCACATCCCCAGTAGGGGGCGTGCAGGAGGCAGCTGACCGATGTTTCTCTCTCATCGATGTTTCTGTCTAGCCCTCTCCCTTCCTCTCTGTAAAAAATCAATAAAACATATATTTTTAAAAAATAAGTGGCTGAAACAGCGGTCCAAAGGCCGTTCCAAGTAGGACCTAAAACCCCCAGCTCTTGCATTAAATCATCATGACAGAGTGCATCCAATTAGCTTTGTGGACATGTAACTCACGGCAGAAAGAGAAAGGAGCCATACCACTCCCCGCCTCGGTCAGACCTCATCGCGTTTCACAATGACGATGGCCTTTTATATCCAGTCTTCACGCAGACACAGGCCGACAGGAACCCACGTGTCCCGAGGTGCAAATGGCACGAGTAAGGCTCCAAGTTGGGGGCTTAGGATGCAATGTAGAATCTCAAAGGTGTGTTTTTTTGTTTTTTTTTTGGGAGGGGGGTGTGGGGTAGGGGAAGCAGAAGTCATACAACCAGGCAGGCAGATGCCACTAGACACGGATTGTCTCCGATGTCAGCTGGGACCTCTGGCATACCCCCCCCCCCCCCCCCCCCCAGGGAAGGCTTCTTGCCGATGGCCTTCCTTCCCTCCAGCTCCACGCCCGGCCATTCCCAACTGCTCTGCCTCCTCGCCCAGCCAGCCAACCCTGCTTCCTACCTCGGTGGGGGGAGGGGGGACTGTTTACTAGGACTTGAGATTCCTCAACTCCCTGCCAAACCTAAGTCACGTTTCCACACCCCCACATGCCTCCTTCCCTGAAGCGCCCTCCCTCAGTCACCCCCCGTGCGAGCATGTCTCCGGACCCCCTTCCCCGCTCCCTATGTCACTGCACTATCTCCCAAGACGTACAGTCTCCAGCCAGATCGCATTCCTGAACTCGAGTCTAAACCATATTTCCTTTTTTTTCTTTAAAAAAAAAAATTTGTATTGATTTCAGAGGAAGGGAGAGGGAGAGACAGAAACTTCAATGATGAGAGAGAACCACCAACCGCCCCCCCCGCCCCTCCCCCACACACAATGGGGATCGAGCCCAGGCATGTGGCCCTGACAGGAATCGAACCCGGGACCCCTCAGTCCGCAGACCGACGCGCCATCCGCTGAGCCAAAAGGCATCTCTACCTGGATGTCGCACACATCTGAAATTCGGTGTGCTCAGATTTACGTTTCTTTAAAATCTCTTCCTTCTCACAATTACCCGTTGGAGTCACCATCTGAAGCAGAAGAGGCCAGCATCTTACGATCCTTTCTTCTCCCTCCCTCTCCCTCTCAGTTCTAAGAGGCCACCAGCGCCTTCTACGGTGTTGTACACAGGACTCTCTGTTGGGGCCCCGGCGGCTGTGTGACAGCACAGGTCACTTCTCAATGGGCTACCAACATCCTCTCACCCGGCTCTACTCAAACCACCCTTTACTTACTTTTTATTACACTGTACTTTTTAAAATATATATTTTTATTGATTTCAGAGAGGAAGGAAGAGGGAGAGAGAGAGAGAGAAACATCAATGATGAGAGAGAATCACTGATTGGCTGCCTCCTGCACGACCCCCACTGGGGATCGAGCCTGCAAACCCGGGCGTGTGCCCTTGACTGGAATCGAACCTGGGACCCTTCAGTCCGCAGGCTGACGCTCTATCCACCGAGCCAAACCAGCTAGGGCTATAATGTATTTTTATTGATTTCCGAGAGGGAGAGATAGAAACATCAGTGATGAGAGAGAATCATGGATCGGCTGCCTCCTGCACGCCCCACACTGGGGATGGACCCCCAACCCGGGCATGTGCCCTGACCTGGAATCGAACCGTGACCTCCTGGTTCATAGGTCGATGCTCAACCCCTGAGCCACACCGGCCGGGCTCACACTACCTTTTAGAACGCAGCCCGAGGAAAAGACAGCCATGGGGATGCTAGTCCCACCCACAATGCACTTGGCGCTCCTGCCACCCCCGCTCCCAGTTCCCCAGACAGAGGGAGCGCTCCAGGGCCAGGGCCCTTCTTCTGTTCGAAACTCACATCGAAAATAAAGTATCGTTCAGCCTTTGTCGGGAACTGACAATTTACTCCAAGCTCACGACGTCTCTAGATTTTGAAGAGCCGAAAAGCTACAAATATTTGATTCCTACTGTCATACTGTTTCAGGCACAGAAAAATGATTCCTACACGGAACCTCGTTAACATAGAAGAACACAGGACGATCTATAAAACGGACATCCACACCCACCATGTTTCCACGTCACAGAGGAGACTCGTGTTTGCTCTACTTGCCAACAACACTGGAGCCCTGACCGGTGTGGCTCAGTGGATAGAGCGTCGGCCTGCGGACTGAAGGGTCCCGGGTTCGATTCCGGTCAAGGGCATGTACCTTGGTTGTGGGCACATCCCCAGTAGGGGGTGTGCAGGAGGCAGCTGACCGGTGTTTCTCTCTCATCGATGTTTCTAACTCTCTATCCCTCTCTCTTCCTCTCTGTAAAAAATCAATAAAATATATTTTAACAAACAAACAAACACCAACACTGTAGACAGAAAGGGTAGGAGGCCTTACTCTCAGAGCCTAAGGGAGAATATGGCTCCCTATGTTCGGCATTCTCCCAGAATTCAATGCAGCAAGCGAGGACTCGGAGGTCTCTTAATGACATGAAAGTGAGAGAGAGAGAGAGAGACAGAGAGACAGAGAGAGAGAGACAGAAACAACTTTCAATTTTTCATCGAGGAGGACTGTCCAATTCGACTTCCGGCACTGACAAAGCTGCTCTGGGTCTACACTGTTCAGTCCGGAGCCACCAGTCACCAAGCACCATTGCAGCCAGGGAACTGAACGCTGAATTTTAGTGACATTAAATTGAAGTCACCACATGGGGCGATGGGTAGTGAATGGGCCAGCACAGTTCTGGAGACTGGCTGTTACTGTGTGAAACGATGTATCAATGTCAACACCTTAGCTTTCAGATGTGAACTCACCAAGTGTCACAAAACATTTCTGATGACTATTACCAAATCGCTAATACTTTGTTAAAAAAAAAAAAAGAGCTACCTTTTATCACTGACAAACACTGTCACATTACTAAGACAGAGATACATTTCAATACATCTTCCCAGAAGGAAACCTAATAGCCTGCGAAAAACAAAGACTTCTGAATGGAAGCTCTCCGTGGTGTTTTTGAAATCTCGCCAGTACGCCCTCTCTAAACCTCCTTCAAGTTAAAAAATGAGACGGGAAAGGGGTTTTGCTTCAGCAGAGCAACTGAGCAGCAGTTAATGTCAGTAAAATGTCAAAAAGGTAAGCTCGCACCTAAGACAACCTTCCCCTTTCAATGAGAAAATTAAAAAGAAAACGTGCTTAAAGACAAAAAAATTTAGGGCTGTAGATAAAGCCCAAATGTCTGCTAATAATTTTTACTTTACATATACACCGAGTGGCCAGATTATTATGATCTCTGAATGCATAATAATCTGGCCACTCAGTGTGTGTGTGTGTGTGTGTGTGTGTGTGTGTGTGTGTGTATTTTTTTAGAGGCCCGGTGCATGAATTCGTACATGGGTGGGGTCCAGCCAGCCTGGCCAGGGGGAGGGGACAATTTGCATATTAGGCTTTTATTATATAGGATATACACTGAGTGGCCAGATGATTATGTGTTCAGAGATCATCATCTGGCCACTCGGTGTATATGTATTTAGAGATCTACTACATGAGGCAGAACGTATATTAATTCGTGAAACAATTTTACTCCAACTAATCACTTGCACCGTCAGCATCAGTGTCCCCGGGGTCCCCGGAGCCACTCTGAACCATCAAGTTCCATGTTCCAGAGCCCATCACCTCTGCATCTACCCAACCGGCCATGGCAGAGCATTTCCTGGACCCATGGATGGTGACCTCCAGGGAAACCTCTCCCCAGGCCATCAACACCCATTCTGGTGGGCAGAACTCTTCATTCATCACGCACTGAATCGGTTGATTGTGTAAATATCCCCAACGGGCTTCGACTGAGGTTGTTTTAGCCCAAAGAGCGTCTTGTTGTAGGTAGCAGGGTAACTGAGAGAGTGCCCTGTAACAGGAGAGATTTGAACCACGGGGTGACGCCCTCTGCGGAGGGCTAACTGTCTTAGAATCAGGCGGATACTGCATATATGTGAAGTTAATTTTGCAGAGGCAAGAGCGCCCGGGATGACCTCAGGAATCCTTCATGCCTCCTCCTCTAAGGGCCCTTTAAGCTTTCACACTCGGATTAAAATATCTGTCTGTGGCCCGGCCGGCGTGGCTCTGTGGCTGAGCGTGGATCTGTGAACCAGGAGGTCACGGTTTGATTCCTGGTGAGGGCACATGCCCGGGTTGCGGGCTTGATTCCCAGTGTGGGGCGTGCAGGAGGCAGCCAATCCATGATTCTCTCTTATCATAGATGTTTCTCGCTCTCCCTCTTCCTTCCTCTTCGAAGTCAATAAAAATACATTTAAAAAGAAACAAACAGAAGTCTGTCTCGGCTAAGCCGTCATTTTCCTTCAGGAGCCACAGGCACGCACGAGGCTGGCAGGACAAGTGGACGGGCCGTCTGTACGTTCAGCCCCACCCCACACAACCGCAGGCCCCGTTAATCCGAAGAACGAATCTGACGCCCTCCGTGCTCCTCTTAAAAGCTTCCCACTGCTTCCGCCCGCGCGGAGAATGAAGAGCCCTCCGTCTCCATCGTGTCATTTCAAGGTTACTCCGACCCCCCTATCTGGGGGGTAACACCCACCTTCTCACCTCAGGGGCTTTGTTCAGGGGCCTCCATTCACTGGAGCCACCCACCCTGGCCCTCCAACCTGGTTGGGCTACGTCCCACCCAAGTGTCACAGCTCTGTTGGGCCATTGCTTCCTTCCAGAAGCTTCCTTGAGCCCAGCTGGCGGGGCTCCGTGGCTGAGCGACGACCTATCAACCCGGAGGTCACGGTTCGATTCCCAGTCAGGGCACATGCCCGGGGTGCAGGCTCGATCCCCAGTGTGGGGCGTGCAGGAGGCCGCCGATCCATGATTCTCTGTCGTCATTTATGTTTCTCTCTCTCTCTCTCCCTTCCTCTCTGACATCAACAAAAATATATTTAAAAAACAAAACAACACCAACCACATACAAGTCCCCCCCACCCCCCCACAATACACACGCGGCTCCTGAGCAGTGAGGTGAGACCTGCACCCAGTTTCAGAGGCAAAGAAGCACACACCAACCTCACGTTCAGAGGCAGGAGCCACGGAACCGTTCTAACAGACACCCGTCGGACACATGGCCGATCACAGAGAAAAAGGCTTTGGTTTTTCTAGTTTAACAGTGATTTTCAAGGCAGCGGGAAGGATGGGGGGCTTCGTAGAGAAAACCAAAGTGAGTTTGCTTCACATGTTACCCAACAAACTCAGGCCCACCAGGCATCTGGAAGGCATTCTGACAGAAAGGGAATGGGAACAGCTAACGGTTCATGGTCACAGCGTGCTCCCCCTAGGCCAGGCCTGGTCGCCTACCGTGTTCCTTCCTGGGGTCCCCTGTCCGAGCTCCACCGAAGTCGCTCCATCTGACACAGGAGGAAACGCAGGCTCGCGGAGGTGACACACACGGTTGCAACCTCAGGCCTGTGTGGTCCCCAGGCCCCCACCCACCACGCCAAGTGTCTCTGAGCGTAAAGGCGTGGCGCAAACTCCCCCTTCCTACCCTCATTTTCAAGATTTTTTCAGCAGAGCCCGGACCTAGGCTGGGGAACGCGGCGGCGTCCTCACCACCGCCCCCTGTCCCCTCCCCACATCCCCCGCACCCTCAACTCAGATATAGGACACACTTGTATCCCCTTACAGACCACAACCTCCGCCCCTGCGGTTCCTCCCAACACAGCACCCAAATGCTGCTCCCGAGCGGGAGGGACCATTCCCAGGTCCCAACCTGCAAGGTCAGAGGTCAGCTCTTGGAAGGCGAGCGCCGCGTGGGGTAGGCACCCACCTTTTTTGATCCTAGGAGCCTACGCGGCGCCGCGAGATGCGCACGATCAAGACTTACTTGCACAAGGTGCCGGGAGG
This sequence comes from Plecotus auritus, assembly GCF_963455305.1. NCBI lineage: Eukaryota > Metazoa > Chordata > Mammalia > Chiroptera > Vespertilionidae > Plecotus > Plecotus auritus. The sequence continues at coordinate 3,860,496 of NC_137780.1, forward strand.
ATGCAGCAAGCTCTCCCGGGCTCCACTTCCGCCAAGTCTAACAGGACATCCCTGTCCTCACCATCCACTCGCGCCGGACCCACGCCTTACCGAACACGCGTCCCAAAAGCCTGACAGACCTACTCTCGCACGGCTGTCAGGCGTCAAACCCCCGCCAAGGCAAGCCTGCAGGTCGGTATCCACCGGCAATAACCCAACAGCCAGTCTCCCTCCCATCTCCCCTGTCACCGGCAGAAGTGGATTTCACATCCTCCGCCCACCGTCACCATGTGCGAAGTTGAATATGGAGTTCGCCCCAAAGACATTTCCTTTTTCCTTCCTCGAGAAGGAGATCGGGACCGGTGCCCGCCACGCCTGGAGGGTCGTCCAAGCCGATCGTCCTGCCCCGGCAGGACCCACCCCGCGCGGGAACGCACCGCCCAGCCAGGTGTCGCCGCCGATTGCAGGCCACGCCGCCCGCGGCCGCCCGGGACTCGCAGGCCCAGGGCGGAGGCGCGGCCGCCGCGCCCGCGCAGCGCCGGCCCCGCCCGCCCCGCCCCCACCGCCGCCTAGGCCTCCCGCGCGCCCCCGGCCCCGCCGCCCGCGCGCCCTCCCTCCCGCCCGGCCCCGCCGCCCGCGCGCGCCCGGCCCGCGACCCCCTCCCCGGCCTCCCCGCCCGCGCGCCCCACACGCACTGAGCATCCCAGGCGGCTCCGGCTCCCCCCGCCGCCGCCGCCTCCGGGATCGGGCCGCTTCCGCCTCCGTCGTCCCTGCTGCAGGGTCTCGCTCCGCCAGGCGGCTCAGCCGGGCCCCCGAGCCCCGCGCCCCGCCGCCCCCGCCGCGGCTCTGGGCGGCCGCCCCATGACTGACGGACGCGGAGCGCGCCGCGGGCTGGGCCGCTCGGGCCTCCGACGCGCAACCGTCTCCGCCAATGGGCGCGGCGCCTCGGCGCTCCGCTGGCGATGCCTGGCGTGCGCGCCCCGCCCCGCGCCCCGCCCCGCCCCGCGCAGCCGTCGGTCGGAAGGAGCGGGGCCGGGCCCACGTGGTGCAGCAGCCCCGGAGCCCCGACGGCCGCCGCCGCGCTCCGCCCCCGTCCGCGGTCCCTGTCCCGGCCGGGCCTTGCGGGGAGCCCTCACCTGGGGACCGCCCTCCATCCTCGCCGGCCGCCCGGGGCCACAGGTGAGTCGTCACCTGGGGACCGCCCTCCATCCTCGCCGGCCGCCCGGGGCCACAGGTGAGTCCTCACCTGGGGACCGCCCTCCATCCTCGCCGGCCGCCCGGGGCCACAGGTGAGCCCTAACCTGGGGACCGCCCTCCATCCTCGCCGGCCGCCCGGGGCCACAGGGGAGCCCTAACCCTGGGGACCGCGGACCGCGGACAGGTTGGCCCCGACCCAGGATCCGCCTGGAGGTGAGCACCCAACCTGGGGACGGCCCGCCGCCCGCGTCCGCGGCCCCTACCCAGAGTGGACCCCGAGATGAGTGGTTACCTTGGGGAAGACCCTCCGCCTCGGGCCCGCCCCTCCCGGGGTCGTGCGCGGGGCGAGAGCCCTCTGGCCTCGCTCCTTCGGCGGGATTCCGCTTGTAGCCGCGCGTGAGCAGCTTTTGCGTGAGAAATCGCGGGGATCGCCGTCCGCATCGGGCTGGGCACACCCCTTCCTAGGTCCGCTGGAGGGTGGGTACCCCGAGCGGAGCGTGGGCAGATCCCGGAGGGTCCCTGGGCGTCTTTGTAGCCAGTTCTGCAAACACTTTGTAAGTACCTTGTAGCCGTGGCGATGGCTACAAACTTACTGAACTTGGAAGTTAAGTAACCAGTTGTTGGGTGTTGGACGTTTTGACGAAACAGGAAAATGACAGCGCTTGACGGGGCCTGTCCCGCGGAGGGAAGGGTACCGCGCTCCATGTAAGTGTCCTTCGCCGGCGTTTGCTCATTCCGTGTTGAGAGGAAGTTCTGAAGGTGGGTCGGTAGGATGTCAGGGCCCATAGATTTAAAAAGTGCAAGCGATCCAACTGGAAATGCTTTCGGTTTGACAGTTTTATATGAGAATCATGGACTGCGTTGTTTTTTTAATTTTCTTTTTGGTGTTTCAGTTGTCCCGTTTTTTGTTTTGTTTTTACTTACCATCATTCAGTATTAAGTATCATGACAACGTTTCTCTTTGGAAGGAATGACGTGTATTTTCTTCTAATGAAAATGGCTTAACCAGAGATATTCCCCCCCCCCCCTTTTTGTTTTACTATGACTTTTAGGAAACTCAGAGGTACCCTTCTATTGTATAGCATTCTAGGTGGTTGGTATGTCTGCCTTCCTTCTTTGTTGATGATTTTATTGTATTCTCTGTTTGCAGTCTTAACTGTGTAGCTATGTTTTGTAGTATTTTTGGAAGCAGCGTTGTCCTGGTGAGTTTATACATTAACAAAGTTATAGTGGGAAGTTACTGTTGCAGCCGAAATAACAGTACTCCCCTGGGGACCCGGTTTATACTAAATTTCTTTTTCACTTGGAGAGATATTGTTTCTCTAAACACTGCTTGTTTAACTCTTTGAACCACTTAATGGAGCTGTTGCTGATACATAATACATAGGATGTTTTAGGAGATTTGTACAGAGACTTAACTTTTTCAACCCAAAGCCATGTGTGAATGGATCATCTTCCATTGGGTTTTGCCCCGTTGAATTCATGCATACTCACTCAACTTTGAGGATGTGATGTTTGATCACAGTAGGAATAGTTGTACCTATGTGTGCAATCTATCTTCTGCCTGCTTTGGTCTGCAGTCTCCCCCCCCCCCCCCCCCCCCCCCCCCCCGCCGAAAATTCTTGCGCGCTAGCAACTTATATATAGATTTATGCCCAACGATTCTGTTGATGTGTTTTAATTCATTAAAGAAATATATACACTGAGTGTCCAGATTATTATGATCTCTGAACGCCCATTCAGTGTGTGTGTGTGTGTGTATGTATATGCATATGTATATATATATATATTAGAGGCCCGGTGCATGAATTCGTGCATGGGTGGGGTCCGGCCAGCCTGGCCAGGGGGAGGGGACATGGGTGGTTGGCCGGCCTGCCTGCTGGTCGAACTCCTGGTCGAGGGGACAATTTGCATATTAGCATTTTATTATATAGGATATACACCGAGTGGCCAGATTATTATGCGTTCAGAGATCATCATCATCTGGACACTCAGTGTGTATACACACACATATGTATTATGTAGACAATAAGATTCGTAACGTTCATTTTCTGGTGCCTGTTGAGTTTGACCTCGGTCTAACTTTTTCGATCGTGTTCTATTGCAGGTGAAGTGCAGCAATGGCTGCTGTTTATTCTGGCATTTCCCTTAAGCTTAAAAGCAAGAGAACTTCCTGGGAAGATAAACTAAAGCTAGCTCACTTTGCTTGGATCTCCCACCAGTGCATTCTTCCAAACAAAGAGCAAGTAAGTTTAATGGGAAACTTACATTTTTATAACCTACTCTCATTACCAGTTATATAGATTGCATGATGGAGCCCGCAACCCAGGCATGTGCCTTGACTGACCACTGAGCCATACCGGCCAGGCCAAACCCCTGTCTTGTAACTCCACGTTTTCGCTTCATTTTGTGGCCATTCTGAGCAATTGTTGTGCTTCTGACTTTAGAAATTTAGCGTAACTACATAGAGAAGTTAGAAGAAACTGCTAGCATTTCACTTGAAACTTTTTTTTTGGCCTCAGATGAAGACCAAGTTGTTTTTATTCTGTGATAATAATCATTTTACGATGTGAAAGCATCTATGTCATAGACTATTACCCAAGGTGGGTTTAGAGGCGAGGGTTCCCCCTGGCAGGGGGGTTTGGTTGTACCTGGAATGTCTCCGTAAATGCCCAGTGTTTTTATTTCTCGGTAAAGAACTTCACTTATTTTCAGAGTCTGTTTCGTCCACGTTTAGGTATTGCTTGATTGGGCAAGGCAATCGCTGGTCTCATTTTATAAGAAGAAACTTGAACTGAAGGAGGACATTGTTGAGAGGCTTTGGGTCTATATAGATAACGTTCTGCGTAGCAAAAAGCTGCAGCACCTCCTCAGGGACGGAAAGACAGTCACCCTCCAGATTTCCCTGGTCAAGGTAGGAACGCCTCGTGTTGTGCTGTGTGTGTGACATGCATCTCTCTCGACTTTCTGCCAGCGCTGGAGGCTTATTGGTGTTAGGGTCCATTATATCAATTTGCAGGAAACGTCAAGGTGGGGGAGAAAGAAAGAAAATCCTATATAATAAAAAGCTAAGCCCTAACCGGTTTGGCTCAGTGGATAGAGCATCGGCCTGCAGACTGAAGGGTCCCAGGTTCGATTCCGGTCAAGGGCATGTACCTTGGTTGCGGCCACATCCCCAGTAGGGGGCGTGCAGGAGGCAGCTGATGGATGTTTCTCTCTCATCGATGTTTCTAACTCTCTATCCCTCTCCCTTCCTCTCTGTAAAAAATCAATATATTAAAAAAAAAAAAGCTAGTATGCAAATTGTCCCATCCACTGGGAGTTCGACCAGGGGGCGGGGCCGGCCAGCCAACTGCCTGCGGCCCCTCCCCGCAGCCTGCTCCACCCCTGATCAGGCCCACCTCCCACCCTGATTGGGGGCGGCCTGCCCTGCCCTCGGCCCCTCCCCCCAGACGGCCCCACCCCTGATCAGCCCCACCCCCCCACCCGATTAGGGGCAGGGTCTGCCTGGCCTGCCAACTGCCCTCGGATTATCCCAATCAGGGCAGGCCGGCCAGACCCCACCCGTGCATGAGTTCGTGCACCGGGCCTCTAGTTAGGGTTCTAATCCATCGAACAAGTATCGTATGCTCCACACTGGGCTGAGTACATTGTTTAATATTCAGGAGAAGTTTAGAACTATTTCATGAAGTGGCTGTTGATTACCTTTTTAACTGGAAGAGATCGCCAGCAGATGATGCTACTGTGTGACCCCCACCCCCACCCCCTTCCTGTTGGCCTGAAGGGGAGATCAGAGGCCAAAATCTGGCTTGGACTTTCCTCAGATTCTGGACTCAGAGTGATTTTGAAGTCTCAGATCAGAATTGTGACCTTTGTTGTCAAACGGGAGTATTTGCAAATACTCTGGGAATAGCTGGTGGCCATAGAAAGCATCAATAAGGAGCACTTTGTGTGTGCTAGGCTCAGAGAGGTTAAGTAACTTGCTGAAAGCCACACAGCGAGGAAGTGGCCCAGGCTGCCTGGTGGCCTCGCTGGTGCTGTTCGCCCCACACTGCCTCGCCCACGTGCGTGCAGGAAGAGAGAGAAAACCAGGGGAGGCTGCCAACGGAAGGATTAAACACAGGGGTCCTCAGACTTTTTAAACAGGGGGCCAGTTCACTGTCCCTCAGACCGTTGGAGGGCCGGACTATAGTTTAAAAAAAAAACTATGAACAAATTCCCATGAGCACTGCGGGCCCGGGACGCGTCGGCTGCTAAGCAGGACAGGCAGCGGCACCTGGCGGGCCAGATCCATGTCCTCGGCGGGCCATCTGTGGCCCGCAGGCCGTAGTTTGAGGACCCCTGGATTAAAGGGTCGAGCCGCCTGAAGCTGCGTAGGCTCTAGTGGTTCTTGGAAGTATGTTCTAAATTGTATGTCATTTTTAAAATTTTTTTATTTTATTTATTTTCTAAAATATCTTGTATTGATTTCAGAGAGGAAGGGGGAGAGAGAGAAACATTAATGATGAGAGAGAATCACTGATCAGCTGCCTCCTGCACGCCCCACACTGGGGGATGGAGCCCGCAACCCCGGCATGTGCCCTGACCAGGAATTGAAATGTGACCTCCTGGTTCCTAGGTCGACGCTCAACCACTGAGTCACGCCAGCCAGGCTGTGGCATTCCTTTTTTTTTTTTTAAATGAAGATGAAGGCAAGGAGAGAGTGGATTGATTCTGATGTATTTTGTGTGTGTGGGGGGGGTGGGGTGGGGAGGGGGGTGGTTTAGGGCCAGTCATGAGCTTGCTTGCTTTCTTTCCTAACGCTCAGGTCATCAACGAGAGAATAGCCGAGTTCTCCCTTTCGGGATCCCAGAGGCACGTCGGCGCCGTGCTCAGCTGCTGCCAGGCCATCCTGTCCACGCCGGCCCTCGCCGTCATCTACACGACCCGGCAGGAGCTGCTGGTGGCCCTGCTGAGCCAGCTGTGCTGGGCGGCCTGCCGGCAGTGCGAGTCCACCGCGGTGGCCCTCCTGTTCGAGGTCCTGCACCTGGCCCTGGGCCATTACCTCTCGATCCAGCAGCAGCAGGTCAACCCAAGGCGGGCCTTCGGGGAGGTGACCGGCCACCTGCTCCAGCCCTGCCTGGTCCTCAGGCACCTGCTCTCGGGGGGCACGTGGGCGCAGGCCGGCCCAGGCCAGCTGCGGCCGGCGCTGAGCCGGGAGCTCAGGGGTCAGCTGGAGGCCGTGCTACGCGGCGGAGCCTTCCAGCCCGAGCTGCTCTCGTCTTACAAAGAGGAGCTCTTGGACCAGCCGCCGGAGGACACCAAGACGGGGGCCATGAAGAACCTGCTGGCTCCCGCGGACACCGTGATCGCCAGGCTGGTGGACGCCGGCTACTGCGAGCCGCCCCTCCACGCCGCCGTCGTGGCCGGCTCGGTGGCCTTGCTGTACAAGCTCTTCCTCGACTCGTACCTCAAGGAGGGGACCCAGCTCCTGTGCTTCCAGGCGCTGCCCCGGCTGTTTGGCTGCCTGAGGGTGGCGCACCTGCATGAGGGCCCAGAGCCAGCCCTGTCCACGTCGGATTGGACCACGGAGCTCCTGGTGGTGGAGCAGCTGCTGACCTCCGTGGCCAACAACAATATCTACAACATCGCGGCGGACAGGATCCGCCACGGGGAAGCTCAGTTCCGCTTCTACCGCCGCGTGGCCGAGCTGCTGGTCAGCCACGCGCAGGCCTCCGTGCCGGCCTGGTTCCGCTGCCTCCGGGTGCTGCTGTCACTGAATCACCTGATCCTGGAGCCCGACCTGGACGACCTGCTGGCCTCGGCGTGGATCGACGCCGACGTGACAGAGTTTCGGACCAGAAAGGCCCAGGAGGCCCTGCTCCACACCCTCTTCCAGACGTACGTCAAGCTCCGGCAGCTGCCGCGGCTGTTCGAGGAGGTGCTGGGGGTGATCTGCCGGCCGGCCGCCGAGGCGCTGAGGCCGCCGCTGCTGGCCGCGGGCCCCTCCTCGGCCCTCCGCGACTGCCTCCTGGACCTGCCCCCGAGTCAGGTCCTGGACACGTGGGCCCTCGTGCTGGAGAAGTTCCAGGCCGCGGTCCTGCCCTGTCTGCGGGGCGACGTGGACATGGCCCTGAAGGCGCTGTCCCTGAGCGCGCTGCTGCACTGCGTCCTGGTGCACACGCGGTGCCCGGACGGCAGCACGCCCCTGCCCGTGGTCCGGCGGACGCGGGCCGCGATGGAGCAGATGCTCCGTGAGCTCGTGCAGCCGCTGCTGGGCCTCCTGCTGGCTCCCCCGGGCCCCGGCCCGGAGCTGTGGCTGCAGAAGGTCAGCGACGCCGCGCTGCTGCTTGCGCACGCCTGGGCCCAGGTGGACGCCGCGCTCAGCCTGAACTGCAGCCGGTATCGCGCCGCGTCGTCGGGGGCCCTCACGGGCGAGGCCCCGGAGCGCGCGCACCTCCCGCCGTTGCTCCCGGGCGTGGAAGCACGCCGCTGGAGGAAGATAGGAAAGGTCGCGGCTCGGTTCGACTCCGTGGGCAGGTACTGCCTGGAGCAGCTCTACCTGCAGAAGATGAAGAGGACTTTAGTGCAGACCGGTTCCCAGTCCGAAGAGGCCCTCCAGACCCTGCGGGCCGATGCCGCCTACGTCCTGGGTTCCAGCCGGGAGAGCTTGACCCAGGGGACGGCAGCTCCCTGGGATGGGCAGGTGGGGACGGTGAGTGCGGGCACGTACCCCGTGGCACACTGGCACCTGGTGGTGTCCAATCTCACCATCTTGGTACCCTATCTCGGGCCGGATGACGTGCGGTACCTGGCCGGCGTCCTGCTGGGGACGTTGCCAGTGAACGGGGCCCAGGACGGCCCAGCCGACGAGGAGGAGGAGGAGCCGCGGTTCACGCTGGGGAAGATCTCTGAGGCCGTGCTCCGCAGCCCCGTCTTCCCAGAGCTGCAGTCCCTGCACGCCGCCTTCCTGGCCCGCCTCGCCGAGGCCTGCGCCGGCGTCCTATGCGCGGGCGCCCGGGGGGACCCGGGGCCTCTCCGTCAGCAGCTGCCCTGGCTCTTTGAGGAGGACCCCGGGGACGTGGCTCCCTGGGAAGCCAGATTGGCCAAAGTGGGACCCGAAGGGACGGAACCCAGAGGGGACGTTGCCCAGAACTTGCTCTCCTTGGTCCAGGGCGGCTTCCCCATCCGGCTGGAGGAGGAGCCGCTGGGGCGCCTCCTGGGGCTGTTGGAGGTCGTTTCTGCTCTGCAGCTGGACAGCCTGGCGGCTCCCCGCCACGCGCACTACTTCCTCCTGCTGCTGTCCGCGGCCCTGGCCTCGCCGGGGGGCTCTTGCTCCCCCTCCCTGGCCCTGACGTTTCTGACAGCCTGCTACCGGCTCCTCGGCCGCCTGCAGAGAGCCAAGAGCGCCCGCTCCGTGCTCAAGGTCATGTACGCCAGCGACCTCTGCGAAATCGTCCTGACCTCGCTGTTCAGGGCCTGCCGCGGGCTGCGCGTGGACGGGGACGCCGCCCCGTGGCGGGAGTTCCTCCAGGCGGCCGGGACCTTCCTGGAGCAGCTCCTGCAGATGCTGGTGCAGGCGAAGCACAGCCTGGTGCTCAACTTCGGGAAGATCCTCGCCTTCCTCTCGGGGTGCAGAGCGTACACGGAGGCGGCCGCGGGCACACAGCGGCAGAAGCGCAGCCCCCTGGGCCGGCAGCTCCTGCTGGTGTCGCTGACCGCCTTGTGCCGCGTCCTGGGGCCCGTCGTCCGAGAGCGGAGGCCGCAGCCGGAGGCCCCCGAGGCGCTGCCCGGGCTGCTGCGGCAGGCGGTGCTGCGGACGGGCGCGGTGCTGCAGCCCTGGGCGGCTCGCGGCCCCCCGCCCGCCGCCCTCATCGCCGCGGTCAGCACGCTCCTGGAGGCGGACCTGGGCCAGCACCCCGGGCCCTGCGGCGGGACCGAGACGTCCCAAGCGCCGGACGGAACGCGGCTCTCGCACCCGGCCCTCTACCGGAGCGTGTACTCGCAGCTGCTGGCAGAGCTGCCCGCCCTGGCCGGGGACGTCCCGGCCTTCCAGGCAGCCGCGCACTTCTTGACGCTCTTCTTGCGGGCCCCGGAGCTGCACCCCGCGGAGGAGCCTGTCTTCGCCGCCGTGTTTCACTCCGTGAGAAGGGTTCTCGCAGGTAAGAGATCTCCTCTGGAGCCAGAGGTCAGCGTGCAGGTGGGCAGAGCAGGAGTTAGCAGCGGCCTGCGGGGGCCAGGAGGCCAGTGGGGATGGCGGAGGCCCGGAGGCCAGGGGTGATGTTGGGGGCCCGGAGGCCAGGGGCGATGGCGGAGGCCAGGGGCGATGGCGGAGGCCCGGAAGCCAGGGGGGACGGTGGAGGCCCGGAGGCCAGGGGGGATGGCGGGGGCCCGGAGGCCAGAGGCGATGGCGGAGGCCAGGGGCGATGGCGGAGGCCCGGAGGCCAGGGGGGACGGCGGAGGCCCGGAGGCCAGGGGCGATGGCGGAGGCCAGGGGCGATGGCGGAGGCCCGGAGGCCAGGGGGGACGGCGGAGGCCCGGAGGCCAGGGGGGATGGCGGGCGAGCCTGGCGTGTGGCCGACACTCCGCAGGGGGAGCCCCAGGAGCTGGAGCTGTGGCACCCATTGCACTGGGGAGGGAATTGAGGGGCATGGAGACCCCGAGTCTGGGATCTCACAGCTAGTGGGAAACTGGGAACACACCTCTCAGCCTTCGGTCCCTCTGCCCTCAGTGCCGGATGCAGCAAGTAAAGACGGGGCGCACGACGGTGTCCAGGCCACCTGCAGCGGCCCCACAGCTGAAACGGGGCCCGACAGACCAGCTGGGGTCAGACGGTGAAGGGCCCTGAATGTCCTCACTTGGAACTCTTCTTTTTAAAAAATATATTTTATTGATTTTTTACAGAGAGGAAGGGAGAGGGATAGAGAGTTAGAAATATCCATGAGAGAGAAACATCGATCAGCTGCCTCCTGCACGCCCCCTACTGGGGATGTGCCGCAACCAAGGTACATGCCCTTGACCGGAATCGAACCTGGGACCCTTCAGTCCGCAGGCCGACGCTCTATTCTCTGAGTCAAACCGGTTAGGGCAGGGGTGGGCAAACTTTTTGACTCGAGGGCCACAATGGATTCTTAAACTGGACCGGAGGGCCGGAACAAAAGCATGGATGGAGTGTTTGTGTGAACTAATATAAATTCAAAGTAAAGGAGCGGAGGGGAGAGCAAGAGAACCGGATAGAACAGCCGGATCCAGCCTGCGGGCCGTAGTTTGCCCAAGGCTGGGTTAGGGCCTCACTTGGGGCTCTTGTTAGGAAACCGTGGGCCAGGGGACCCGGGGACACTGGGGGCGCTTTTCCTGCCTCGAGTGAGAGACTACCCCAGGCAGTCCCCGGAAGTGTGGGGTTCTTTTATCCCTTCCACGTCTGCTTAAAAGTACACGCCCACCCCTGTGACCCAGCTGGTCTCATAAAAGAATTCAAGGGAAGAAGGAAAAACGGCCCTGGCCGGTGTGGCTCAGTGGATAGAGCGCCGGCCTGGGGACTGAAGGGTCCCGGGTTCGATCCCGGTCCGGGGCACGTACCTCGGCTGCAGGCTTCATCCCCAGCCCCAGTCGGGGCGCCTAGAGGAGACGAGCCATCGATGTGTCTCTCTCACATCGATGTTTCCCACTCTCTCTGTCTCTCCGGCTGCCTCCCACTCTCTGTAAACATCAATGGAAAAATACCCTCGGGTGAGGATGAACAAGCAACAGAAAAAGACAGTTAGGAAAAACGATAGAGAAAGTAACAGTCGCCTGTCCGCGTGCTAGGCCCGCTGAGCATCGTGTGCGAGAGGCGTCTGGCTGGGGACGCCGGGCCCTGCGCGGCCCTGAACGTGGCCTTCCCCGGCTGCGCACCGTGTCAGCACACGGCCGCTCTGATGTGTCTCCCCTCCCCTTTTCGGTCCCGTCTCCCACGCAGACCCCGCCGTTCCGGCTCCGGCAGTTCAGGCCATCGAGCCTCACCTGGGAGCCCTGCTCGCCCACCTGCTGGAGGCCGGGACGACCGAGGACTTCCGGGCGGTGCTGCAGTGTGTGCTCCAAGGGCTGGACCTCAGGAACGCGTGGAGCGCAGACCAGCCGGTGGGTGGCCCCCTCCCCCCCGCCCCCCGCCCGGCGGGCGTGTGAATGAGGGGAGCGGAAGGTGCCCGGTTCAGGATCAGACGCTCATTGGCACGGGCACTCGGCAGAGTTTGTTTCCTCCCCACGCACTTCCCTCCTCGCGGTTTAAACCCCCCTCTCCGCGCTGCCCCCTGACCCCGCCTGCGCATCCTCCCAGCCCCTTCTCCTACCCGCAGGCCAGGCCGCATGGGGAGGTCGCACCAGCCTCCTCTCTCCCACGGTCCTGACAGGACGGGGCCTCTGTGTGTAGATCGCTGTGCCCGTGTGTGGCCGTGCAGGTCCCCATCCTGACACTTACATGTGTTGGTTTGCAGGGGTCCTCAAACTTTTTAAACAGGGGGCCAGTTCACTGTCCCTCAGACGGTTGGAGGGCCAGACTATAGTTTAAAAAAAAAAACTATGAACAAATTCCTATGCGCACTGCGGGCCTGGGACGCGTCGGCTGCTAAGCAGGACAGGCAGCGGCACCCGGCGGGCCGGATCAATGTCCCCAGCGGGCCGCATGTGGCCCGCGGGCCGTAGTTTGAGGACGCCTGGTTTAGGGAGACGCTGTTGACACGACCTCCGCTTTGCCCCAGTTCCGCTCACCTTCCTCACTCATTCCTTCTTGGGTGACGGGAAGCGCATCGCCCAGCCAGGTCTCGCCCAGCCCGGCACATGGATTGGGCGCCAGTGGCCGCTCGGTCCCAGGGTGGGCCTTGGAGGGGGCGGTCTCCGCTACGTTTCTTCTCTCTCCACAGGCCATTTTGTCGGCTCTTACATTGATCAAGTTGCTGTTGAACTGCCCGGTCAGCGAGGAGCAGGAGAGCCTGTTCTGGCGGTTGAGCCCCCAGATCATCACGGCTCTGACTGTGAGTGTGGGGCCCCCCCACCCCTATACCCCCCACCCCTATACCCCCCACCCCTATCCCCCCCACTCCCGGCACCCCTCTTCCCGCCCAGACCAAGGGCGGAGGGGCCTCGTCACTTCCACCTGCCCACTGACCTCATTGGCGCAGCTGGGAGCTGGGACACCCTGACTTACACCACCTCCCTGCTTACCGCCGCCTGCCTCCGGCTTTGTTGTTGATTCTTCTAGAATCACCTTCCTTTCCTGCCCTCTCTTCCTTCTCATCCCGTCCCGTAGCTGCAAAACCGAGAGGCGTGTCAGGAGCAGCCCGTGGCCTTGGCGGTGGTTGAGCCCGTCTTGGACGTCCTGGCCGCGCTGCTGCGCCGGGGGGAGGAGGCCATCCGCAACCCGCACCACGTCAGCCTGGCCTTCAGCATCCTGCTGGCCGTGCCGCTGGACCGCCTGAAGCCGCCGGAGTACGGGCGCGTCTTCCCGCGGGCGCACAGCGTGCTCTTCACCATCCTGCAGTGTCACCCCAAGGTGAGGGGCCGGGACCAGCCGCCTTTCCTTTTTCTTCTTCTTTTTTTTTTTTTTAATGTGTTTTGATTGATTTCGGCGAGGAAGGAAGAGAGAGACAGAGAGAGAGAGAGAGAGAGAGAGAAACATCAATGATGAGAGAGAATCAGGGGCCGGCTGCCTCCCGCACGCCCCCTACTGGGGATGGAGCCCGCAACCCGGGCACGTGCCCCGACCGGGAATCGCACCGGGTTCACGGGTCGACGATGAGCCTCTTCACGGAAGAGAAGTGGAAATAAGCGCTCCCGCTCCCGTCTTCCTTTCCTCGTGTCCGTGTTTATTCCAGGTGATGCTGAAGGCCGTCCCTTCTTTCCTGAACTGCTTCCACCAGCTGCTGCTTTCCGTGATGCACGAAGGACGGCAGAGAGACAAAGGTAAGTCAGCGCCGCAGCACCCGCTACGCCACTCCCTCCTCTCTCTCTGAAAATCAACAAGCTGTTCTTCTTTTTTTTTTTATATATATATTTTATTGATTTTTTACAGAGAGGAAGGGAGAGGGATAGAGAGTTAGAAACATCGATGAGAGAGAGACATCGATCAGCTGCCTCCTGCACACCTCCTATTGGGGATGTGCCCGCAACCAAGGTACATGCCCTTGACCGGAATCGAACCCATGACCCTTCAGTCCGCAGGCCGACGCTCTATCCACTGAGCCAAACCGGTTAGGGCCAAGCTGTTCTTCTTAAAAAAAAAAAGAAAAAAGGAAAGAGAACTTGGAAGACGCTAATAATGGAGTCGCACGTACCTGTCCATAAGAGAGAAATCCTGCCGTTTCTGAAACGTAGCGAGGCCCTGACATAACTGAGCCCTCTTACCTTTCAAGTCACAAGTCAAACAGCACTTCAGAAATTTCCCGTTTCCTGCCCTAACCGGTGTGGCTCGGTGGATAGAGCGTCGGCCTGCGGACTGAAGGGTCCCAGGTTCGATTCCGGTCAAGGGCATGTACCTTGGTTGCGGGCACATCCCCAGCAGGAGGTGTGCAGGAGGCAGCTGATCGATGTTTCTCTCTCATCGATGTTTCTAGCTCTCTATCCCTCTTCCTTCCTCTCTGTAGAAAATCAATAAAATATATTTAAAAAAAAATTTCCCATTTTCCCCATTTGAAGCCTTCCTGGTAGAGACCCATCTTTTTTTAAAATACAGCAGCCCTCCTAGATTTCACCCCGGAAGTCCCGATTACTCTCGACGGCCTTCGCCAACCATCACGGGCTCCCGAGCGTTCTCACGGTTCTTCCCTTCGTTGCGTAGCTAACCCTTTGGACGTAGCGCGTCTCCCTCGCCCCGTCTGCAGAAGGAGCTAGTTAAAGAGTTGGAGAGAGGGACGCCTTGGGGGACGTGGGGCCGCAGGGACCGTGTAAGAGCAGCAGGAGGGAGGGAGCGCGCACGCGGGGGGCTGACGGGTTCGGGCCCGCTTTGCCGTGCAGGCAGCGCGGAGGACCTGTCGGGGGTGCTGGCGTGCGCCCGCCTGGTGGAGAGGATGTACAGCCACATCGCCGCCCGGGCCGAGGACTTCGCCGTGTTCTCCCCCTTCATGGTGGCCCAGTACGTGACGGAGGTGCAGAAGGTAAGCCGGCTCCCCGCCTCTCCCCAAGGGCCTCCGCTCGGAGGCCTCCCTCCACGGCTTCTCCGAAGGGGCAAGCGCTGCTTGGGCCTGCTCACCCCCTCGTGGACGGCACCCTGCAGGGCTGTGGGGTGGACATCTCACCCCCTCGTGGACGGCACCCCGCAGGGCTGTGGGGTGGACATCTCACCCCCTCGTGGACGGCACCCCGCAGGGCTGTGGGGGTGGACGGCTCACCCCCTCGTGGACGGCACCCCGCAGGGCTGTGGGGGTGGACGGCTCACCCCCTCGTGGACGGCACCCCGCAGGGCTGTGGGGGTGGACATCTCACCCCCTCTTGGACGGCACCCCGCAGGGCTGTGGGGGTGGACAGCTCACCCTCCCGTGGACGGCACCCCGCAGGGCTGTGGGGGTGGACAGCTCACCCTCCCGTGGACGGCACCCCGCAGGGCTGTGGGGGTGGACAGCTCACCCCCTCGTGGACGGCATTCCGCAGGGCTGTGGGGTGGACGGCTCACCCCCTCGTGGACGGCACCCCGCAGGGCTGTGGGGTGGACAGCTCACCCTCCCGTGGACGGCACCCCGCAGGGCTGTGGGGTGGACGGCTCACCCTCCCGTGGACGGCACCCCGCAGGGCTGTGGGGTGGACAGCTCACCCTCCTGTGGACGGCACCCCGCAGGGCTGTGGGGTGGACAGCTCACCCCCTCGTGGACGGCACCCCGCAGGGCTGTGGGGTGGACAGCTCACCCTCCCGTGGACGGCACCCCGCAGGGCTGTGGGGGTGGACAGCTCACCCCCTCGTGGACGGCATTCCGCAGGGCTGTGGGGTGGACGGCTCACCCCCTCGTGGACGGCACCCCGCAGGGCTGTGGGGTGGACAGCTCACCCTCCCGTGGACGGCACCCCGCAGGGCTGTGGGGTGGACGGCTCACCCTCCCGTGGACGGCACCCCGCAGGGCTGTGGGGTGGACAGCTCACCCTCCTGTGGACGGCACCCCGCAGGGCTGTGGGGTGGACAGCTCACCCCCTCGTGGACGGCACCCCGCAGGGCTGTGGGGTGGACAGCTCACCCTCCCGTGGACGGCACCCCGCAGGGCTGTGGGGTGGACAGCTCACCCTCCCGTGGACGGCACCCCGCAGGGCTGTGGGGTGGACGGCTCACCCTCCCGTGGACGGCACCCCGCAGGGCTGTGGGGTGGACAGCTCACCCCCTCGTGGACGGCACCCCGCAGGGCTGTGGGGTGGACGGCTCACCCTCCCGTGGACGGCATTCCGCAGGGCTATGGGGTGGACAGCTCACCCTCCCGTGGACGGCACCCTGCAGGGCTGTGGGGTGGACGGCTCACCCTCCCGTGGACGGCACCCCGCAGGGCTGTGGGGTGGACAGCTCACCCCCTCGTGGACGGCACCCCGCAGGGCTGTGGGGTGGACGGCTCACCCCCTCGTGGACGGCACCCCGCAGGGCTGTGGGGTGGACAGCTCACCCTCCCGTGGACGGCACCCCGCAGGGCTGTGGGGTGGACAGCTCACCCCCTCGTGGACGGCACCCCGCAGGGCTGTGGGGTGGACGGCTCACCCTCCTGTGGACGGCACGCCGCAGGGCTGTGGGGTGGACGGCTCACCCTCCCGTGGACGGCACCCCGCAGGGCTGTGGGGGTGGACGGCTCACCCCCTCGTGGACGGCACCCCGCAGGGCTGTGGGGTGGACAGCTCACCCTCCCGTGGCCATGCGTCCTGGGTGTCCTGTGTCCCCCCGGGTGTGGACAGCACCCCCCAGGGCTGGACGAAGTGACATTCCGAGCCCGCAGGGCTGGGCCCGGGAGGCACTCAGTAGCTGTCAGGTCTCCTTCCGTCCCGCAGGG
This sequence comes from Plecotus auritus, assembly GCF_963455305.1. Classification (NCBI taxonomy): domain Eukaryota; kingdom Metazoa; phylum Chordata; class Mammalia; order Chiroptera; family Vespertilionidae; genus Plecotus; species Plecotus auritus. The sequence goes on from NC_137780.1 coordinate 3,876,638, forward strand.
CCCTCGGGGCCTGGCTAGTGTCTGGGTCGTGGGGGATGCAGCGCTCTCGGGTTCAAGGGCAGGCGCTCTCCCGGGGCCAGGCTGATGGGGACCGCGGAGAGGCGCCCGGGGCCTCAGCAGCAGGCGCTCAGAGTCTACGTTCGGGGAACGGGGCGGGGAGGGTCCTTCGTGCGTGTGACCCAGCTGCTCTCAGGCCCTCACGGTGGGTGACGTGGGGAGACGCCCGCAGAAGAACCTCCGAACCCGGGGAAACGCGTGACGTCAGAGGTGCGGCCGTTGGTTTCTCGGGGGCTGAGCGGCGTCCTCACAAACCGCGTGGCATTGGCGTGCCCCCTGGCCCTGCTCGCCTGGGCCGCTGGAGATCCTGGCATGGCTGGCAGCTGGCAGGGGACAGGCTGCAGGGGCGGCCCGGCCCCCAGGGTGCGTGAGCGCGGCGGCCACGCGCCAGGGCCCATTGCATCGTCCCCAGAATGGGACGCGGGCCTGGTGTCCTCGGCGTCGTTGGCCGTTTCTGTAGAATCTCGCTCTCTTCCGAGCGCTCCAGTGGTGAACGTGTCGGCGCTGGCTGCGGGGGAAGCTGGCAGGACTTCCCGTTCCCCTGAAGGACAGAATGAGACGCGGCGAGGTCCCCTGACGAGGGCCACGGCGGGGAGGCAGTCGTGGGGACCCCGGCGTCACTCGTTCCTCTGGGATTCCCTTGATGGGAAGTCTCCGGCTTCCTGGCCTTGTTCATGTCTCGTTCGTGCTTCTCGGTTTTTTTATTTTTGACCTTGAAAGCCAGAGGCCTTGGGACTCACCGAGGGCCACGGTGTCCCCGGGGCCCGTCGGCAGGAGGCTGTGTTCGCTCGTTCCTCGGGCAGAAAGCATTCCGTGTGCACGAGAGGCTTCTGCTGGGAGAACCAGGGGTCTTGGTCCACCAGAAAGACATCTTTATTTATTTATTGATTGATTGATTTTACTGATTTTTACAGAGAGGAAGGGAGAGGGATAGAGAGTTAGAAACATCGATGAGAGAGAAACATCGATCAGCTGCCTCCTGCACGCCCCCGACAGGGGATGTGCCCGCAACCAAGGTACGTGCCCTTGACCGGAATCGAACCCGGGACCCTTCAGTCCGCAGGCCGACGCTCAATCCACTGAGCTACACCGGTTAGGGCCAGAAAGACATCTTTAAGGTTAACGATCGCTAGAGAGCAAGTATGGCTCAGCCCACAAACCTCCTTTGCGTTGACGTCGGGTGTCTGGGGCGTGGGCGCGGGTGGGCGTCTGTCAGGAGTCGGAGCAGAAGACCCAGTGGGACCGCGTCATTCAGGGGTAACAGGGCCCCCTGCAGACCCGTGCCCTCCGCACAGGAACGCGTCACCGCGGGGACCAGGCAGGGACTTCCTTGACGGCCACCTCTCTCTTACCCAGAGCTCGGATGTGTGACTGTCCCCCTGTGGTCACTCGGAGGCCGTCTGTGCGGCTCCTCCCGGGCCGCTCGGGGCTCCTTTAAGCTGCTCAGAGATGCTCCCGTGCATGGGCCGGGGGCCGAGTCTGTAGAAATTGACTTTTTGCCTCTTGTTTGGTAATAAGTTGCCTGAAACATAAAGAGGCATTGGTTGTGTGGGTTCGAGGCCTCAGACTCCGGTTACCACCAGAGCTCTCTGCTCTGGCCGCTCCGAGACAGACCATCCGGCCAAAGGGATCGTGACAGGCGTGGCTTCAGGTCTCAGCTCTGACATCCGCAGGCCACCCACCCCTGGGTGCCTCTGGAGGTGGAATTCGTGTGTGATGATTGGATGGATGGATGGATGGACGGATGAACGGACGGACGGACGGAGCGCTCAGCTTCAAACGTCCTCGCCCTGCCGCTAAGGTTGAGGACGTGTTTTGTTTCCCGTCTGTCTCTTTTATTTGATTTTTTTTCTTGCCCTCTTGCTGAGAGATCCACAGACAGGCAGTGCGCCTGCCACCCCCAAAGCTTCCTCTTTATAAAACAGCGCGATTTATGAACTGTCATGTGAAAACGGTCGTGACTCTGAAGAGTAGCATCCTTCCGGTGGCTGACACACATGGCCTCTTTAGGCCTCGGCCTCCCAGTGGTTGCCGTGGCGACTCGGACCCCCCCCCCCCCCCAGTGAATGACGCGCCCCTCCGCAGGGAGCCTTGTGGTTTGCAGGTGGCCTCTCCCAGGCGGTCAGGCTGTGTGTGAGAAGCAGCCACACCCCACGCCTCCCTGCTGGGACCTGCCCCAGGGCCAACTGCTTTCTGCTTTCTGCTTCTGGGGTAGTCAGACTCTGCTCAGGGTCAAGTTCAGCTGCAGCCCCAGTAGCTGTCGCCGAGGTGTGTGGGGGCTGCTCTCCTGGCCTTTTCTTTTTCTTTCTTTCTTTTTTTTTAATATATATTTTTATTGATTTCAGAGAGGAAGGAAGAGGGAGAGAGAGAGAGAAACATCCATGATGAGAGAGAATCATGGATCGGCTGCCTCCTGCAAGTCCCCCCACTGGGGATCGAGCCCACCACCCGGGCATGTGCCCTTGACCGGGAATCGAACCTGGGACCTTTCAGTTCATAGGCCGACGCTCTATCCACTGAGCCACACCGGCTAGGGCTCCTGGCCTTTTCTGAATCTCTGATCAGAAAGTTTGTGCTCGCATCCAACACAGCCCCTGCCCCCTGCCATGCCCCAGATTTCAGCTCACCCAGAATTTCAGGAGAGAAATGGGTCCCTTTAGTTAGGCTCAGGGACCAATCCAGCCATTCCGGGGGAGTCAGGAATGTAGGGTCCATTGTGCTATTGTTGATGGAAATAAAAGTATACATCCCGGCCAGCGTGGCTCAGTGGTTGAGCATCGACCTATGAACCAGGAAGTCATGGTTCGATTCCCAGTCAAGGGCACAGGCCTGGGTTGTGGGCTCAATCCCCAGTGTGGGGCGTGCAGGAGGCAGCCGATCCGTGAGTCTCTCTCATCATGGATGTTTCTATCTCTCTCTCCCTTCATCTCTGAAATCAATAAAAGTATATTCCTAAAAACTCATTAGCGTAATCAAATCACCTGTGATGCTGGGTGGTGTAATGGGACCTGGTTGGTAATGCAGGCTGCTCCCGCCTGCTCACCTGCCACCCTGCCCTCCCCTGGGGGGCCGTGGCTCAGCCACAGTGTTGAACTTCGCTTCTGGCGTCATTGGCCACGTGGGAGAATTTAGCACCGTGTGCAGCTGGTTCTTGCTATGGTTTGTAAATGTAAACAGTGCGATTTTTTAAAAATATTTTTATTTTAGAGACGGGGAGAGAGAGAGAGAAACCTCAATGATGAGAGAGAATCATGGACCGGCTGCCTCCTGCACGCCCCTCGTTGGGATCGAGCCCACAACCCGGGCGTGTGCCCTTGACCGGAATTGAACCTGAGACCCTGCCGTCCGCAGGCCGATGCTCTGTCCACTGAGCCAAACGAGCTAGGACCAGAGTCCAGGTTTTACTGCCCCTAGGCAACACACGGGCATCGCGTGTTTGTTTACTTGAAGCGAGCCCTGCGATGCTTCATTCCAGGTTTTTGTGCACTTGAGTTGGCTTCTGTTTCCCCAAAATATAAACTTTCAAGATAGGCATGTCCAGTTACGTCAGCTGGGTGCAAGACGACGTTTTAAAAGGAGTATCTTCCTCCAGTTGGAGGCAGACGTGGGGTGGGAATTCCTCGTCGGGCCCGCCTTCGCGGCCTGGCCCCGCCTGCGCGCTCACGGGGCGTGTCCTTTCCCAGGTCACCTTGTATCCGGCCGTGAAAGGCCACCTGCAGGAGGGCATCTACCTCATCCTGGACCTCTGCATCGAGCCCGACGTGCAGTTCCTGCGTGCCACGCTGCCGCCGGGAGTGCGGGACGGCTTCAAGGAGCTGCACAACGACTACGTCAAGTACCACCGGGCGAAGCACGAGGGCGAGAGGCGGTACGCCGTCTAAGGACACGCGGGGAGAGGCGGTGCACCGTCTAAGGAACATGCTGGGAGAGGCGGTGCACCGTCTAAGGACACGCAGGGAGAGGCGGTGCACCGTCTAAGGAACACGCTGGGAGAGGCGGTGCACCGTCTAAGGACACGCAGGGAGAGGCGGTGCACCGTCTAAGGACACGCAGGGAGAGGCGGTACGCTGTCTAAGGACACGCGGGGAGAGGCGGTGCACCGTCTAAGGAACACGCTGGGAGAGGCGGTGCACCGTCTAAGGAACACGCTGGGAGAGGCGGTGCACCGTCTAAGGACACGCAGGGAGAGGCGGTACGCCGTCTAAGGACACGCGGGGAGAGGCGGTGCACCGTCTAAGGAACACGCAGGGAGAGGCGGTGCACCGTCTAAGGACACGCTGGGAGAGGCGGTGCACCGTCTAAGGACACGCGGGGAGAGGCGGTGCACCGTCTAAGGACACGCGGGGAGAGGCGGTGCGCCGTCTAAGGAACACGCAGGGAGAGGCGGTGCGCCATCTAAGGAACACGCGGGGAGAGGCGGTGCACCGTCCAAGGACACGCAGGGAGAGGCGGTGCACCGTCTAAGGACACGCAGGGAGAGGCGGTGCGCCGTCTAAGGACACGCGGGGAGAGGCGGTGCGCCGTCTAAGGACACGCGGGGAGAGGCGGTGCACCGTCTAAGGACACGCGGGGAGAGGCGGTACGCCATCTAAGGAACACGCAGGGAGAGGGGGTACGCCGTCTAAGAACACGCAGGGAGAGGCGGTGCACCGTCTAAGGACACGCAGGGAGAGGCGGTGCACCGTCTAAGGACACGCAGGGAGAGGCGGTGCGCCATCTAAGGAACACGCAGGGAGAGGCGGTGCACCGTCTAAGGACACCCAGGGAGAGGCGGTGCGCCATCTAAGGACACGCAGGGAGAGGCGGTATGCAGTCCCAGGCGCTGGCGGGAAGACGTGGCGAATGAAAGGCTTCAGATGTTCCATGGGAAATACGTGGGTTATTTAATGTGTGTGTTGTATTTGACAGCCATGTTTTTCACGCTGAATGCTTTTTGAACATGCCTTTCTATGCAGTAAGTACTGCAGTAGCGTCCCGAAAACGCACCTTAGGCTGAGGTAGCTCAATAAACGGTTGCCGAGCCTCTCGTGGCCATTCTAAGTGTGGTTCTTGCCTCGGTTCCTCTCGCCACCAAGAACTAACTGTGTAGAACTTGTACTTCAGTCCTGTAACTATTTTCTCTTCTTTCCGCGTCCAGCGTGGCTAGAGAACAGGTCCAATTCCTGAGTAGAGGTGGCTGGGGATTGAGAAATAAAAGAAAGAGACAAGACACAGAGGTAGAAAGAAAAGCTGGGGCTGGATGGACCGCTGCCCTCTTCTGATGGAGAGACAGTGACCCAGAGCCAATGCAGCATGCTTATTTTATACCCCCAAATACTAGGAAGTTTCACCAAAATGTCAAGACAAAAGGAGATTATTTGCATTCTTGAGTAGGCCCTGAGCATTCCTGGTGCTAGGCTGGATTTAGATATCAAAACCCACTTCCCCACACCATGGGCTGGAATGAAGGTCAAGCTGACAACACCCTTGCCCTTTTGGCAAGGCATGTTCCCAGGGTGTGGCTTTGCTGACGCCACTGGGTTCAGCTGACAATAATTAAAGAACACCCATGTGCTTTCTCAGGGGGCCCTCTACATCTCCCCCGTTTTTCATTTTTAAATGTAGCTTGTGGACATCTAGTTGGAGCCTTCGGACTTGAGATCGCAGGAGCTTGCTGATGACTGAAAAAACGCAGGGTAAGATTAGTAGTACACAAAGGAATCCAATTAGGTACCAGGCGGTGTTTTTTTTAACATATTCCATGGGTTAAATTCTTTTAGATCATCTAGCAATTCTTTTGCCAGTCTTGCCAGAGATATAATTTCATCTTGACTATTCTGAATGGCTTGCACATGTTTGTGTAGCCACACTAGGTCTATACTGATATTATTACGATGCCATATTCCCTGTAGGTGCATCTTGATTTTATTCCAATCCCATAGAGAACTGTTATAGCGGGCTGAAGTCACACACATATATGTTAAAGCAGCATGGCATTGCAGCTGCTGTCTCATCTTGACACTTTCTAATTGATTACCTAGTCTTATCACCACAGCCTCCAAAGCATTTAGCTTTGTTTCTGGCCTTTTGTCTATATCTTCTTGATCATGAAATGTAGTCGAGGTGTTCTGAGCCAATTCATTGACAAACTTTGCGTTCTGGATGCTTTGGGTCAAAGCCAGAGAAGCAGTTACAGCAGATGCGATAACAGTAACTAGGGTGACAATACCAAAAATAATAAGTCCCAAAGCACGCTTCTCCCGGGATAGCTGATTGTGTAATTCCTGCAATGCCTGGAGGCCCGCATCATGATACCATTTTCCTGTTATGTTGGTAGGAAGCATAATAAAAGAAGGCTGCTTTAAAATGAATATATCTTCATCCAGGTTATGCCTGGAATCACAGCTGGTAAGGTTACAGTAATGGCATTGGACAGCATAATGGGTGTCCAATCTGGTGATATTCACATTTCCAGTTACCAATACATATGGGGGCTGGACACAGGCTCGTAAGCCCTAGCAAGGGCTCGATGTGCATGCTCCTTTAGTATTAGCTAAAAAAGAGCCAGTACAATTAAGAAAGTCAAGAGCAGCGGCTAAACGCCACAGATCTTTCTGTAAATTTCCCGTTTTCGTGGTTAGGGCATTACCTACAAAACCTCCTGGTGACATAGGCTCGTGATAGGGATATTTAGCATCAAGCCTGTGGGGCCAATCCAATACATACAAGTCAGAGCCAGAAATATTATGTCTCACTGGTACAGGGTTGGCACCATCTTGCCATTGAGGAAATGCTGCTCCCAGCTCAGTAGTGGTGCTCTTAGGGCAGGAGGGGAGTGAGGGATGCTTATCAGACAGCCATCGGGCGGCCTTAGGAAATCCTAGTTTAGTAACTGTCTGAACATATTTTCCCATATCCCAGGGGCCTTCAATGTTAGCAATGTCTGCGCCTCCCTGGGACGTCTTATTTTCTTGGCCAAGCTGCAAACATCCTGAAGTCCCCCCCCCTTTTTTTTTTTTTTTAAAATATATTTTATTGATTTTTTACAGAGAGGAAGGGATAGGGAGAGAAAGCTAGAAACATTGATGAGAGAGAAACATCAATCAGCTGCCTCCTGCACACCTCCTACTGGGGATGTGCCCGCAACCAAGGTACATGCCCTTGACTGGAATCGAACATGGGACCTTCGAGTCCGCAGGCTGATGCTCTATCCACTGAGCCAAACCGGCTAGGGCCTGAAGTCCCCCTTTTTGATAAACAAATAGGGAGCTCCCCACTAAAGCCATTATAAATATAATCACCTTGGGAAGAAGGAGTTATGTCAGGGATGGGCAAACTTTTTGACTTGAGGGCCACCATGGGTTCTTAAACTGGACCGGAAGGCCGGAACAAAAGCATGGGTGGAGTGTTTGTGTGAACTAATATAAATTCAAAGGAAAGGAGCGGAGGGGAGAGCAAGAGAACCCTCCACTCTTTCGGCTCCGTGGGCCGGATACAACAGCCGAACGGGCCGGATCCGGCCCGCGGGCCGTAGTTTGCCCACGGCTGAGTTATGTGCTTGTCGGAGCTCCCCCCGACCATATCAGTGTTGTTCGTAAACACTGGCACTGATTCTCCGGTCCAGGTGGCTGGATTGACCACAGGGGGGTCTGGAACATACGTCCAGTAAGGTTCTGCTGCAGCCATACTTACCTGGCAGCTGACAAGTGCCATCATAGCAAGAAAAAGGGTGGAGGGGGTTACCTGAACCCCCTGTTCTTTCACCACTTGCCGAGCATCCATGGTCAGCTTCTTCAGTGGACCCCATGTGGGGACACTAGCATCTCGGGTGGTCTTGGCCAGCTGCCTTCTGCTTCTCTCCTTCTTCGGGGCCGGCGGCTGAGCTGGCATCATCACCGGAGGTGTGATCTTCAGCTTCTTTATTTATTTATTTATTTAAAGGAGATTATTTCTTTTCTTTCTTTTTTTAAAATATATTTTATTGCTTTTTTACAGAGAGGAAGAGAGAGGGATAGAGAGCTAGAAACATCGATGAGAGAGAAACATCGATCAGCTGCCTCCTGCACACCTCCCACTGGGGATGTGCCCGCAACCAAGGTACATGCCCTTGACCGGAATCGAACCCGGGACCCTTCAGTCCGCAGGCCGACGCTCTATCCACTGAGCCAAACCGGTTTCGGCTGATCTTCAGCTTCTTGAACGGCGGGATGAGTTGTTCTCCCAGGTCCATGGTCATGACGCACCGCTCGCTCTGGCACCCAGATGGGGTTAGAAGCACCTTCTAGAAAGACACAAACGTGGCCTCTTCCCCACATCATTACTGGATCCGGCCCTCTCCACTGCCCTGTTTGTAAATCCTTCCATCGCGCCATGCCGGCACATGCCGCGGCACCAGGAGCTTGATGCCTCTCAGCTGCTGTGCGACCCTCATCGTCACAATTTAAAAAATTCAAAGCGTAAAGGGCGTGATGGAACTGATTCTATGGAGTAGGATTATACCTCTCTCCCCCTTTCTGTTTTTGTAATGGAGTCTTTAAAGTTCGAGTAGCTCTTTCTACAGTTGCCTGGCCCTGGGGATTGTAGGGAATTCCTGTTTTATGCACAATTCGGTATTGCTTACAAAACTGCTGAAAGGAGGAGCTAGTGTAGGCAGGTCCATTATCTGGTTTTATCTCTAGGGGCCGTCCCAGGACTGGGAAAGCCGCTAGGCAGTGGCTGATTACATGCTTTGCACTTGCCCCTGTTCGGGGAGTGGCAGAAAGGAAACGTGAGCATGTGTCTATAGAGACATGGACCAAATTCAGGCACATGAGTAACATCCATTTGCCAGATTTGGTTAGGTGTAAGTCCTCGGGGATTTGCCCCTAATGCTGGCACAGGGAGGTGGATAACACAGGGAGGGTACTGCTTGACCATTTGGCGAGCCTGCTCTCGGGAAATGTGGAATTCCTTGCACAAGGCAGAGGCATTTTGACGATGCAGGGCATGTGAGGCCTGTGCCATGGAAAATGGAGTGGTCTCCTCTTCTCTACTGAGGCAATGAGGCGATCTACTCAGTCCTATTAAAATATCTGTGCCTCACTGGCCAGCCGGCCTGGCTCAGTGGATGAGCATCGACCTATGAACCAGGAGGTCACAGTTTGATTCCCGGTCAGGGTTCAATTCCCGGTCAGGGCACATGCCCGGGTTGTGGGCTTGATCCCCGGTGGGGGGCGGGCAGGAGGCAGCCAATCCATGATTCTCTCTCATCCTTGATTCTCTCTCTCTCTCCCTCTCCCTTCCTCTCTGAAATCAATAAAAATCTACTTGTGTTTTGTTTTTTTTCTTCATTTTATTCTTTTTTAAAAATATATTTTATTGATTTTTTTTTACAGAGAGGAAGGGAGAGGGATAGAGAGTTAGAAACATCGATGCGAGCCAAGACCGGTTTGGCTCAGTGGATAGAGCGTCAGCCTGCGGACTGAAAGGTCCCGGGTTCGATTCCGGTCAAGGGCACGTACCTTGGTTGCGGGCACATCCCCAGTGGGAGGTGTGCAGGAGGCAGCTGATCAATGTTTCTCTCTCATTGATGTTTCTAACTCTCTATCCCTCCCCCTTCCTCTCTGTAAAATATCAATAAAATATATTTAAAAATATATATATATATAAAAAAAAAAAAAAAAAAAAGAAACATCGATGCGAGAGAAACATCGATCAGTTGCCTCCTGCACACCTCCCACTGGGGATGTGCCCGCAACCAAGGTACATGCCCTTGACCGGAATCGAACCTGGGACCTTTCAGTCTGCAGGCCGACGCTCTATCCAATGAGCCAAACCAGCCAGGGCTCTTCATTTTATTCTTTTTTTAAAATTATTTTTTATATTTTTATTTTTAAAAATATGTTTTATTGGTTTTTTACAGAGAGGAAGAGAGAGGGATAGAGAGTTAGAAACATTGATGAGAGAGAAACATCCATCAGCTGCCTCCTGCACACCCCCCACTGGCGATATGACTGCAACCAAGGTACATGCCCTTGACCGGAATCGAACCTGGGACCCTTCAGTCCGCAGGCCGACGCTCTATCCAATGAGCCAAACCAGCCAGGGCTCTTCATTTTATTCTTAATCTACTTTTTTAATTTAAATTCTTTGTTGTTTAAAGTATTACATAGGTCTCCTTTTTCCTCCGTTGACCCCTCCGCAGTCGCTCCCACCCGCAGCACATGCCCTCACCCCAGTTGTCCGCGTCCGTCGGTTATGCTGTGGGGATGGCGCACTGGAGCAGCAGATGACCTTTGCAAGGGCACAGGCGTCGCCAGAGCTGGAATCCAGGTCGTGTCTTTGCTTTTGCCCTCCGGGTCCAGGGCTCGGACAGGAGGGCCGCTGCTCTCCAGGCCCTCCTGAGATCCTGCTGGTGTTTTCTCGGCGGGGAGTTCAGGAAGGCGGGAGGCTGGGCTGCAGTGCAATTCCCCTCCCCTGCTTTTGGAGTGTCCCTGGGGCACAGACAGCACGGAGCAGTCCCCCAGGTGTCCTGATGGTGGCACTGCAGGGCCGCGCGCAAGGCCCAGGGCTGCTTTGGGAAGGGAGCTCAGATGCCTTTACCTGCGCACCCCATGTCCTCCCTGCCGTGTGCCCGCGCCCCAGCAGCGCCGGTCCAGCTTCCTCACCGCCGTTGCTGCTGGAACTCCAAACCTTCTTCCTCAGGAAAGAATAGTTTCCAACTCTATTTTTTTAAGAATATTTTTAAAATAATTGCCCTGTCCGGTTTGGCTCAGTGGATAGAGGGTTGGCCTGCGGACTCAGGGGTCCCGGGTTCGATTCCGGTCAAGGGCATGTACCTTGGTTGTGGGCACATCCCCTGTGGGGGGTGTGCAGGAGGCAGCTGATGGATGTTTCTCTCTCATCAGTGTTTCTAAAAAAAAAAAAAGAATATTTTTTTAATTGATTTCAGAGAGAGAAGGAGAGAGAGAGATGGAAACATCAATGATGAGAGAGAATCATTGATCCGCTGCCTCCTGCACGCCCCACATTGGGGATCGAGCCGGCAACCGTCCGCAGGCCGACGCCCTATCCACCGAGCCAAACCAGCTAGGGCTCAACTCTCTTCTTCATTCACGGGGAGAGGAGACGTTTCCCTGGCGGTTGTGGTGCTGCATTCGTTCTTAATTTCGTGAGAGTCGACCTCCCGGGCATTGGCCTGGACGGAATGCGGGACCGAAGGAGTGACAGGGACATACGGCCTGAGCGACACACACCCACCTGCCTGGCTCCAGACCCCATGCACTGGGCCGCCTGCATCCATTTGTGTGACACAGACACCACTCTCCACGCTGAGCCAGGCTCCCGGCTGCACTGCGGGGCCTCCTGGCGCCCCCTGCTGGCCGGGGGCCTTGACAATGAGCCCTGAATCCCATGAGCGAGGCCACTCCAGAGGTGGGCCAGGTGCAGGGGCTGGAGCGGGGAGGCCGTCCTGGGACCTGCCTGAACCAGGAGGGCTGACCCTCGGCGATACCAGCTGCGTTGGGGACAGGGGAGAAAGGAGCTGATGAGGCAGGAGGAGAATTGGGGAGATCCGGGGACCCTGGAGAGACCCGGGGACCCTGGAGGTAGGAGATGCGGAAAAGCCAGTGGGGAGCCACAAGCCGGAGGTGCCGGAGGTGCCGGAGGTGAGAGCCAGCGCCGGGCCAGCCGTGACGTGGGCGATTCACATCCCACTATCTCCCGGAGGCAGTTCCGTGGGGAGGGGACCACGCCTCCCGTTTCCGGGCCAGTCAAGGTGGGGCTGGTGGCCACTGGCCAGAACAGCGGCACTGAGACTCAAATATTCCCGTTCTCGCTCCCGGCCGGTGAGGTTCCGTGGTTGAGCGACGACCTCTGGACCGGAAGGAGGTCACAGCCAGGGGTGTGAAGCGAAAAGGCGCGATGAGACAGCAGCGCATCCCGCCAAAACCGGTGTGGCTCAGTGGATAGAGCGTCGGCCTGCAGACTCAAGGGTCCCGGGTTCGATTCCGGTCAAAGGCATGTACCTTGGTTGCGGGCACATCCCCAGTAGGAGGTGTGCAGGAGGCAGCTGATGAATGTTTCTCTCTCATCGATGTTTCTTTTTTTTTTTTTTTTTTAATATATTTTATTAGTTTTTTACAGAGAGGAAGAGAGAGGAGAGGGATAGAGAGCTAGAAACATCGATGAGAGAGAAACATCGATCAGCTGCCTCCTGCACACCTCCTACTGGGGATGTGCCTGCAACCAAGGTCCATGCCCTTGACCGGAATCGAACCTGGGACCTTTCAGTCCTCAGGCCGACGTTCTATCCACTGAGCCACACCGGTTTCGGCTCATCGATGTTTCTAACTCTCTCTCTCTCTCCCTTCCTCTCTGTAAAAAAAAAAAAAAAAATCAATGAAATATATTAAAAAAAAAAAGAAAGCGCATCCCTTTCGGCCATCATGCGAGCCAGGAACCTCGTTTGCAAACAGCCAGGCGGATGGGCAAGAGCTGCCGATCCAATGACCAGCCTCTGGCATCCATCGCCCGGACGGGCTGGGAGCCGGCCGTGGGCAGAACTGGGAAGGGGCCTCTCGAGCTCCCTACGCCGCTTCAGGCTTCTCATTTCAAAACCACTCGGCCCGCCCTGCCAAGTGCATGCCACACTCACCTCCATCGGGGAGAACGTCAGTGCCTCCGGTCCCTCGCTGGCACCTCTCCTGACGGCCGCTCCTCGCCTCCCAGCAAAGGGAGGTCTCCGCGGAAGCAGATGTTAGCATCCCCGGCCCGGGCGGCCTGGCCACATGGGCATGTGCGCTGTCCGCCGGGGGACCGCACAGCATGACAAGCGAGAGACGTTGTCATGGGCGTGAGGGATGGGGGCTCGTTCACTAACGGCTGCGGGAGGGAAACTGGGGTCTCGGCTCCCATGAGCTTCTCTGAACTCACACCGGGCTCGCGTTTCCCGTGCCAGCCCCGCCGTCGCTTGCGTCTGAGAAGACGGCCGTGAAGGCGCCTCGATGAGCCAGCCTGGCCGAGTCCCAGGGCCAGGTCCACGCAGGACAGCACTGGTTCGTCCCAGTTCCTCTGGAATGGCTTCGAGTGTGCCCACACACACACCCACACACACCCACACACCCACACACCCCCCCCACACATGCACACACACATGCACACACACACCCACACACACATGCACACACACACACACATGCACACACACCCCCACCCACACCCACACACACACCCCCACACACACCCCCACACACACACCCACACACACCCCCACACACACCCCCCCACACACACACCCACACACACACCCCACACACACACATGCACACACACACCCCACACACACCCCCCCCACACACACACTCACACACACCCCCACACACACCCACACACACACACACCCACACACACACACCCCACACACACACTCACACACACACACACACACACACTCTCACACACACACACACACACACACACACACACCAACCAGAACTAGAAAGTGACCATCGTCCTTTCGTGGGAAGGTGTGGGAGGGAGTGTTCCTGTTGTCACACGAAAGCAGGGTGGGGACACCGGCCTGCGGGTCAGGTTGTAGAAGGCCCCCCAGATCATTTGGTCTGGCCCTGCCAAGGCCTTAGGGGTGAGTTAATGAAATGGCTGCCCAGAGATAGCAGGTTAATTTTTTAAATATATTTTATTGATTTTTTACAGAGAGGAAGGGAGAGGGATAGAGAGTTAGAAACATCAATGAGAGAGAAACATCGATCAGCTGCCTCCTGCACACCTCCTACTGGGGATGTGCCCACAACCAAGGTACATGCCCTTGACTGGAATCGAACCTGGGACCCTTGAGTCCGCAGGCCGACGCTCTATCCACTGAGCCAAGCCAGTTAGGGCAGGTTAAATTTTTTTTAAATGTATTTTTATTGATTTCAGAGAGGCGGTGAGAGGGAGAGAGGAGAGAAACATCCATGAGGAGAGAGAATCATGGATCCGCTGCCTCCTGCACGCCCCCCACTGGGGATGGAGCTCTCAACCCGGGCATGTGCCCTTGACCGGGAATCGAACTGTGACCTCCTGGTTCATAGGTTAATGCTCAACCACTGAGCCACACCGGCTGGGCCACACACACATTTCATGTAAAGGTATCGCTGTGGTCAGCAAACACACCTAAGCACGTAGGGAGGGAACCAATTAAAAAAAAACAAAAAAAAAAAAAACAGATGCCAGAGCAGACAGCCGGCAACCTGGGCCCCTGGGTGTCTCACTCACCCATCTCCTCTACTACGCTATGGTGCTGGCTTAAGCAAGTCCATAACTTCTGAGTGTTCCTCTCACTCCCTGAGCTTCTAAGCGGGAAAGAACATCACTGACCCAGCTCAGGGAGGCGCCGGGAGGTCAACCTATGTGGTCACAGGCCCCTCGCCGGTCCTTAGTGCTGTGTGAGGGCCCGGTGCTAGAGCGGTGGTATTTCCATGAGAAGCCGGAGGATCATGCATGAGCGGAGGTCTAGGCGTGAGCGATCTCTGCACCCCGCCTCGCCCAGGCCTCCCTGGCGTCTGCCCCCGCGTTGGGGGGTGAGGCTTCTGGAATGTGTAAGCTGCAAATGTCCTGGGCCTCAAATGTTCTCCACAAAGAGCCGTGATTTGGGGGGACCTGAAGGCACCCAGCAGGGGGTGTTGACAGGCGAAATGTCACAGAACAGAAATGGCATTTGGGTGTGAAACCACATGGAACTTCCAAAGCCGTGGGGGTGGCGGCGAGGGTGGGAGAAAGGACTAACATTCAGCCGGTGCCGCGAGCCGGGAGCGCCTCCTCCCCAGTGTGAGCGGGACAGGCATGCAGGACCGCAAAAGCCAGCTGACGTGCGAGTCACACAGAGGGATAGACTCAGAGCTGACACATTCCACCTGAACTTCAACCACGAAGCTGATGTAAGGCTCAGACCACTTCTTTGAAGACGGTGCCCGACCGACGTCCAAAATCACGATTCTTGCAGGAGCCATACCTGTGATGGTGGCATTACCCAAGATTCCCAGCTTAGAATCCTTTAAAGTCGAGAGAGTCTTAAAGGTACATGGAGGCCACGGAGCGAAGAGTTTCTAGGTTTTTAACTGTTTCCCTCACTCTACAGGTGCCTCATGTGCATGTAATCTGACAGTAATTTTTTTTTTCTGACAGTAATTTTTATTTATTTTTTATTTTTTTATATTTTTACTAGAGGCCCGATGCATGAAGATTCGTGCAAGAATGGGCCTTCCTTCCCCCGGCTGCCGGCACCGCCTTCGCTCCGGCCCGGAGCGGCCTTTCTGCCTTCCCACACTCCCCTGAGGCCCGGAGCGGCTGGGGCGGTGCAGAACACCATGGTGACGACACAAGCATCCCACCCCCAGCCATTTGGTGCCTGTGTATGCAAATTAACCCACCATCTTTGTTGGGTTAATTTGCATACTCACTCCTGATTGGCTGGTGGGCGTCATGAAGGTATGGTCAATTTGCATCTTGCTCTCTTATTAGTGTAGATTGATTTCAGAGAGGAAGGGAGACGGGGAGAGAGAGAGAGAGAGAGAGAGAGAGAGAGAGAGAGAGAGAGAGAAACATCCATGATGCAAAAGAATCATTGATTGGCTGCCTCCTACATGCCTCCCACTGGGGATCGAGCCTGCAACCCCAGCATGTGCCCTTGACCGGAATGGAGCCGTGACCTCCTGGTTCATAGGTTGATGCTCAACCACTGAGCCACGCCTGCTGGGCCCTCATTGTTTGCATTTTTAACAGGTGCCCTCGGGTGATTCTGATGCAGGTGTCTCGGAACCATTCTTAGAGGAACACCAACAGAGGGTCCCAGTGGGATATCCTAGTGCCGTGGACTGGGAAACAGACTAAGAAGAGGTGACAAGGGCCAGTGAGAGAGCAGCGGGCCTGCGGGCCTGGGAGAAAATCAGAGGGGCGAGGAGGGTGTGCGCAGGAGGCGAGAGGTACTGGGTACAAGGGTTGCTCCCCCTTGGCAGGCAGCCTCGACCGTGTATGGAAGGTGCACCCCAGGATCAGGTGGCTGAAGGCCTCTACCAGGGAGAGGTGCAGGCATGGGAGCGAGAGGAGCCCAGAAGGGAGGCAGCTGGGGTCACCGCAGAATGGAACCCCGCTTTGCTGGCCAACACACCAGCAACGACAAACGCTGGCGAGACGAACCCTTTGCCTCTGCGGTGCTCTGGCCTTTTTTCTTTTTTCAAATATATTTGTACTGATTTCAGAGAGGAAGGGAGAGAGAGAGAAACATCAAAGATGAGAGAGAACCATCAATCGGCTGCCTCTTGCACGCCCCACCGTGGGGATGGAGCCCACAATCCAGGCTTGCGCCCCGACCAGGAATTGAACCGTGACTGCCTGGTTCCTAGGTCAGTGCTCAACCACTGAGCCACACCGGCCGGGCTGGTCTGGCCTTTGTCACGTCGCTCTCCTCTCCCTCTGAGGGAGCCCTCTGGGGACACGGTTTTCCCTTTGCAGAGATTCCTGCCGGCTTGCTCATCGGCCAGCGTGCCTCAGCGCTGCGTTGAAAAGCTCCGTAGGAACAGAGAGAGCGGGGTTAATCTCTTCATCGGGGTTCCTAAAAGCCCCATCTCGGCAAGAATTCAAGGATTCAGGCCCAGCATCCCTTATGAAGTTCCCTCTTGATGTGAGGTGTTGAATCTCCCTACCTTCTGTCCAAACCCACCCACCGCCAGCAGTGCTTGGAGCCACGAGAGAGGTCTTTGAGCTGCAGATGAAGGGACCACACAGGAGGTGTCCTTGGGGACAAAGACATCACCTGACGGACAGGCCACGCACGGCCCCCCGCGGAGCAGGCTGTGCACGGGGACCCGTGGGCAAGGACCCTGGACTTTCATGTTAAATAGGGACGCGAAGGGAGAGGAGGACAGAGGTGAAGCCACGGGGAAATGTCTTCCTGGCTTATTTTATGACAATGCCTCAAGGTGACTCTTTTCAGAGGGGACTGGCACTGAGGGAAGAGAAATGTCAGGGAGGAACCCACCTCCTGTGTGGGGAGTTACGAGATTACAGTGTTGCCCGGCTGGCGTGGCTCCGTGGTTGAGCGTTGACCTAGGAACCAGGAGGTCACGGTTCGATTCCCGGTCGGGGCACAGGCCCGGGTTGCGGGCTGGATTCCCAGTGTGGGGCGTGCAGGAGGCAGCCGATCCATGATTCTCTCTCATCACGGATGTTTCTCTCTCTCTCTCCCCCTCTCCCTTCCTCTCTGAAATCAATCTACACTAATAAGAGAGAAAGATGCAAATTGGCCATACCTTCATGATGCCCACCAGCCAATCAGGAGTGAGTATGCAAATTAGCCCAACAAAGATGGTGGGTTAATTTGCATACGCAGGCACCGAATGGCTGGGGGTGGGATGCTTGCGTGTTTCTCTCTTCCTCTCCCTTCCTCTCTTGAAATCAATACAAATATATCTTAAAAAATAAATTACAGTGTTGTAGTACTTGGCAATCACAGTTGCAAACAGCCAACCACAGCTCCGTGGTGGGGTGTTGTCAGAAGGAGAATCACAGACATCTTAGTCTTGCCGAGGGCGGATGAATGAAAGAGGAGACTTCATGCAGTGAAAAGCCAACGCCGTTTCCAGGTAACAGGTACTCATGGAGCATCCACAGATTATTTTTCTTCTCTCTGTGAATTGTAGCAGCGTTTCCCGAATGTTTTGCCTAATATTTACCCTGCACGATGCTCCGTAGGAAAGGACTTTCATGGTCAGAATTTGGGGGAACACTGCCTACTTTATCTTGCTTGTGGCCATCTGCAGAAGGCTCTTCAAGAAAAGGTGAAACAGAAAGTATCTACACGTTGGTTTATATTTAGAAAGATGGAAGGATAAAACATTGTCCATGGTTATCTGTAGGGAAGGGAGGCAATAGGGTAGAAGCAACATAGGTAGAAACTAGACTTCTGCCCAGCCAGTGTGGCTCAGTGGTGAGCGTCGACCTATGAACCAGGAGGTCAGGGTTCGATTCCCGGTCAGGGCACATGCCCGGGTTGTGGGCTCTATCCCCAGTCGGGGACGTGCAGGAGGCAGCTGATCCATGATTCTCTCTCATCATTGCTATTTCTATCTCTCTCTCTCTCCCTCTTCCTTCCTCTCTGACATTAATAACAATATATATATATATATATATTTAAATATATTTTATTGATTTTTTACAGAGAGGAAGGGAGAGGGATAGAGAGTTAGAAACATCGATGAGAGAGAAACATCAATCAGCTGCCTCCTGCACACCTCCCACTGGAGATGTGCCCGCAACCAAGGTACATGCCCCTGACCGGAATCAAACCCGGGACCCTTCAGTCCACAGGCCGACGCTCTATCCACTGAGCCAAACTGGTTTCGGCAACAATATATTTTTTAAAAAAAATAAATGAGACCTCTTTGAATAGACTTCATCTCTATATATAAAAACCCAAGTGACCCTTATGATGGAACAACTGGAACCACCGGTCACTATGACGCACACTGACCACCAGGGGGCAGATGCTCAATGCAGGAGCTGCCCCCAGCCCACAGGCCCCGATTGCCGATGGGGCCTGCTGGCCAACCTCCCGGTTGGGGCTCAGTCCCAGGCTGAGACGGGCAACTGGGAGTGGGTGGCAGTGGATGTGGGCAGCAAGGGAAGGAGGAGGTGGGGAGGCGGGGAGGCAGGGAACCTGATTGGCCCTGATCACAGCCAGGCCTAAGGACCCCAACTGTGCATGAATTTCGTGCACCAGGCCTCTAGTTTTGTATACTTAACTTTGGAAATAATGTGAATGTGACGGAGAATTCTAAAACAAAGCAAAGTGAATTTAAAAAGCCGTCACCGGACATTGAAAACCGATGACCCTGTTCCTAGGGGGACATGGTTCTGAAAAGGAGCTTAAAGCGCGATCATTGGACTGTATGTTTCTCGTGGGGGATGTAACGTGGGGATAGAAACCAACCGGAACCAAACCATTCGTCCACACAAGAGAACCCCCAAGCCATGAGCCTGTGACGGGTCATCATATCGTGGGTGGTAGCGTTGATGTTGTTTGGAGACGTTTGTGCGTGTTGTTACAGGAAAAGCGGTTATGCTGGTGGTGCTGAGGATGGAGATGGTTGGGTTGGCATGGTTGAAAGGAAATACAAATGTCAAATTGGTGAGGTCATACACTGAGTGGCCAGATGATGATGATCTCTGAACGCATAATCATTAGAGGCCTGGTGCATGAATTCGTGCATGGGTGAGGTCCAGCCAGCCTGGCCAGGGAGAGGGGACATGAGCGGTTGGCCGGCCTGCCTGCTGGTCGAACTCCTGGTCGAGGGGACAATTTGCATATTAGCCTTTTATTCGATAGGATCTACACTGAGTGGCCAGATGATTATGCGTTCAGAGATCATCATCATCTGGCCACTCCGTGTATAAAAACCCAGTGGTCCTGAATTTGAACGGGAAATATCAACATGAGCTCCTGATGGATTGTATCCCCCAACAAAACATAGCCTATGCCTTCGCTCCATCCACCAAAAACGCCTGGAAAACTATGGCCCGCCCGGTAGCCGAGGCGACCCCGCGACCTGGATTTTGTTCTCCAAGTGCCACTCGCCACTAAAAGGAACCAGGACTCCTTAAAGAAATGGTTGCTCCCAGGCCCGGGGCCCCATAAGCCTGGAACGTTGGTCCACCCAGCAAGAAAGGAAGCCATTCGATGCTGCTAGAAGGGCGTCAGAAGGACTGAAGAGCTAAACCTGAAGAAGTTCTCATGGGCCCCGAGTGAGACAGTCTCAGCATCAATAAGATGAGTAACGGCAGCCCTGGCTGGGGTGGCTCAGTGGTTGGGGCTTGATCCCTGCCCTGGTTAGGGGCGCGTGCAGGAGGCAACCAATCGATGTGTCTCTCTCACATCGATGTTCTTCTCTCTCTCTCTCTCTCTCTCTCTCTCTCTCTCTCTCTCTCTCTCATTCTCTCTCTCTCTCTCTCTCCACCGCTTCCCTTCCACTCTCTCTCAAAATCAATGGAAAAATATCCCCGGGTGAGGATTAACAAAACAGAGAGAAAGTGATCGTATAGCTAAGCATGATGTTTCTGTTCTGTAAATTGCTAAATTTCATCTCGGCTCCTGGGGAAGTTCCTTAAACTGCCTTTGAGGCACCTGCTTCCTGGGGCCCTTACCACTCCCCCTCCACGTCCTCTCCTGGTTTCGGGCAGTGAGGGGAGCGTCCCCCCCCACCCCCACCCCCGTCTTCCCCGGAGACCACCCTGCCCCACCGAGACCGATGGAGGCACACCGATCGAACCTAAAGCTACTGAATCATAAAAACTCGTGAGAAGTAAATGTGCTCAGAGAAAGAGCCCGTCCACAGGAGTCCACTCCATCACGGCTTCCGGTGGCCTTTCTGACGGATGAAGGCCGTTCCAGGGCCATTCCTCCTCACTTCCTATTACGCGTGATTCGTTTCTCACCCTCGGAATACGCGGTGGAAACGTTTTTATGCGCACATAAGGGGAGAGGAGTCAGCCTCCGACACCCGGCCGATGCCAGCACCGCATCTTGACTTGCCCTCTCTGAGATGAAAAAAACACACAAAAACCCATATTAAAAAAAGAAAACTTATTTCCCATTCCACCCATGGCCACTCCCACTCTTAACAGTTTTGTCTGTACTATTTCACACATTTCTCTGCACATACATATGTAGAATATAGCTATGTACTCTTTTAAAATATTTGTGTGTTTTTTATTGATGTCGGAGAGGAAGGGAGAGGGAGAGGGACAGAGAGAGAGAGAAACATCCATGATGAGAGAGAATCATGGATCGGCTGCCTCCTGCACGCCCCCTACTGGGGATCGAGCCCGCCACCTTTATATGCGCCCTTGACCGGGAATCAAACTGTGACCTCCTGGTTCATAGATCGACGCTCAACCACTGAGCCACACTGGTTACGTATAGACTCTCTTTACTCGAATGAAATGATGCCATACTATTTTACAACTTCCTTTACTTATTTCACAATACATCATGAAAAGATCTTTGTGTCAGTAAGTAGCTTTACCCTCTTTTAAAAAGATTTCATGAAAATTTGCAAAACCGCATGCAAGTAGAGATAATAGTATAAGGGACCAAAATTCTAACCCCAACCTCAACACAGTCAATGCTGACTCACCTGAGTCACCCCCTCCTCCCCGGGGCCCCGTCTGCTGCAGGCCCCGGGGTCAGCTTCGCCACCACCCACAATCCTTTCCCATCGCTCTCCCTCCCGATCCAGGATCAGATGCCCTGGATGTAAATTTCGGCTCCAGGTCACGTGGGTCTGCCAAGTGCGGCAGAAAGAGCTGCTCCCGGAATAACAAACGCCTCGCTGCAGACTCCCCGAAGCCGCTGAGGGGGACGTGGGAATGCGAGCCCAGTGGCGGGAACGCCTCTTCCATTGCGTTCTGAGCACCCAGCCCAGAGGGCGGCCGGGGTCAAAGTGCACCTGCTTCTATTAAAGACGGGGTGGGCCGGGCCTGGCGCTTGGCCCTGCTCCTCCATCTGCAGGGCAGCTCCCCAGGGCCACCCGCTGGGAGCTCGCGGACTCGCTGGAGCCTCGTGTGGGTCGGCTATTCTAGTCCGAGCCAGACAGAGCTGGCGGCCGGCTGGTTTGGTCCTCACCCGTGGATGTGTGGTGTCAGAGTTCATGGGGCTCACTGGGGGCAGAGATCTGAGAAGAGAGACGCTCTACAGAGGTCATGGGGACATGGCTACACGCCACCGACACGGATCTGTGTGTGACAGGGGCCGTCACTGTGTGTCTGATGGGGGGCTGGGGGGGGCGGGCAGGGTCATGCCGGCTTGGCCCTGGCCTTGGATTTGATTTTGTTTTTGTGTGGGGGAGGTAGTGGGTTTCTCTGCGGGGAAAGGAATGCACAAATGCAAGTTGCTATGCTTGCCCTTCCCTCCTCCGCTCCTGACCCTCTGACCCTGGGCACGTCATGCCGCCCGCCGTATCCGTGTGCTCCCAGTTCTCCATCAGGCTGCTCACCCAGGTCCGGACTTGAACATGAGAGGGAATGGACCAGCGTGAGCACCATCTAACCGTTGTGATTGGAGTCCATCGGGGTCAATATCAGTGAGACTCAATGATAAGTTCCCTGGACACAGATCTGCTCATTATACCTCGGACGAGAGGCCCGATGCATGCAATTCGTGCAAGGGGCTCGGCCCTCGCAGCCCCGCCTTCGTTCGGAAGGTCGTCCAGAAGGACGCCCGGAAGGACGTCCTGAAGGTCGTTCGGCTGTTCAGTCTAATTAGCATATCACACTTTTATTATTAGAGATCACTCCAGGTGCGCTATTGATACTGGGAAATATCGATAAGGCTGAACAGCACAGTTCAGACACGGAATGCAGCCCAGTGAGGTAGGGCTCAGAGGGTGGGGCGCTGTCCTGCGCACCGAAGGGTTGCTGGTTCGGTTAAGGAGAGAGACTGGCTGGGGAGGGGGAGCCGGGGGGAGGTAAGGAAATCTGATTCTCTTAGGGAAGGGATTGTCTCACCTGAAGCAGGCCACCCGTCTGTGCTTGCTGACCCTAGCTCTGGTCACTGCCTTCCAAGCTAAAGGCTCCATCCATTTCCCTTCCTGTTGCCTCCTGATAATCCCCGGGAAGTTCCGCGCCCTGGTCAGGCTACAGGTGTTCCGCGTGCCCGGGACGGCGCGGTCCGTGCTCCGGTCGGGATGTGTCAGGTGGCACAGGTTGGGATGGAGGCAGACGGGGAGGCATCTGAGTGGACAAGGTGACAGCAAGGAACAACCTGATGCCTTGGCTTGGCAGGCAGGAGGGGGCGTGGAAGGAGCAAATCGAGACTCCGAGGAGCTCCGCCATCCAAGCCACGGAGAGATGTCGCTGCCGGGGCCCTGGCTGGTGTGGCTCAGTGGGTTGGGCGTCGTCTAGGCGCCGGTTGCAGCCCCGATCCCCGGTGGAGGGCATGCAGGAGGCCGGCGATGGATGTTTCTCTCGCACATCAATGCTTCTCTCTTTCCCCCTCTCCCTTCCTTGCTCTTAAAAACAAAAACAAACAAACAAACAAAAAAACAGCTGCAGGATGAGGGTTGAACTCAGATTTTCTGGCCTGGAGTCCTACGTCCTTCCGTCCCCTCTCCCTCCGCTCTCTTTGTTTATTAAAAATTCTCCCTGGAACAGGTCAGATGGGGTAAGAAGACAGACTAGGAGGAGAAATGGCCCTCAGCGTGGGAGAGTGTAGGAGGGAGGAGGTGGTCGTTGGCAGGAGATGGTCATCGGAGGAAGGCTCAGCTGGCAGGGCTGTGTGGGGCTCACGGCTGAGCGTGCTCAGGGTGCCCATCCCACCCAACGCGGACTTCCCTAACTCACGGGGTGTGTGTGTGTGTGGGGGGGTGTTCCTGGGCCCCGGGAAGGGGTGGAGCCTGTTTCCCTGGAGACATGGAGACAGTGGTGGCATCTCCTTCGGCTCCTGATGGGAGGGAAATGCGTCAACATGTGACCCTGGGTTATCTTTGAAAACGGGTAGTGCCTTGTGGTTGTTTTTTGTTTACAAGCCTGTCGCTCAGCCGCCCAGCAGGGAGCATGGAAATGAGAAGTCCACGTGCCCTGAAAGATAAGGAGGGTGCTGTACCCTCATTCCCTTCCCACGTTTTCCCACAAGCTCCCGCGTGATCCGCCTCCCCCCTCTGCGACATTCCTCCAGGAGGGGGCTGGGAGGGCTGGCTGGCTGCTGGCGATGGTCCAGGCTCTGAGATATTTATGCAGGTGAAGTCAGAAGGAGCACCGACATGGTGGGCCTCTTGGCGGCCGGGTGGAGTGGCCGGGAGTGGCTGGAAATGATGGAAACTCCTGCTGCTGGGGGGTCACTGGGCTTTGAATCTCATCTGAGGTGTCCCACTGCAGCCTGGGAGGGGCCGCAGGTGCCAGAGGCGACCGTGGCGTTCTCTGCCTCCACTTACAGCTACAGGGAGAACGGGAGTTTGTGTACCTGTGATCCTAACTGCCTTTTATCCCTAATTTTTTTTTAATATATTTTATTGATATTTTATAGAGAGGAAGGGAGAGGGATAGAGAGCTAGAAACATCGATGAGAGAGAAACATCGATTCAGCTGCCTCCTGCACACCCCCTACTGGGGATGTGCCCGCAACCAAGGTACATGCCCTTGACCGGAATCGAACCCGGGACCCTTCAGTCCGCAGGCTGACGCTCTATCCACTGAGCCAAACCGGTTTTGGCTATCCCTAATTTTTAACAAATATCTTTTTATTGATGTCAGAGAGGAAGGGGGAGGGAGAGTGAGAGAGAAACATCCATGATGAGAGAGAATCATGGACCGGCTGCCTCCTGCACGTTCCCTACTGGGGATGGAGCCCACAACCCGGGCCTGTGCCCTGACCGGGAATCGAACCCTGACCTCCTGGTTCCTAGGTCGACGCTCAACCGCTGAGCCACGCCGGCCGGGCTTAACTGCTTTTCAAACGCCTGCTTTCCCTCTGAGATTCATCCGTCTGTTCCGTGCTTCCGTGTCTCTGGTATGCGATTCCACGTATGAGTGAGATCACGTGGTGCTTGCCTTCCTCGGACTGAGAGTGTGGGATGCCCCCCACACCTGAGACGGTGTGGGAGGCTGTACCCCTGCTGCACAACCTGCCATCATCCAGGCCCCAGCACAGGTCACACGGAAGGAGGTGGAGGCAGGCAGGTGGCACCACCCCTCCCCCCAACCAGAGGACCCTCTTCCACGAGGCGAGGCCGGCTCAGGAGAAAAAGCCAGAGGCCGCCCGGTGGGCGGGAGAACATCATTGCATCCCTCTGGCGGCTGCCTCTTTTGCAAACAGGAGACCCACAGAAAGGCCTGCGGAGCAGGGCAGCCGTGGGGCGGGCAGGGGGGGGGGGGCCTCGGCTGGAGTCTCATTCCGTCCCCGGAGCGCAGAGGACCCCAAGCCCCCGGTGGGAGAGAGGGGCCAGCCTTCCCTCGGGTGCCGGAGCCTCGGAGCCTCCGCAGGGCACCCATCTCTCCGCGGTTCATTTTCAACACGCTTGTTCCCCACCAGGGCTTCCACCCTCCCAGCCCCAAGCCCTCGTTGCCACGGCAACAGTCTCTCCCTCTGGCATTTGCAGTGGATTTCCTGAAAGGGCCTCTGTTCTGGACCAGTCAGTCCATCTGCTGCTCCTCCTGCCCACCCAGCCTCTGCCACCGCCCCTCCCGCTGACCCCACTTCCTGCGGGGACGCCAGCTCCTCTGTCACCTGTACATGGGCACGCAGCCTCCCTGGTCCCTCATCACCTGTAGATGGGCCACACGGCCTCCCTGGTCCCTCATCACCTGTACATGGCCACCCAGCCTTCCTGGTCCCTCATCACCTGTAGATGGGCCACCTAGCCTCCCTGGTCCCTCATCACCTGTAGATGGGCCACACGGCCTCCCTGCTCCCTCATCACCTGTACATGGGCCACACGGCCTCCCTGGTCCCTCATCACCTGTAGATGGGCCACACGGCCTCCCTGGTCCCTCATCACCTGTAGATGGGCCACACGGCCTCCCTGGTCCCTCATCACCTGTAGATGGGCCACACGGCCTCCCTGGTCCCTCATCACCTGTACATGGGCCACCCAGCCTCCCTGGTCCCTCATCACCTGTAGATGGGCCACACGGCCTCCCTGGTCCCTCATCACCTGTAGATGGGCACGCAGCCTCCCTGGTCCCTCATCACCTGTAGATGGGCCACACGGCCTCCCTGTACCTCATCACCTGTAGATGGGCCACATGGCCTCCCTGGTCCTTGTCACGTGTAGATGGGCCACCTGGCCTCCCTGGTCCCTCATCACCTGTACATGGGCCACACGGCCTCCCTGGTCCCTCATCACCTGTAGACGGGCCACACGGCCTCCCTGGTCCCTCATCACCTATAGACGGGCCACACGGCCTCCCTGTACCTCATCACCTGTAGATGGGCCACATGGCCTCCCTGGTCCTTGTCACGTGTAGATGGGCCACCCGGCCTCCCTGGTCCCTCATCACCTGTAGATGGGCCACACGGCCTCCCTGGTCTCTCATCACCTGTAGATGGGCCACACGGCCTCCCTGGTCCCTCATCACCTGTAGATGGGCCACCCGGCCTCCCTGGTCCCTCATCACCTGTAGATGGGCCACCCGGCCTCCCTGGTCCCTCATCACCTGTAGATGGGCCACCCGGCCTCCCTGGTCCTTGTCACGTGTAGATGGGCCACACGGCCTCCCTGGTCCCTCATCACCTGTAGATGGGCCACACGGCCTCCCTGGTCCCTCGTCACCTGTACATTGGCCACATGGCCTCCCTGGTCCTTGTCACGTGTAGATGGGCCACACAGCCTCCCTGGTCCCTCATCACCTATAGATGGGCCAACCGGCCTCCCTGGCCAAATGTCTGACTGGATAGAATTAAGACATGAAAAAGTAGCCCAGCCGGTGTGGCTCAGTGGCTGAGTGTCGACCTGTGAACCAGGAGGTCACGGTTCGATTCCTGGTCAGGGCACATGCCTGGGTTGTGGTCTCCATCCCCAGCAGGGGACCTGCAGGAGGCAGCCAATCCATGACTCTCTCATCATGGATGTTTCTATCTCCCTCTCCCTCTCCCTCTCCCTCTCCCTCTCCCTCTCCCTCTCCCTCTCCCTCTCCCTCTCCCTCTCCCTCTCCCTCTCCCTCTCCCTCTCCCTCTCCCTCTCCCTCTCCCTCTCCCTCTCCCTCTCCCTTCCTCTCTGAAGTCAATGAAAAGATATTGTTTAAGAAAAGACATGAAGAAGTGGTGAGAAAATGGGGGATGTACGGAAGGCCTGTATTTTAAGAATCGCTCTGAGGGTAAGAAGAGAGTCTTTGCCAGGGCGGGAGACCGTGTAGAGCAACGCCAGCAAGCCTCTTGCTTCTGGGTATTTTCCTGACAAGCTGACCTGCGCCATCAGGAAGCCAGAATTTGGGGGCGAAAGAAGCATAGACACCTCTCACAAGACTGTCCCAATACCTCCCGATCAAAGGCACACATTGCTATATCCATGAGCACTCTACAAGGGACGGGGCAACGTTCTGACTCATAAAAAAAAAAGGTGGCTTTGAGCCCTAGCCGGGTTGCTCAATGGTTAGAGTGGAACCGACGGGCTCACAGGTTCAATTCCAGGTCAAGGGCACGTACCTCGGGTTGCAGGTTCGATCCCTGGCCCGAGTCAGGGCGCCAATCAATGTGTCTCTCTCACATCAAATGTTTCTCTCTCTCTCTCCCTCCTCCCTCCCTTCCATTCTCTCTAAAAATCAATGGGAAAACAGCCTTGGGTGAGGATTTAAAAAAAAAAAAAAAAAAAAAGATAACTTTGAGCTGTGAGCCTTAGCAGCGAACCGGGCCAGAGGCACAGTTCTGCTCTGTAGAAATTTGTCATTCAGACCTGGGCAGAAGGAATGTCATTTAAATATTTTCTGTATTCTTACGTTGCGTGCATTTATGTGGATGAGGGGGCAGGACGCGGGGAAATTTGTGGCGTATGGCCCTTCAAGTAGAGACCACAGCACGGAATCAGAAGCAGGCAGCGTCGGAGTGACAGCGCGAGAAGAAAATCTGATCATTTAAATTCTTGTCCAGACACATACGTCGTTTCAGCCACTCGAGAGCCATTTGCTTTTAGAGTGACAGATTAGCTGCAAGTCTCATCCGAATGTAAAGTCTCCTCCATCCACGATGCTGGGCGCTGTGAGTCACGGAAATGGCGTTTTGATGCCTACAAAGGGTCTCTCCTGTTCCCTGATCAAATTGCAACACAAACCTAACTCTGGGAGTCTTAGCCATGCTTCCACATTGGGGCGTCACTCTGTCCAAAGTATAGGTCCAGGAGGAATTTCTTTTTTCTTTTTTTTAATATATTTTATTGATTTTTTATTTTTTTTTTACAGAGAGGAAGGGAGAGGGAGAGAGAGTTAGAAATATCGATGAGAGAGAAACATCCATCAGCTGCCTCCTGCACACCCGCTACTGGGGATGTGCCCGCCACCAAGGTACATGCCCTTGACCGGAATCGAACCTGGGACCCTTGAGTCCGCAGGCCAACGCTCTAGCCACTGAGCCACCCCGGTCAGGGCAGGAGGAATTTCTTTTCTTTTTTTTTTTTTTTAAATATATTTTATTGATATTTTACAGAGAGGAAGGGAGAGGGATAGAGAGCCAGAAACATCGATGAGAGAGAAACATCGATCAGCTGCCTCCTGCACACCTCCCACTGGGGATGTGCCCGCCACCAAGGTACATGCCCTTGACCGGAATCGAACCTGGGACCCTTGAGTCCGCAGGCCGACGCTCTAGCCACTGAGCCACCCCGGTCAGGGCAGGAGGAATTTCTTTTCTTTTTTTTTTTTTTTAAATATATTTTATTGATATTTTACAGAGAGGAAGGGAGCGGGATAGAGAGCCAGAAACATCGATGAGAGAGAAACATCGATCAGCTGCCTCCTGCACACCTCCCACTGGGGATGTGCCCGCCACCAAGGTACATGCCCTTGACCGGAATCGAACCTGGGACCCTTGAGTCCGCAGGCCGACGCTCCAGCCCCTGAGCCACCCCGGTCAGGGCAGGAGGAATTTCTTAAAGCGGAGGAACCAGAAGCAGATTTCTCTTCCTATGGCTGTGTGCTCTGAAGTCCCAGCTCCTCCTACTCCGGCCTTGTCTCCGCCTGGCCCAGCGCCTCTGTCTCTGCGGGGTCCACTCCGCTGTCCACCTCCAAGTCCAAGACAAACAGGCGGCACCCACTTCCATTTCACCGGCCCCCTTTTTTCTTGCTCGTCATTTCTTATCACTACCGCATCCTCAGTTTCCAGAGACACAAAATCAAAAGCAAGATAAAGCCAAGGGATTTCCTACTTTTAAGCTTATGAAGTTTAGAGATATTACCATTTAGGGCAGAATTTAAAGAGAGAGAGCGCTGAATGAAAAAGGAAAAAAAAAAAGGGGGGGGGGATAAGAAAGGAAACTCCCTTTTGGCTATGAAGACTGCGATGGTGGTAAGAGCTAAAGATGCGAGACTGACAATGAGGCATAGAGAGAGCAAGACAGAAGACACGCCTTGGAGTCATGCTAACAGACTTTCAACACGTGACCGCATGGGAACACGGGAATGTGAGGGGTAGGATGCAGCCGTCATGAAGGCGACAAGGAAAGAGATGAGATGCGTTAGGGGGGACGCCAGGCTGGGAGCCCAGCGCAGGGTCCCAGCCTGCTCCCCATGTCGCCAGGGGAAGGTGAGGGAGGGAGGACCATAAACCTCATGGGAAGTCCTGCAAGCCAATTGCTTAAACACAAAGAAAGACAACAGATACACGTCTGAAACCAGGGGGAAGCCTGGGAAAACCAGACCCTTCCATCTAGTCCCAGGGACACCCCTGGAGACCTACCTGCATCTCCCACAGCCCAAAATTTATTCTGAGAGGCGATGTGTGCGTGGGCGAGAGTTCTATTTCATTCCCTTTTGCTGGTGTTCCATGTAATGTATGTAAAACCCTACCCGGGTCCGTCCCCAGGGGGTGTGGGGGGGGTGGGGGTAAGAAATACCACCGCGGACAACAGCAACCACCACAGCCAGAGTGACCCCGGGTCTCACCCTCCACTCGCTGCCCCTAAAGAGAACCCAGAACAGGAAGAGCCGGAGGAGGAAAAACGCCATCGATTGGAGTTTAACCTTCGGTTCAATACGCTTTGTCTTGTGGTCGGGCCCGAAAAGGCTGAGGCGGCTCTATCTGAAAAGTCGCCTTGATGACTTATCAAAAGCACTTATATCTGGGAGATGGCTCGGAGGAGAGAATACTCGGGAGTCGTTTCTGCGCTGCTTAGCATTTATATGACACCGGGCCGGAGTCCTTCATCCTTCCCCGCGGTGCACCCAGGGCCATGTTGGAAAAGGGATGAAAGAACATGTGAATCATGTCATCTTTAACCTCTGTACTTCTAGATCCACAGTCCAGTCATAGGAATATACATTTCGGACAGCTTGTTTAGCTTCTAATGTGACATTAGACAGCTGTAAGTTTTAATACCTATGAAAGGCATGCATTAAAATAGCCTTATTTGGGGATTTTATTTTATTTTATTTTAAATATATTTTATTGATATTTTACAGAGAGGAAGGGAGAAGGATAGAGAGCTAGAAATATCGATGAGAGAGAAACACCGATCAGCTGCCTCCTGCACACCTCCCACTGGGGATGTGCCCGCAACCAAGGCACATGCCCCCTGACCAGAATCGAACCTGGGACCCTGATAGGCCGACGCTCTATCCACTGAGCCAAACCGGCCAGAGCTAATTTGGAGATTTTAAAAAGTAACTCTATACTGTTTTATATCTCATTGCAAAACAGTACATATCTGCCATAGAAAATTTAGAAAGCACAGATAAATTTTTTAAAAAATGTTATTGTGATAAGTCACTTAACAGATCTGTTCTCCTAAACAGATAAATTTTAAAAATATATATATTTTTATTGATTTCAGAGAGGAAAGGTGAGGGAGAGAGAGAGAAAGAAACATCCATGATGAGAGAGAATCATGGATCGGCTGCCTCCCGCACACTCCACACTGGGGATGGAGCCCGCAACCCGGGTATGTGCCCTGACCGGGAATGGAACCGTGACCTCCTGGTTCATAGGACGACGCTCAGCCACTGAGCCACACCAGCCGGGCCAGGTTGCCTTTGATTTCAACTCTTCTGTCCCCACCTGGCTTTACTGACAGCCCAGCATTCCCTCCCGAAGTCCCGAGAAGCCGGGACCCTTGCCCTCCAAGCAGAGCCATGGACAGCATCTGATGGTTGGGGGGTGGGGGGCCAGCACTTTTTCTCCTGTGACGGAGCACAAGAGAGCTGACCCTCACCCTTGCAATCTCCTCGCTGGCTCCGGCCACGATGGATGGACTTCGTGAACAGCGCGGTCCCCGCCAGCTGCTCGGCGTGGGTAATAATGACCGTGGTAATAAGGGCATCCATTCTCCGGCGGCTCCCTCTGGCAGCCAGCGGGGGAGCTGAGAATACAGACAGGACGAAGTAACGGGTGTGAAAGTACTCTGCCAGAGGTAAATCAATACACACGTCGCAGGTTACTGTCGCGAAGGGTGTTCTACATCTTCCCTCGTTCACCTCTCCTCCGCTCTTGGCTTGGGGGAAATGAATTTCCATTCAGCACCGGCGTGAATGGCCTAAAAGCTTTTCAGACGTCACAACCCTCCCCAAGCAGCTGGCCGGGTGGCAAATGAGGGCGAGTTGGAGTGCCTGAGGGCCCCCAGGAACATTGCTTGTTGAGTGAAGAAATGGAGAACAGAAGGTGCTTCCTGAGACCTGGAAGGCCCCACAGTCCCCGCCCGGGCCAGGCTGGTCCCTGCCAGGCGAACCCTGGCTGAGCCGAGAGCGCCAGGCCTCTCTGTTCAAACCCGGAGCTGAGAAGCAGGGGTGTGTGTGGCCCAGATGAATGGGCAAAAAGCCGTCTTCCAAATTGCCTGCGTGCGTGACACTAAGAATTGTATTGCCCCCTCCCTGCCCCCATCCATTCGATGTTGTAAGTGGTTTTTTTATAAAAAAGGACCCATCAGTTGGGGCCAAAAGGAGCGACATGTGTTTCAAAGGACTCAGAGCTCCCGCCCCCTTCTGTCCCCCCTCCCCCATGGGCTCTTATTGCCCTCGCAAGGCAGCCGGTGGTCCCTGAGACTCGGGGCTGTTGGCTCTGGTGCTAACGAAAGTTCTAGCTGGTCCTTTTAGGATCCGCCTAGCGATCTCATAGCCTCTTGTTCCACGGTTGTGTATTTTTCTGATCTTTTATTTCTTTCAACACACCCTCATTTTGTTTTCTGTGGCTGACCATGGCACCCTTGTCGTCTGCTGCTTCTGCTGACTCTCACAGCAGCTTGTTTTCCTCATATGTTGAGTGACCTTTGACTGTGAGTTCAGGTCCCTTGGACCTTTTCTTAAAGAAATATTTTTATTGATTTCAGAGAGGAAGGGAGAGGGAGAGAGAGAGAGAAACATCAACGATGAGAGTCACTGATTGGCTGTCTCCTGCACGCCCCCTACCGGGGACTGAGCCCACAACCCGGGCCTGTGCCCTGACTGGGAATCGAAACCAGGGACCTCCTGGTTCCTAGGTCGATGCTCAACCACTGAGCCACACCGGCCAGGTGGGTCCTTTGGACTTCTTACAGATAAAATTCAGACCCTGGCAGGTGTGTGCTCCCTTGAGAGTTCTCACTTCGTAGGGTGCTCTCTGGCCCAGGGTCACTGAAATGAATATATGTAAAGTACTTGGCACCCCATAGACACCCCTTACACACGATTACTCATCTAGAAAAAAAAATGGCTCTAGCCGGTTTGGCTCAGTGGATAGAGCGTCGGCCTGTGGACTGAAGGGTCCCAGGTTCGATTCCGGCCAAGGGCACATGCCTGGGTTGTGGGCTCGATCCCCAATAGGGGGCGTGCAGGAGGCAGCCGATCTATGATTCTCTCTCATCATTGATGTTTCTATCTCTCTCTCCCTCTCCCTTCCTCTCTGAAATCAATAAAGAAATATATTTTTTTTTAAAAATGAAAAAGACAGAGATCGAGACCCATGCCGCTGAGAGCTAACAGCAATCATCCTGCCAGAGGCCTGGGCTAGCAAGAACCGAGGTCTGCCCGTTAGTAGTAAAAGTGGCCGTTTGTCTTGACGTAAAAGCAAAAATGGTCCCCACTGTCCGACGAAAGGATTAACCCCCTTTGTTCAAAGCAAGAGCCACTTCCCTGTCATTCTCTCTCACAGGGACGTGTTGTGAAGGCCCCTTTCAAGTGACTGAATAACAACAACGGACAGTCCCCTCAAAGCCGTGTCACCAAGAATTCCCACACCGTCACAGGTCCGCTTAGAGAAGTCTCGGGGAAAGGTCACACTCCATGGGGAACTCCTCGGAGAAGGATGTAAGTACAGATGGAAAGATAACCTTACAGCCCTGGCCGGTGTGGCTCAGTGGGTAGAGCGCTGGCCTGTGGACTGAAGGGTCCCGGGTTCAATTCCGGTCCTAGGGCACATACCTCGGCTGCGGGCTCCCGAACCCTGGTTGCAAGCTCCTATCCGTGTTTCTCTCTGTCTCTCTCCCCTTCCCTTCCACTCTCTCTCGAAATCAATGGAAAAAATATCCTCGAGTGAAGATTACAAAACGATAACTTACGGAAATAGTCTACGTAAAGCGTGTGCTCCGCCCCCTCCCGCGCCGAGGGTCTCCTCTGGGCTCCAGCAGGGGGGCAGTGACTCAGGCTGGAGTTTCCCCTGAAGTCGGTTTTCTTAGGAGGCAATGCCAACTCCCATCTCCTGGGAGGCTGACTCCTAGCAAGAGCAGTTGGGTAGTCTGCTGTTCATCCTTCCCCAGAGAGGGTTCTCAGCCTCAGCCACGTCTGGCTGTCCCAGCTCATCTGTGGTGGCCAGTGTTAGGGTCACCGGAGGAGGAATGCACGAGGCCAAAAAGGGTAAAGAATTATAAATGTACTAGAGGCCCGGTGCACGAAATTCATGCATGGGGGTGTGTGTCCCTCAGCCCAGCCTGCACCCTCTCCAATCTGGGACCCCTCGAGGGATATCCGACTGCCCTCTCACAATCCAGGACTGCTGGCTCCCAACTGCTCACCTGCCTGCCTGCATTCCTGATTGCCCCTAACTGCTTCTGCCTGCCAGCCTGATCACCCCCTAACCACTCCCCTGCCAGCCTGATTGATGCCTAACTGCTCCCCTGCCAGCCTGATTGCCCCTAACTGCCCTCCCCTGCAGGCCTGGTTACCCCTAACTGCCCTCCCCTGCAGGCCTGGTCCCCCCCAACTGCTCTCCCCTGCAGGACCAGTCGCCCCCAACTTCCCTCCTCTGCTGTCCTGGTCACCCCTAACTGCCCTCCCCTGCCAGCCTGATTGCCCCTAACTGCCCTCCCCTGCAGGCCTGGTCCCCCCCAACTGCTCTCCCCTGCAGACCTGGGTCCCCCCAACTGCCCTTCCCTGCAGGACCAGTTGCTCCCAACTTCCCTCCTCTGCTGTCCTGGTCACCCCTAACTGCCCTCCCTGCAGGCCTGGTCCCTCCCAACTGCCCTCCCCTGCTGGCCATCTTGTCCCAGCCATCTTGTGTCCACATGGGGGCAGCCATCTTGTGTGTTGGAGTGACAGTCAATTTGCATATTACTCTTTTATTAGATAGGATTAGGTCATCTGGAGACCCAGATGGGCTCAGCCCCAAAATGGCGCCGGCCCTCAGGAATGGGGAGTCAGAGATTTTAAAGGAGTCTAGGTGGGCTTTTTCTGGGTGGAGAATTCTCTGGGCGGGTCCTGAGGGGAAGGATAAAGGTCTTAGCAAGTGGAATGCAGTCTAAGCGAAAGGGAATGTCAGTTGTAAAATGGGGCAAAGGTCAGTTCCCAGGGGAGGGGGTGTTGATTCAATTATTTGATCAGACCTAGCAGCCAGGAGAAGGGGACTTTTGCTGGGCTGGTTAATTCTGAGCTGTCAGGTCATAGCGGTTCTCCCTTCAGAGGCAGGTCAGGCTGGTCCTTGGCCCCAGACTTACTAATCATCCTCTCCCTGCAATTGCCAGTGATCATTGCCCCGAGGAGCTGTAACACAAGTGTGGTCCCCGGCCCCAATCCTAGGGGGTTCTGATTCGTTGGCCCCAGGAGGAGACCCAGGAGCAGGATGTGTCAGTGTGCTGCGCCATGCAGATGATCCAGTCATATCCACCCCCACCGTCCTCCTGCGAGGCTGAGTGCCCTGACACAGTCAATGCTAGAGTGGCAGCGGGGAAGAGTTTTTGTAAAGTTAGAATCAAGTTTTTTCTTCCCCTTCCAGAAAAGGGAATAACTGTGCCGGTGGTCACACGTTATTTTCGTCTTTAAAAGGTGAAAGAATATTATATTTACAACATCAATTCATCCATCCATTTACCCACCCACCCTTTCACTCATGTTCCCACATCCACCCACCCATCCACCCACCCATCCATCCACCCATCGATCCATCGATCCATCCATCCATCCATCCATCCATCCATCCATCCATCCATCTATTCATCCACCCACCCATCCATCCACTCATCCATCCATCCATCCATCCATCCATCCATCCATCCATCCATCCACCCATCTATTCATCCACCCACTGATCCATCCACCCATCCACCCATCCATCCATCCATCCATCCACCCATTCATCCACCCACTGATCCATCCACCCATCCATCCATCCACCCACCCATCCACTCTTCCCTGGGTCTCTGCCTGGGCTCCTGGAGCCAGAGACCAGTTCTTTCCTGATCCCAGGAAGCGGCTGGAAGGGGTGTGAACACCAAGAAAGCAAAGCCACCCAGGGACGCTGTCCTTGGTCCTGATTCATGGGAGCAGCTGTTCATAAAAAGAGGCATTTATATTCCTCTCCATCCAACACAGAGTTGCCATTTGTAGCCACATGAATAGACCTACAGGGCATCGTGCTAAGTGAAATAAGTCAGACAGACAAAGGCAAATACCATATGATCTCACTCACCTGGGGAATCCACAGAACAACACAAATGAACTAACAAAACAGAAGCCGACTCACAGACACAAGGACTGATGGCCGCCCGAGGGGAGATGGTGGAAAAGGCGGAGGGAGGGAGAAGTTCAGGTGGGCGGTTAATTCCTCTCCAACCCGAAGCAGCAAGAGGCCATGGAGAGAGAACCACGTCGCCTGTCCCCTTGCCACCTGCTCCCTCCGACGCAGTTCTCAGCGTCTCGCTCTCAAACGTCTGCTTCTGGCTA
Organism: Plecotus auritus; assembly: GCF_963455305.1. Classification (NCBI taxonomy): domain Eukaryota; kingdom Metazoa; phylum Chordata; class Mammalia; order Chiroptera; family Vespertilionidae; genus Plecotus; species Plecotus auritus. The sequence continues at coordinate 3,912,467 of NC_137780.1, forward strand.
GTGGCCAGGCGCTCACTCACGTGGATTTCCCAAAAACAAAGGCAGCATCAACCCATTTTAATTATATATATATATATATATATATATATATATATATATATATATATATATTAAATTCACTCTACAGCTCCCAGCACAGGGCCCAGCGGTTGGCCAGGGCCCAGCCAGACATTGCTTCCCTCTCCTGCTCTCCCGGGCTGAGCAGGTCCTGGCTGTGTCCCCCCCAAACCAGAGAAGCAGCCACCCTGTCTCCTGCGGTCGAGGCCAGCGAGGCAGGACAGGGGACCGCAGAGCGTGATGAAGGCGTGATGAAGGAGGCCGGTGATGAAGGAGGCCGGTCGCAGCGCCCTGGAGTGTCGCCGTGCCACTATCAGTCAGCTTCAGCCGCGTGCCAGCACGCTATAAATAGCCTCAGGGGTGACCTTGCAGAGGGCTCTGCTCTGGGGACTCTGCAAAGGACACTGGACTGCCCGGGCAGTTTATTTATATCCTAGGTCCTAGGCAGGAAGAGAATTTATGTTCTTGAAAATAAAGATCGTATGTATTTGTATATATCTATCCAGGTATTTGCCTGTAAATAAAATTTATATGTACCTCCTGGGGGATGCAATGCCCCCAGCGGAGTCTGCATCCATATATATATGTATTTTATTGGTTTCAAAAAGGAAGGGAGAGGGAGAGAGAGGGAGAAATATCAATGATGAGAATTATTGACTGGCTGCCTCCCGCACGTCCCGAATCGGGGATCGAGCACACAACCGGGGCATGTGCCCAGACCGGGAATCGAACCGTGACCTCCTGGTTCATAGGTTGATGCTCAACCACGGAACCACGCCGGCCAGGCAGTCCCGGCTTTTAGATCAGGGCGAGATTTCCTTCGCGTGGAATTCCGGCGTCCGTATCAGCGAGCCTGCCAGGACACCGTCTCCCAGGGATGCACACGCCCTCCAGGGTTTGCACGGAAATTAGATTTTAGGAGAACAAAGTGGCAGAGGCTGCAGGAGGCGGGACCCCTCTCGGTTACTCGTCTGCCCAGGAATTAATTTCTTCCCCAGCGCAATGGGAAGGAAGGGGTTGTGTTCATTCATATATCGCCTGCCTGTTCCCGAGGATGATTTTTTTTTAATTGATTTTTTTACAGAGAGGAAGGGAGAGGGATAGAGAGTTAGAAACATCGATGAGAGAGAAACATCGATCAGCTGCCTCCTGCACACCTCCCACTGGGGATGTGACCGCAACCAAGGTACGTGCCCTTGACCGGAATCGAACCCGGGACCCTTCAGTCCACAGGCCGACACTCTATCCACTGAGCCAAACCGGTTTTGGCACCGAGGATGATTTTGATGGCTCTCTAGCAGGAGACTGGATCCGGGAGGGAGATTTAATATCATCCCTAGAGCTGGCATCTGAGTGCCACAGACCACGCCACCCTGAGTGATCGTCACCCAACAAACACGAGTGGGCGGAGGGGCTGTCCCAGCAAGTCCTGGTGGCCAGATCCCCGCTGGCCGAGTCCCGAGGGACGCCCTGCCCGGCCTCACTCCCCACCAGGGACCTGAGGAAGATATTTTGGTCTCCAGCTAACGCCAGGTTCCCCTCACGTCCTTCTCCCATTTTCCACCCAAGGCACAAATCATACATGTCTAGAAAAACCATGTCAAGCCCTAGCCGGTTTGCATCAGTGGATAGAGGGTCAGCCTGCAGACTGAAGGGTCCCAGGTTCAATTCCCGGTCAAGGGCACATGCCCCGATTGCAGGCTCCATCCCCAGTGGGGGGCGTGTAGGAGGCAGCCGATTCATGATTCTCTCTCATCATTGATGTTTCTATCTCTCCCTCTCCCTCTCCCTCTCCCTGCCTCTCTGAAAAATATATTAAAAAGAAAAAACAAACAAACAAACAAAAAAAAAACAACACAGTTCAAAGCCGAGCACAGGAAGCACACACTGTCCTCTGTGGCAAATCTGATTTATCTGTGACGCATTCGGGGGCCTCAGAAATACCAAGCGAAGAAATCTCACCCAGCACCTCGTTTTCAACTGTTGGTTATTTTTCGTGTAGACACAGGAATTACAGCTCGGTGGAATTCAGAAAATCATATTGAACCCTCCTTTAGATTCAATTGGAATCAATTCAGTGAAACGTGAATGCGTGGCCAGGCTTGCCGAGGGAATTACCCAAGATTTCAAACAGAAGGCATCCGACAGTGTCTCCGTGCCCAGCGGGTATCAAACCCGCCTCCTCCGCAGGTACCGGCACTGTTTTCTTCAGCTCTGACGGAGGAACCAGCACAGCATCCCCGGGAGAGCATGGCCAGGGAGGCAGGCACTTGTCCGCCCGCCAGTCAGTTCTTTATCCGGCAGGTACCCCGGGGAGCCAGGCGCCGGCCAGCCCCGGGAGACTCAGCGGCCAACAGTCCACACGCTCTCTCCCTGCAGCTCAGAGTCCAGAGGGAGAAGCTGATGGGAACCGAGAAGACACAGATGAGAAGCTGTAACCTGCTGTGGGCTGTGCAGGGCAGGGGGGACGGGTGTCAGCAGGGCTCAGTGGTGGAGCATCGACCTATGAACCAGGAGGTCACAGTTTGATTCCCGGTCAGGGCACATGCCTGGATTGCGGGCTCGATCCCCAGGGTGGGGCGTGCAGGAGGCAGCCGATCCATGGTTCTCTTTCATCATGGATGTTTCTCTCTCTCTCCCTCTCCCGTCCTCTCTGAAATCAATACAAACATATTTAAAAACAACCACAAAAAAAACAGACAAAAAGCCTCTGATGGACGGAGCGCAGGTCAGACACCCGGGATGGAAGTTTCTGTCCTTCCACCGACCAGCTCTGTGGCTTTGAGCAAATGTTGTCTCTGTAGTTTCCATTTTCCAGGCCCAGAACGAGGCAGCTCATGTTCCTTTTCGTTCTAACGCACGATCGTTCCCAAATTCCCACCTCGGGGGGGTCTCCCTCAGGCCTGTGCTCCCCAGGGCTTCCCCGCATCAGCCCCCACTGCAACGGCTGGCACTGAACGCCCGGAGCCCCCGTGCACGCCACCTGGAGGGCAATGTTGCTGTTGGGACACGGGAAACCGCTCCTTTCTCCTCCCACCTCATCTGTGCTCCCGACTTGCTTGTCTTGTTTAGTTCTTTTCCTTGCTTCTGAGGTCCATTAATTAAATAACAAATTAAAAAAAAACACTAACAGCTTTCTTCATTGTCATAGCTTCTGTCTTCACTCAGAAAAATGCTGAGCACGCCGAAAGCTAACCAAGTGCTTGTTTTTGCAATTCAGTGACGCTGGCTGTCTTTTCTTTTCTTTCTTTCTTTTTTTTGACAGGATGGTGAAATCCTTTATTTATTTTATTTATTTTTTTAATATCTCAAGAAAAACTATCCTATCTAATAAAAGAGTAATATGCAGATTGACCGTCACTCCAACACACAACATGGCTGCCCCCATGTGGTCAAAGATCCTGCCCCCATGTGGACACAAGATGGCCAGCAGGGGAGGGCAGTTGGGAGGGACCAGGCCGGCAGAGGAGGGAAGTTGGAGGCAAACAGGCTGGCAGGGGAGCAGTTAGACATCAATCAGGCTGGCAGTGGAGTGGTTAGGGGGTGATCAGGCTGGCAGGCAGAAGCGGTTAGGGGCAATCAGGAATGCAAGCAGGCAGGTGAGCAGTTGGGATCCAGCAGTCCTGGATTGTGAGAGGGATGTCTGACTGCCCGTTTAGGCCCGATCTCACCGGACATCCCTCGAGGGGTCCCAGATTGGAGAGGGTGCAGGCTGGGCTGAGGGACAACCCCCATGCACGAATTTCGTGCACCGGGCCTCTAGTTTTAAATATAATAATGTTACATGCAAAGAACAGCAATTACTCAAGAAAAACGATCTTGCCCTAGCCAGTTTGGCTCACTGGATGGAGCGTCAGCCTGCAGCTGAAGGGTCCCAGGTTCAATTCCGGTCGAGGGCATGTACCTTGGTTGCGGGCACATCCCCAGTGGGGGTTGTGCAGGAGGCAGCTGATCGATGTTTCTCTCTCATCGATGTTTCTAACTCTCTATCCCTCTCCCTTCCTCTCTGTAAAAATCAACAAAATATATTTAAAAAAAAAAAGAAAAACAATCTTAAGTATAATAATATTACATGCAATAAACATTAATATTTCAAGAAAAAAGGGATTTTAAGTATAATAATATTACCAAAAACTATACTAACATAGTATGATATCACACGAGTTGTAGGAAATATTAAAAATCTGCAAATTGCAGGATTACTTCTATTATATTCTAAAATATTTTCCCCCTCTGGCTCTGTTTATGTTGTTCATTGTATCCCACACATGAGTGACATCATGTGATGTTTATCTTTCTCTGACTGGCTTATCTCGCTCAGCATGATGCTCTCCAGGTCCATCCATGCCGTTGCAAACCCTAAGAGTCCCTTCTCTTTCACAGCAGCGTCGTACTCTATGGTGTGGCTGTAACGCTGGCTGCCTTTTCCACGACCCTCGAGTGGCTGAATGCCAGCCACAGAGATGTCAGGATTTAGTTTTGATTGGAAACATCGGTCCGCGGCCTGGGCCAAAGCCTACAGAGTCTGACTTGACGGCCCCAGGTGAGGGGCCCGAGAAGGAGGACTGGGACCTAAGGACCTGGGATGGGGACATCCGGGTCATGTGATCGAGAGCCTCTGGGTCATGTGCTGGAGAGCCTCCGGGTCATGTGCTGGAGAGCCTTCGAGTCATGTGATCGAGAGCCTCCGGGTCATGTGCTGGAGAGCCTTCGAGTCATGTGATCGAGAGCCTCCGGGTCATGTGCTGGAGAGCCTTCGAGTCATGTGATCGAGAGCCTCTGGGTCATGTGCTGGAGAGCCTTTGAGGCATGTGATCGAGAGCCTCCGGGTCATGTGCTGGAGAGCCTTCGAGTCATGTGATCGAGAGCCTCCGGGTCACGTGCTGGAGAGCCTTCGAGTCATGTGATTGAGAGCCTCTGGGTCATGTGCTGGAGGGCCTTCGAGTCATGTGATCGAGAGCCTCTGGGTCATGTGCTGGAGGGCCTTTGAGGCATGTGATCGAGAGCCCCCGGGTCATGTGCTAGAGAGCCTTTGAGTCATGTGATCAAGAGCCTCTGGGTGATGTGCTGGAGGGCCTTTGAGTCATGTGATCAAGAGCCTCCGGGTCATGTGCTCGAGAGCCTTCGATCCTCAGACACCCTGGACCCTCTAAGCTTGTGGAAGGGACCCACTCCCCCTGCTAACGTGCAGCCCCCACCCCTTGCCTCCGGGACCAAAGCCATGCAGGGGTCAAGCCGGGCAGGCGCTTTGCACAATGACCCCTGCCCTTCCCAATATTTCCTCCCCCAGCTTCCCAGCCTCGCTTCTTAAAGGGACAGAGTCATGGACATGTGTTAGGGTTTGCAGACCATGCAGTCTCTGTCCTAACTACTCCCCTCTTCTGCTGTGTCCCCCAAAGCAGCTTAGACAACATGTACGCGCACGGAGCGATTCCAACAAGACCTTTTTTTTGCAAAAAGAAATACACGGGCAGCCGTGGTTTACCTACGGGGCCCCGTGGTGGGCCGACTCCTGTTCCAGGGCCACGGAACCTCGCGAACGTGCGCCAGCGTGGCCCGGAAGGCTCACCTGGGAATGAGTCCTGAGCGTACCGGACTGGGAGTGAGACTGAAGGCTGAGTAAGGAGGGCGGGGGGGATTTATGGAGACGTGGCATTCTCCCAGGCCTCGGAGTTAGCATCCTGGCAAGGACGCTGGAGCCAGCCCTAGTCTGCCCTGCCGCTGGGAAGTCCTGCTGCTCTCGAGTAAATGAGATGTCCGTGCCAGAAGGCCTTGGCAGCGAGGGGGAGGAGGATCGGCGAGGGAAGCATCCAGAAACGGGCTTCCTGTGTAAGTCCGAGAGTCCGCCGCTGCCCCGGCCGCGGGAGAGCCCCGAGGGCCGCTCCTCCCTCGTAAACGAAGAGCAGGGCGAGGCAGGGAGGCCACAGCCTGGTTAGACGCTCCCTGCGAGGGTCCCTCGAGGCTGCAGTGGGTCTGGGCGCCTGAGGGTTGGGGATGACAGGCTTCCGGAAAGGCACAGTTGGCAGCACTCCACCATCAAGAGCAAGGGGGACAGCCCGGCTGGCGTTGCTCAGTGGTTAGCGTCGACCTAGGAACCAGGAGGTCCAAGTTCCATTCCTGGTCAGGGCACATGCCCGGGTTGCAGGCTGGATCCCCAGTAGGGGGCGTGCTGGAGGCAGCCGATCCATGATTCTCTCTCATCAGTGATGTTTCTGTCTCTCTCTTCCTCTCCCTTCCTCTCTGACATCAATAAAAAACATATATATATATATATATATATATATATATATATATATTTTTATATATATTTATATATATATAAAAATATATATATATTTTAAAGCAAGGTGTACAGATCATTGTAACAGCTGGAAAGTTGCAATGGCATTTTTCTTTTTTTAAAAATATATTTTATTGATATTTTACAGAGAGGAAGGGAGAGGGATAGAGAGCTAGAAACATCGATGAGAGAGAAACATCGATCAGCTGCCTCCTGCACACCTCCCACTGGGGATGTGCCCGCAACCAAGGTACATGCCCTTGACCGGAATCGAACCCGGGACCCTTCAGTCTGCAGGCCGACGCTCTATCCACTGAGCCACACCGGTTTCGGCTGCAATGGCATTTTTCTGTTAAACTGTTGTGAAGACGTGTGAGAGATCTGCCTTGGCGAGCTGGAGAGATGAGCGAGCATTCCCCCGTCACCCGCCTGAGGAGGGCCGGGCGGGGGATGCTAAAGGTTTTCGGGGGGGCGGGGGGAGGGAGGGGGAGGAAGTAGGCGGAAACTCAAGTCAGGCGGCCCCATTGTCGTGTGGGCAGCGAGGACCAAGTGGAGGGCGGGGTGGGGCCGGCCCCAGGCCAGGTTTAGAAGAGCTGCTGCCGGAGATGCCGGGAGGTGCCCACCTGGCCAGGTGAGTGACAGCCGAGGCCCAGGCCACATGGGAGTGGGGAGCCCCCTCGCGAACAGTGTTGTGGGTTTCTCTGGCCAAGTGTCCAGCCGGGGAGCTGGGTGGGAAGGAGCGGGGGCGGGAGCGGCACATGGAGATGGTCAGAGCGCAAGGGTGTGAGGGAGGGGTGCCGCGGCTGGTCCTGTCGTTCCTCTGTGAGTCGTGCCTGGATCCCCTCATGGGACCTGCTCCGGGGGAGGGTTTGGGGATGGGGGCCTAAGGGGGCCGAGGCCGGGCAGGCTTGTGTGTCTGCATTTGTGTGTGTGTGTGGGGTGGGGGGGTGTTGAGTTTGGTGCTTTTTCTTTTCTTTTTTTTTTTTTAATTTAATATATTTTATTGATTTTTTACAGAGAGGAAGAGAGAGGGATAGAGAGTTAGAAACATCGATGAGCCCTAACCGGTTTGGCTCAGTGGATAGAGCGTCGGCCTGTGGACTCAAGGGTCCCAGGTTCGATTCCGGTCAAGGGCATGTGCCTTGGTTGCGGGCACATCCCCAGTAGGAGGTGTGCAGGAGGCAGCTGATTAATGTTTCTCTCTCATCGATGTTTCTAGCTCTCTATCCCTCTCCCTTCCTCTCTGTAAAGGGTCAATAAAATATATTTTTTTTAAAAAAAAGAAAAAGAAACATCGATGAGAGAGAAACATCGATCAGCTGCCTCCTGCACACCTCCTACTGGGGATGTGCCCGCAACCAAGGTACATGCCCTTGACCGGAATCGAACCTGGGACCTTTCAGTCCACAGGCCGATGCTCTATCCACTGAGCCACACCGGTGAGGGCGAGTTTGGTGCTTTTTCAAGTCCTTCCGGCCCGGCCTTTCCAGAAGCTGGGAGACATGACTTACCCAATGCTGACCTGACAAATGTTGAGTGCGCACCACCTCCTGGGTTTACCCCAGGGCATCGCTGGCATTGGGGCTGCTGGAGCTGAGGTCTTAGGGGGGTTGTGGGGAGGGGGGGGGAGAAGGTTGAAATCAGCCGGGGCGATTTCTTTCTGGTTTCAGCGAGCAAACGCTGTGTGGGGTGTGTGTGTGTGTGTGTGTGTGTGTGTGTGTGTGAGCGAGCGTGCGCGCCCATACAAACACTCCTTATCATCTGACTTCGGATCTTCCTGTTTTAAGTAGGAAGCCTCCGGGATTTTCGGGTAGCTGGCATTAATAAATGATCACAGCCATCAGGCCCATGTTCCCCACTGCACTTCATAATTTTCATTATTTATTCTTTTTAAAAAATGTGTTTGTGTTGATTTTTTTTTTTTAGAGAGAGGGGGAGAGAAAGAAAGAAAAACTGATGTGAGAGAGAAACACGGCTCGGTTGCCTTCCGAGTTCACCCTGACCGGAAATCGACTGGAAACCGGGCATGTGGCCTGATCGGGGATCGAACCGGCAATCTTTCCGTGCACAGGACGCCACCCTGTCAGCAGAGCCACACCGGCCAGGGCTGCACGTTTTAGTTTTTAAAATGCTTTCCAGCCCTGGCCGGTGTTGCTCAGTGGATAGAGCGTCGGCCTGCGGACTGAAGGGTCCCGGGTTCGATTCCGGTCAAGGGCATGTACCTGGGTTGCAGGCACATCCCCAGTGGGGAGTGTGCAGGAGGCAGCTGATGGGTGTTTCTCTCTCATCGATGTTTCTGACTCTCTCTCCCTCTCCCTTCCTCTCTGTAAAAAAATCATAAAATGTATAAAATGCTTTCCAGCTGTGACTTGGCCATGGCCTGGACCGCGAGGCGGGCAGCGTGGACGGTAGAGCAGCTCGGAGGGGCACGCTGAGGTCCCCGGCTCGAATCAGTCACTGCCACACGACTAACAGCTCAGCACGTCCTGTTCTAGAACTACTCCCCTGTCATCCCAGCTCGTTCGGAGGAAAGCGTGGCGGCTTCTCTGCCGACCTGTGATTTAGAAACTCCATCTCCAGGATCAGAGTCTCTCAGACACAAGCTGTCCTTGATTGTCATGTGGCTGGGGAGTCAACGAGGCTCACCTGTCTGAAGCCATAGCCGTCCCCCCCTGCCCCCCCCCACCCCCGTAAGCAAGTAGAGAGTGTCACAAGCTGTTTTGACCAGCTTTCACTGGCCTGAGATCATTCTGTTCCTTAACATATTCACTGAGTCCTCAGAGCAGGACATGTTTTTTAAAATAGACATTTTTTATTGATTTCAGAGAGGGAGAGAGAGAGAGAGAGAGAGAGAGAGAGAGAAATATCCATGAGGAGAGAGAATCATGGATCAGCTGCCTCCTGCATGTCCCCTGCTGGGGATTGAGCCTGCAACCCGGGCCTGTGCCCTTGACCGGAATCGAACTGTGACCTCCTGGTTCATAGGTCGACACTCCACCACTGAGCCACACAGGCTGGGCCTAAGCAACATTTTGAACATAAAAGGAGGCACAGACTTCCACAGTGGGTTCGGGAATTTTCTCTGAGGCCAACATCAGAGCGAGTAAAGAGAATATTGATGCTGCCTTGACAAATAAGATTTCCAGGTAACTTCCCCCTCCCCGCCTCCACACGTTTATTTCTCTTTCTCCTCCTCTCTCACTGTCTCTCTCTCTTCCTGGTCCCTCTTTCACATTCTATTTCTCCTTTTCTTTTCTTTCTATCTCTCGACTCCTAATTCTTTCTGTGTCCACATTTCTAGCTCTTCCTCTGATCATTTTCTGTGTCTTCTTACAGTCTTTCTCTTTCACTTCCTCGACATATCTTTCCCTGTCTCACATCCATCTCCTCTCTCTTGCTGGCACGTTCTCCGTGTCTCGTGGCTTCTCTCTCACACCCTCCTCCTCCTCCTCCCCCTCCTCCTCCTCCTCCCCCTCCTCCTCCTCCCCCTCCCCCCTCCTCCTCCTCCTCCCCCTCCTCCTCCTCCTCCTCCCCCTCCTCCCCCTCCCCTCCCCCTCCTCCTCCTCCTCCCCCTCCTCTCCTCCTCCCCCTCCCCTTCCCCCTCCCCCCTCCTCCTCCTCCCCCTCCTCCTCCTCCCCCTCCTCCTCCTCCCCCTCCCCCTCCTCCTCCTCCTCCCCCTCCTCCTCCTCCTCCTCCTCCCCTCCTCCTCCTCCTCCCCCTCCTCCTCCTCCTCCCCCTGGGCCCTGGTCGGGGCACGGGCAGGAGGCAACCCATCCATGTGTCTCTCTCCCATCGATGTTTCTCTCTCTCTCTCTCTCCCTCCTTCCCCCTCCCCCTCCTCCCCCCTCCCCCTCCTCCTCCCCCTCCCCCTCCTCCTCCCCCTCCTCCTCCCCCTCCCCCTCCTCCTCCTCCTCCCCCTCCTCCTCCTCCTCCTCCCCCTCCTCCCCCTCCTCCCCCTCCTCCTCCTCCTCCCCCTCCTCCCCCTCCTCCTCCTCCTCCCCTCCCCCTCCTCCTCCTCCTCCTCCCCCTCGTCCCCCTCCTCCTCCTCCCCTCCTCCTCCTCCCCCTCCTCCTCCTCCTCCCCCTCCTCCCCCTCCTCCCCCTCCTCCTCCTCCCCCTCCTCCTCCTCCCCCTCCTCCTCCTCCTCCTCCTCCTCCTCCTCCTCCTCCTCCTCCTCCTCCCCCCTGTTTTGTTCGATCCAGGGTCACGGGAGGCCTGCTCAGAGCTGCTATCCGTCTTGCTCCCGCTTTGCTCACGGCTGCAGACACCCGGGCCTAGAACACCCCTCACTGTTCCCTCTGGGTCCTGTCTGAGAGACGCCGGCAGCAGCCATCAGGGGCAGGTATGGAGGCAGGTGGGTGGGATGGGATCAATGTCTAGACATGGCATCACGCAGCGACAAGACGGATTTTACTGTCAGACTGTCAACCACCCTGGTGTTCTGTGGCTGCTAGGTTTTGTACACAAGAGCGATGAGCTCACACGGTTTTATTGACTCGGAAGCCGCTGCGTCCCCATGACCCACGACCCAGGCAGCACGC